>NC_079417.1:6237664-6265164 GCF_026213295.1 Gadus chalcogrammus
GTGTGTGTGTGTGTGTGTGTGTGTGTGTGTGTGTGTGTGTGTGTGTGTGTGTGTGTGTGTGTGTGTGTGTGTGTGTGCGTGCGTGCGCTTGTGTGACTCATCTGATTTGAATACAAACACTGAGAACACCTTATTTATTGTGTGTGCGTGTGCTTTCATGCATGCACATGCGCACTATGGTTTTTAACGGACACACACATATAATTATATGCACAACTCCCTAATGCCGCTGAACTCACACACACACCAATGCTCTGGAGCATTAATTAGACAGCCTACAAGTGCGTCGACACACACACACACACACACATACACACACACACACACACACACACACACACACACGCATGCACACACACTTGCAAACACAGCAGAGGAGCGAGGGATCTGCCTTCTGTACGTGCGCAGAGGTTGGACGTTGGGGTCTCGGGGTTAAGACAAACCTAATGTCAGAGGGCGGCGAGAAAAGCCTACTCCACCTCCACCTTCAGCTCCTCTTCCTCCTACCTCTCAGTCTAGCCTATGCTTTCAACGCCCACTCTCACACCGTGGCTTTAACCTACACCACACTGGCACCTAGTGGACAGATATGCCGTTGCACGCTGTCTATTTTAGGTCTTCTACGACACAACTGTCTAGATAAGTTAAGATAAGATAATTCATGGAAATATGATATGGTTTGTGCTAAGAAGTTTTGTTAATGATAAAAGGAAACTATGAGTTATTATACTTAATTATTTTCCGCAGATATGACAAAACTGGATTTAATAACAGCACAAAATGTACATATATATTAAGGGTTATTGTTTTTGTGTGTGTGTATGTGTGTTTGTGTGTGTGTTAATTGATGCATTTAAGTGTGTGGGCGGGTTTTCGTGTGTGCGTGTGTGTGGGCCGTATGTGTTGGGAAACAGCTAACAAAGATTTCCAGTAGGTCTCCCAGCCTTCCTGCTGTCCATGGCCTTCGGCCTCTTCCTCTCTTCTCCTCCTCCTCCCTCTCTGCCCTCTCCTTCGCTCGATCAATCAACCGGTGCTGCTGACCAGCTCCCATAACATTCCATCGAGGGAGAGAACTCGTGTACGTGCGTGCGTGTGTGCATGATGTGTGTGCATTAGTGTGCATGCGTTGTGCATGTGTTTGTCCTTGTTTAAATCCCCTTCATGTTGTATTAGTGGGGTTATTGTGTCTTGTCCTCATGTTTCTCTCCGCCTGCTGGGGAGACTTCAGAGTCAGAGATTAGCGTGAATCCTTTCTAACTCATCAGGTGAGAGACTGTAGTTGTGCTGAGATTTGCGGTGAATAGGGGGGGCGGGTGGGGGGGGGGGGGGGGGGCTTAGTGTGTGTGCTTGGTGTGTGTTAACGTGGGTTGGTGGTTGTTAGTGTGTGCGTAGGGATGCCTTGTGGTGACTGTTTGGGTGTCTTTTGTGTAATGGCGTGTTTGCTTCGTGGGTTAAGGCGTGTGTATTGGGGTACATCAGGGTGGGTTTGTCCTGTGTGTTGTTAACATGTGTGTCGGGAGGGGTTTGTCCTGTGTGTTGTTAACATGTGTGTCGGGAGGGGTTTGTCCTGTGTGTTGTGAACATGTGTGTCGGGGTGTGTTTGTCCTGTGTGGGGGCTCCACTGGGAGCGTTGGGCTGTGGGCAGGTGTGTGATCAGAGAGTCTGGAGGGAGGGGCCTGCTGTCATGGCTACCAGCTCTGGGGAGTCTGCGCGTGTGTGTGTGTGTGTGTGTGTGTGTGTGTGTGTGTGTGTGTGTGTGTGTGTGTGTGTGTGTGTGTGTGTGTGTGTGTGTGTGTGTGTGTGTGTGTGTGTGTGTGTGTGTGTGTGTGTGTGTGTGTGTGTGTGTGGGGGGGGGGGTGTCTGTGTGTCTGTGTGTGAGTGTGTGTGTTTGTGTGTGTGTTTGAGAGTGAACATGTTTGTGTGCGGATGTGTGGGTGGCTTCATATGTTTAGCTATGTGTCCAAGTGTGTTTCCTTTTGCTTCGTGTTTTTGTGTATATGTGTGTGTGTGTGTGTGTGTGTGTGTGTGTGTGTGTGTGTGTGTGTGTGTGTGTGTGTGTGTGTGTGTGTGTGTGTGTGTGTGTGTGTGTGCATGTGTGGCCTCACCCCAGGGAGCTGGTCAGCTGTTATTTCATGCTGTGGATTAGAACATCTTAATCAGTCCCCCCCCCCTCACAGGTGCAGATGATGCTGCCCTCCTCCTTCCCTCTACACCCAATTAACCCTGTTACCGTGGTTACCTCACCCTGGGACGAGCACACCTTGCTGCCTGGCTACCTGCTGTATGTGTTCAGGTTCCTCTGACACACCTGACACACACACACTGAAAAAACACACACACACACACACACACATATATATATGCATACACACCTCAACCCGACGCACGTACACAAACACACACCTGTCTTTACGCCAGCAAAGCATGGAGAGCATGTTGGTCACATGTACAGGTGGGCAATGTTTGGGGAGGTTTTTCCCTCAGACATATAAGAGGTATCTGATATATATGTGTGTGTGTGTGTGTGTGTGTGTGTGTGTGTGTGTGTGTGTGTGTGTGTGTGTGTGTGTGTGTGTGTGTGTGTGTGTGTGTGTGTGTGTGTGTGTGTGTGTGTGTGTGTGTGTGTGTCGGGTAATTGTGTGTGCGAGTGTGTGTGTGTGTGTGTGTGTGTGTGTGTTTAAGCTTGTAGTATTGTGCTAGGTAGCCGCCCAGCGAAAGCCTAGTGTGTTAAGGTGATCTGGGCAGTGTGTGTGTGTGTGGGGGGGGGTGGGACCCAAGCTGTCCAACCGGGGGTTCACTCTCTAATCCCTGTAATCCTCCACTGGGGGAGGTGGGGGTGGTCCAGTGTCAGGTACTTACCTGGTACCCACCAGTTACCCCCTCCGAGCTGTCGCCCCCTCATTAGCTAACGACCACGCCTGCTGGCTCCTGCTGTCACCGCTACCGGTTTCACAATGATGGGATGGTGATGATGATGAAGATGATGAGGAGGATCAAGACTGAGAACAGGAGGTAATACTGTTTATCATTGTTTAATACTGTTTATTTACTGTTTGCTGTTTCTGATTTGGTGAGCACAAAGTTGTTTACGTTCTATCCAGTTGAACTTAAGCAGTTTTCACACCACCTCCCTATCTGTCTACCTGTAACCCTACCTGACTGTTTGTCTTTATGTCTGTGTACTGGTGTGTGTGTGTGTGTGTGTGTGTGTGTGTGTGTGTGTGTGTGTGTGTGTGTGTGTGTGTGTGTGTGTGTGTGTGTGTGTGTGTGTGTGTGTGTGTGTGTGTGTGTGTGTGTGTGTGTGTGTGTGTGTGTGTGTGTGTGTGTGTGTTTTGTGTCGTGATCCCAACCTTTACTTTTGTGCAAATGCTTCCACACAAAATGTTTTTTACCCAATCAACATCTGCCGGTAAACTTTAGCATAGCATTGCTCTTCTACACACTTAGTAGTAGTACTTTTCAATAGTTTGTAGATAGATAGTCTATATCTATAGTTAGGTAGTTAGTTATAATGTGTTGTGGATGTCTCTGAGACCAGGAGATGATGAGTGATTTTTAAAATGTATTAAATATCTAAAGCTTACGTCAGCAATCTACTGCGGCTCCATTTGTACATCAGGGGACCCCGACTCCAAGGTTTGGAACCACTGGACTATGGTTTCTCTAGTTCAGTTCCCCTGTCCTGTGATCCCCCCAAAGGTATAAGCCCTGCTCTCTGTGGGCACTGGGCCACTTGGCTGGTGGGTCCTCCTCCCTAATTGGCTCTGGAACATCCTCCCCCCTAAACCCTCACCAACCTGGTAGCTGCTCCTGCCTCCCATTCATATCCATGCACACAATCACATTCTTACACACATTCATAGTCATACGCATTCATATTCTTACACACATTAATATTCTTACACACATTCATAGTCATACGCATTCACATTCTTACAGACATTTGTATATGCGCACATTCATATTCGAACAGACGTTCATATTCTCACACACATATTTCATTTTCATTTAATTCACAAATCCATATACATATGAACATTCATATTCCTTCTCACAATCATATTCATACCTATCTTAATATCCATAAACACATATACATCCATACACCCGTGCACATCCATACACACCTTCATACCCAGACACATGTTCACATTCACAGGCATGCACACATTCATATTTTTTACACACATTGATATCGAGACACGCATATTACGATTACTTGGACATAATTATTATTGATCGTGCAAATTAAATGTTGATTGTTGTAAACTTCCTGTGAATGTCTGCCTTTAACAGGGCATTTTGGATTTAACCAATTAAACCTTAAATTCAAAACTAGAATTCAAAACTTTCCAATCAAGCCCAAATTCATCACTACACGAATATATCTGTCCCCAGGATTTGCGTAGAAAACTGCAAATTTCCCCCTCAGCGCCGGTCAAGCGATCATGAACGCTGACTCTTCACGGGGTCCCCGTGCGCTATCACTCGTCCAATTTACTCTCCAGACGGCTGTCAGCCGGATCTAATGACGTTCACCATGACTCCGCGTTTTTACAACCTCGCTGAGGTGTGTGTGTGTGTGTGTGTGTGTGTGTGTGTGTGTGTGTGTGTGTGTGTGTGTGTGTGTGTGTGTGTGTGTGTGTGTGTGTGTGTGTGTGTGTGTGTGTGTGTGTGTGTGTGTGTGCGTGCGTGCGTGCGTGCGTGCGTGCGTGCGTGCGTGCGTGCGTGCGTGCGTGCGTGCGTGTGTGTGTGTGTGTGTGCGTGCGTGCGTGCGTGTGTGTGTTTGTGCCTCCGTGCGTGCGTGCGTGTTGATTTACAGAAAGCCGTCGTGTGTCGAGACGTCTCAACAGCTTTATTCTAGAGAGACGCGGCGCAATGAGGGCACGAAGGTTAGTTAGTTAAATGATCTGATGAATAGAGCAGACGAGAATGGGAAATAAACACTATGGTCTTTGAGTCTCCTGCTGCGATGGAATGATAGCTGTAGGCTGCCCACTGGTGGCAACAGCAGAGAACTGTATGCTGTAATGGAGAGGTGTATAGCACAAATACAAACTAGCCTCAATCGAACCAGACTAGCCTTAATAGAACCTTTAGTCCTAATATAATCAGACTAGGCGGTATAAAACCAGATTAAGCCTAAAAGAAAAGATACCTAGACCAGACTAGCCTTAGTTTAGTTTAGTTTAGTTCATTCATGCTAAGGTGCCGGACAATTCAAGAGCACAAACATAATACATACATCCAACACGCATTAACAACAACAAAGATGGCAGCATGAAAAGGCGATCCCCTAAGAAGCAAGAAATGCTTGTAGCGTCCCCACACACACACACACACACACACACACACACACACACACACACACACACACACACACACACACACACATACACACACACACACACACACACACACACACACACACACACACACACACACACACACACACACACACACACTCACATCCATAGCCTTAATAGAACCACTCTAATAGTACCAGACTAGTCCTAATATAACTGGGCTTGACCTAAAAGACTAGTCCTAATATAACAATACAACAAGACTTTCCTGAATAGAACCAGTCTAGAACTAGAATAGTCGGATAGAACAGATACCAAGCCTTAATATAACTAGACAGAAAAGATACCTAGCCCTAATTGAACCTGATTAGCCTACTCCTTATAGAACCAGAATAGGCCCTAAAGAACAGAAACCTAGCTGTATAGAACCAGACTAATCCTTATAGAACCAGAATAGTCCCTATAGAACAGGTTCCTGGCCCTGAGAGAACCAGACTAGTCTGAATAGATCCAGACTTGTTTTAAGAACCAGACTAGTCTTAAAAGAACCAGACTATTCTGAATAGAACCAGACTCCTCCTAATAAAACCCGACTTTTCCTCATAGAATCAGGCTGGCCTAATATAACAGATATCCTTGTATGAGCCACATTTCATGGGGCCTATAAGCTGTCAGCCATGACACGTCTGAGGCAAACACGACTAATCCCAGAATTATTCCCTTTCCTTTTCTGCACAAAACACAAGAGGGAAAACACAGGAGGAGACAATGAGACACAGCTGTATCCAGCTTTATTTAAACACATTTCATCCCCCTCCTCCTTCCCTTCCCCTCTTTCCTCTCTCTCTCCTTCTTCATCTCCTCCTCAGTTCTAGTCCTGCCTGTGGTCTCCTCAGAAGCCTCCCCGTCCGGATCATCTCCGGCTCTTAGTGTCAATTAAAAGTGAAATATCTGCATTTGTCAACACATCATTTTCGGGGCGGGCTTGTGACGCGGCCGCTGATTTGTCGCGGACGGTGTTCCCTGACACGGGCGGGCGGGCGGGAGAAGGGTGGTGGCGACGGGGCCCGGGAGGAGGGAGGCGGCGTGTCCCTCATTAGACGGGCGAGGTGGCAGAAGCACGGTGAGTGGCACCGCGGCGCAGCCTCGCCTCCCCACCGCGCGCACAACACGTCTCCCTGACACGGTACTTACCGGGACACAGACCTCGTCTGTCAGCGCTGTCACCACCACCGCCGCTGTCACCACCGCCACCGTCGTCGCCGCCACAGCACTGGCAGGGTGACGGGAGGTAATGGGGAGAGGAGGGGGGGAGGAGGAGCAGGCATGGGGGGGGGGGGGGCTACCTTCAGCCCTGGGGGGGCAGGGCTGAAGGTAGGCGAGGAGCTTGAGGGAGGAGCGGGGTTGGATGACGAGCACAGGGTGGGGTTGGAGGAGGAGGAGGAGGAGTGAAGAAGGGAGGAGGAGCATGGGGGGGCGGGGGCAGGGTTGGAGGTGAGCGAGGAGTTTGAGGGAGGAGCAGGGATGGATGAGGAGCAAAGGGTGGGGTTGGAGGAGGAGGGAGAGTGAACGGGGGAGGAGGAGGAGGAGGTGAAGAAGCATGGGTGGGCAGGGTTGGCAGTGAGTGAGGAGCTTGAGGGAGGAGCAGGGATGGATGAGGAGCAAAGGTCGGGGTTGGAGGAGGTGGAGGAGTGAAGGGGAGAGGAGGAGTGAAGGGGGGAGGAGCAACGTGGGTCGGAGGAGGTGTGGTGGTGGAGGAGTGGATCCTCATCCTCATGCTCTTTAGCTCCTCTGCCTCACGGCTCCTTCTGAAGCACCGAAGACCACAAGAAGCTAGTAGAACTGCTTGAAAATCTGCATTACGCGCGTGTGTGTGTGTGTGTGTGTGTGTGTGTGTGTGTGTGTGTGTGTGTGTGTGTGTGTGTGTGTGTGTGTGTGTGTGTGTGTGTGTGTGTGTGTGTGTGTGTGTGTGTGTGTGTTTGTGCGTGAAAACCAAATCTTGAAACCAGAAACCAAACCCTTAAACCTTACAAGGAAACCCTAACCCAAAAACCAAATATCCTCCCTTCAATGATCTATCCTAACCCAACAAAAATAAAACCTTACACAAATACCAAACAGTAACCCCCAAACCAAACCCTAGATCCAAAAAACATTGTCTGAAACCTTACCCAAATAGGAAAACCCTAACCATATAGCCTACCCTTGATTCCAAAACAAAACCCAGAACCTGACCAAAACAGGAAACTCTAACCCAAGTACCAAACAAACCAGAAACCAAACCCTGAAACCCAACCTAAATAGGAAACCCAAACCCTAAATCCAATCCTAGAACCAAAAACCAAACCCTTAAACTGTGGGGTCTGTTTTCACGTGTTTCCCTGGAGGTTACGGGATGAATGGCAATGCCGTATAACGCCATTGACATGCGACCAAATGGAACTGCCACTGTGAATTAAATTACAGATTTTACTGGACTTGAACATTATTGGAAACAGTTGGGATAATGTTAGCACACAACTCAACCAATTATATAACATTGGTCTAGTTGTTAGATTAGCTTTTTTTATTGCGGAAATTATACATATCATACCTTGTGTAGGATTGGTCAGAGTATTTTTTTATCACATTTACTTAGGAAATATATTATGTTGTGCAGCCTCTGTTGCATAATATGGTCTCATGAAGTAAAGAAGAAAAAGGCACATACACATATTCTCCAAATCATCACACATTTTGTTTCACTTTGAGCAATATGCAAAACAATCGCCCAACATTAAATAATAGCTTCTAGAATAGCTCTATTAGATTGTCAAGTCAATTTAACACTATAAATCCACAAGACTATTAAAGCAGTGGAGTCATAAATAAATTCCAAAAAAGTATCACATAAGGATTTTTATATAATTTTTATCAGTGTCCTCCTCTGATATTTGAGTACCTTCATTTCAGGAATTCTCTGAATCATTTTGTCCCCAGAGACACTTAATCTCCAATTCTTACTGCAAATTGTGACAGACCAACCCTTTCTCATAAATCTGGATGAGACTCACAGCAAGTTCCTTCATAGCACAAGATTAATACAACTAAAATATGAACATAAACATAAATGTGTTATTCTAAATATCCAGCCTAAGCATTAGACTACATACCCTTGTGTTATTTTCCTTCTCATTAAATGTCTTCAAAATGGTTCAACTTTGCATAATGCCTGTGCCCAGCGCAGGAGGTAATATGTCATTAAAAATAAAATAAGTGAGATGTATTAAATACACAGTTCAATGAACATTCCTTTCTTGCTACATACACAAATCTCACTTATACTTGCATCACGTCCAAAAACCAACTTCCAAACAACCAAACAACCAAACAACTTCTTAAATAGGGGTCATGTTAACAACTGCATACGACTTAGGACATGTACAAGGATCTTATTTATCACAGAGTTACATAGCTAGCAAAGACTTAAGCTGAGGACTTGAAGCCGAATTGAGAGAGAGAACTCTAGAAAGCAGCAAAGCCAAGGTTGCAGTGTGCTGAACGTATCCACACCATTTCTTATATACTTTGTTCTGATAAAATGATATTGCTGTCATGTTCAGGTCACCATATTCTTCTTTATAGTTAATTTCTCAGAATGCAGAAGAGGAAGAGTGTATTGTTCAGTGTTCAGTGACATTACAGCTGTCTGGAGTTGTACTTCAGGTCTGTCAGCAACAGGAGGTGACAGGTTTGTTCCTTGAAGGTTTCAAACTTGTAGTTGACACGTACCTGTCTTCCAATAGGACCTTCTTAGTGACCTCTCTGGGGCGGGACAAAACATGGAATAAGGAAAATAAGTTTACTGGAAACAATAAATCGCATGTTAGTAATTATGAGGGTTAATGAGTGTTCATTGAACATTCGACCAATAGAGGGCAGTAAATGACAATAATACTGCTGTTAACTGGCGTCAACCTTTTCAATTTCTACTACGTGAAGCATGAGGTGGTGAGAATCTGCCACCCATTTGATGCACGCCTTTTAATTTGTGTCTTACCTGGCCAGGTGTAGAACAGCCTCCAGGACATTGGACCCGTCTTTAGCACTTGTCTCACAGAACATAGCGTTGTAGGTCTGTTGAAGGGACATTATTAAAATTATCCGTCATAATTAACACTATTAAAAAGGGGTGTCTCAGTGTATGTAACTATTTATTTAGTTACATTTTGCATGCATGTATGTCTGCATACATGTGCAAGCATTTGCAATGTGTGTATGTTCCTGTTTATATAAATGACAGCTATGTGTGTATGTGCGTGAGTGTGCCATACCATAGCTAGTTTTTCTCCATAGCTGGTAGGGACACAGACTATTCCTTGCTGCCTCATGTCACACTTGTTGCCTACCAACATGATGGGTATGTCATCATGTGACAAATCCTGAGAGAAGCGTAGGAGACCAGATTAAACCAGGAAACAACATTGACACAGGCACAGCGTGTTTGCCTGTCTACTCAGGTTTCCATGGCGACGCCCATATAGAATACTACCTTATATCCTATGAGCCCTCTATGCTTTTAGGACACTAGACTATACGCAGAAACACAGCAACAAGCAAATCAGACATAACGCACAAAAAATAAATAAAAAGAAATGCTAAATACAACAGCACCGTTTTTGACATAAACACTTATTTTTGTTTTTGCAGTTTGCCTGTGAGCAATCATCGTCACAAAATCAGAAACAATGAACAAACAACAAATAGCACATTCATTCTCACGCCAATAGCTTAGCACAATTAGCGCTTGGCAACTGACGTGCCAATATGCTCACACTTACGTATCTGCTGCATGTGAAAAGAGGATAACAAAATCAACCAGGTTTATGGGCAATGTTCTGTTACTTTAACTGTCTGAAGAGTATTGTCATCATAGAAAACCTGCCATCGAGATATAAAATTACAGAAACGACATTGCTTTATCATAAGAAGTAAGAAAGTAAGCGGTGGATTTATAGTGTTTGTGTGAAAGTTATGGTGAATATGTGTGTAAGTGCTAGCGGACAGTGTGTGTGTGTGTGTGTGTGTGTGTGTGTGTGTGTGTGTGTGTGTGTGTGTGTGTGTGTGTGTGTGTGTGTGTGTGTGTGTGTGTGTGTGTGTGTGTGTGTGTGTGTGTGTGTGTGTGTCTGTGTGTGTGTGTGTGTGTGTGTGTGTGTGTGTTTGTGTGTTTGTGTGTATGGGTGTGAGTGTTGTGTGTGTCGTTTTGTGTGTGTGTGAGGGGCAGTGTGTTACCTCGATCATGTCAACCCATTCCCTCACATTGAGGAAGCTCCTTTCACAGGTGACATCGTACAGCAGCAGCACGCCTTCGGCGCGACGGAAGTAGGACTTTGCGATGCTGCGGAACCTAGCCAGTCAAAGTACCTTTTATTTGTAGCCCTTAATGACAGGTACAATGTCAAAGGGCTCCACAGGCTGTATTATGCTGAACCCCCTAACTGTAGTCCCCCCAAAAGAGCAAGGTAAACTCATTTATCAAGGAAGAATCCTTGAGAAGGAACGCAGAACGTTACATGTTCACCTTGTTAAACTTGTGGTTCACTTCAAGCTAAATGACGGAGCATACAATGCTCACAGATGCAGGCTTTTATGCATATTTTAGTTTGATGTGTTTTCCATGTAAGACCAGTTTGGTTACTTGAAAAATTTACAATGCAGATTGTAATAGTAGTCTACAAGCAAAGACAGTAAGAAAGACACAGACAGACAGCCCTACCTCTCCTGTCCTGCAGTGTCCCATAGCTGAAGAACAGTAGGCTCTCCGTCAACAGTGAGAGTCTTCATCTGGAAATCCACTCCTGGGGATAATTACAACTTAACAAATTAAACAAGTTCACTATAAGCATAGCAATCATATTTTGTTGAAAGGATTTGTCTCGAGGGAAGGATATTATTAACACTAGATATAAAAAATAAAATAGTTCCCGCACTTCCCGCATGCTCCTTTCACATAGCAAACGGATCACAAGCAATGAACAACCGGGGATACTGTTATCACTATAATCGACAAGACTTTGAAGAGAGGTCATAGAACAGTATATGTGATAACTTTTCTTCGTACACAGCTCTGGTTGTCGTACGGGAAAATTCCCAGGAAAGTCAAGTCATATGAAAGTGGGACATAAACAAATTAGGCTCGGTTACATTTATTTATCTTCTGCTCAGGCTGAGGCTCGATCCCTCGAGGCTGGGGCAGCAGCAGTGCTAGGACAACTGAGCTGCTTCACCGTCATTAAACGCAACGACAACGTAGCCAATTATCTGACCAATCATAACCTCCCAATAACCGAGCCAATCATGTTTGCTGTATGTGGCCATAAGGCCGGTTGGATTTCTAAATGTAGGATGTCATAGGTGAAGAATGGCTACGACACTTCCCATTAGGATGCACCCCTGTATCCTTGATCCCCCCCCCCCGAGCCGATTCGGTGGTCGATTGAGCTTCCCGTCAAGCTCGCCCAATTGCAATGGAGATTGAGGAAACCGGTTGGGGGAATAACAGGAAGTGCGATGCAAAAGGCGATAGATTTAAAATCGCGGTGCAGCGGCAGTGCATTTGCCTGGCAAGTGCACTTATCACAGCAGATACGGCCAGAGAGAGTTCAGCCTGTGTTGCCTGGTGTTTCATGAAAATAATCTCGTCCACCATCTCTTCCAACCTACCCAGAGTAGCGCTGCCGTTCAATTTAAACTCGTTCTTGCAGAGGCGGAGGAGGAAGCTGGATTTGCCAACGGCCGCGTCCCCGGCCAGCACGATGCGGTAGGCCTTCTCCGACGACATGAAGCCCAGCTCTACACAGTCCCTCGGCCTCTCCTTAGAGACCCATGAACCACAGGAAAGGATATGTAAGAGACCACGTGAGGTAGGAAAGACAATGAAGAGGCAGTACTGTTATTAGCACCTGAGATGTAAACATCATGAGGCACTTATCAATGGCAGACATTTATGCCGTTCCCCCTTATTGCTTTGCTAACATGCTATTTCAAATTTTATCATTACAAATTTTATCCAAAAGACTGATGAATTTAGGTAGACTGCAGGCATTGGGATAACAACCCTGAACCCTTTTCCTCAAGTGTAAAACCCCCCAGGCACTAGAATAACTGCGCCAATCAATTGTTTTTCTTTTCACTTTTCAGTTATGAACAACCGCCCTCCAAACCTGCATTTAATGTTCATATGTCTCGTCCCTTACCTGAGCCGTGAAGGCAGTAAGGGCTTTGCGAGTCGTGTTGGAAGTCCCAGAATTCTTTCTGCTGACAGGCTGAGATGTCATCCAGTCCAAACCACTGTCAGACCCAAACTGTGAATCCCCATCTTGTGCCTCCGTTGGCTACGCAGTAAAAACAAACCATCCAATGGGTCAATTCAATGTATGTAGATTACATATCCAGTTTTCTAGGGCAAGAGACACACAACAACACAATGACAACAACTCTAATCGCCAATGTCAACCTAAGAAATTACAATTTCTCAGAAGTACTGCGATCAGAATTAATTAGTAAATTTGGTGACGATAACAATGCACTGTATTCAATATAAAAGTCATTACAAACTTAAGGTTATGCCTGCATGCAGGTATGTGGGACTTACATCAACCTCAGAGTAATCTCCCGCCATGCTATCCTCAGTGTCATTCGCTCCTCGGTTCACCTCCTTCGCCTCCTCCTCCTCCTCGTCCGCCTCCTTCTCCTCTTCTTCCGTTGTCTCCTCCGCCTCCTCTTTCCCTTCCACCTTCTCCTCCTCTTCTTCCTCTTTCTCCCCCTTTTCCTCCTCCTCCTCCTCATGACATTTGACCTCGGGCTCAGAGTCGTACTCCCCCCGCGAGCCCCTCAGCGTGGACAGCCCACTGTCCATGCAGCTCTCCGGCAGGCTGTCCTCCTCACACTCGCTGCTGTGGCGTCGGCGGAGGCCCGGGTCGCACATGGCCAGGGCCAGGGCGTCACAGCTGGGCCTACGGTGGTACAGGCGCTCCTCCGGCTCCTCCTCCGAGCGCTCGTACAACCTAGAATATGTTAGACCACAAAAGATCAGAATGTCTCCACCCCAGTCCACCTGCATCCTTGAGGAGCAGGCCCTTCAGTAGCCTGGAGACCAACTTGATCATGTAACCTCTCATTGTCTTTCACGACACCAATCAGTCTGGACATCCATTTAAAGACAATGACAATGTCATCAGGACCAATCAGAGGCTGTTGTAGTTGATGACGTAAACGGGCCAATCAGGGACTGTGTTGTAGTTGATGATGTAAAATATAGGTCACAGCTGGAAAAACCAGACTTGCAAAGAGTGGTAACCTTAACTTTAGTAGAGTAAACACAGCCATGAGTGCAGTTATGCGGAAATAGACTCAAAAACAACTATTGAACGAGAACATGAGTATGCAATATCTACGTTTCTCGGTGGAGAAGACATTTTCCCCTGTTCTCCTTTATTCCGTAAATCCATTGAACAGTGCACCATGATGGTGTCACATCTTTTGTTACGCAGATTGGCTGAAAGAGTTTGTCTATATAGGCTATTGATAGATTTGTTTGTAATGTTATAAATAGTGAATGAAAGTTTAATCTGACCTACTGGCTTTGCTGTGTTTGCTTTATGGTGTCGTGCTCACTAGAACAGGACACAAATTGTTACCTATTTCCTGTTGGCGCCTATTTAATACTTATCTGTCTTGCTTCCAAATTTTTTTTTTAAATCCACTTTCAAGTGCTGTCACCTCGCTCACTTTGTGCAAATAAAGTTGTTGAGTTGCAGGCATCATTATGTTGTAAATTCATGCAAATGTCATGCAAGTGGAGCTACCTGTTCAAACCAGATATATTAGCTACAAGGAGAGAAATTACTCAGAGGAAGAGACCAGCCCTCAAAACAAATCAGAGATCTGTGCATTGGCTTTGTACGACATACTTTTAAAAGTACGTCCAAGTACTTTGATAGGCAGAGGCTTAAGAACGGATTTAAACAAGCCTTGTTCATACATAGTACCTTCCTCACACTCAACTTTTAACATGGTGTGTGTGTGTGTGTGTGTGTGTGTGTGTGTGTGTGTGTGTGTGTGTGTGTGTGTGTGTGTGTGTGTGTGTGTGTGTGTGTGTGTGTGTGTGTGTGTGTGTGTGTGTGTGTGTAGGTAGGTAGGTAGGTAGGTAGGTAGGTAGGTAGGTAGGTAGGTAGGTAGGTAGGTAGGTAGGTAGGTAGGTAGGTAGGTAGGTAGGTAGGTAGGTAGGTAGGTAGGTAGGTAGTTGGGTTGGGTTGGGTTGGGGTGTGGGTGGGTGGGTGGGTGTCTGTGTATGTGTGAGACAGAGAGAAAGTATGATAGTCAAATTGATGGTAAGGATCAAATTGCACATGAGGCCACTCTATGAATCTCGCTTTTATGTACTTCAGTTTCAGCTGCCTGGACAAGTAGAAGGAAGTCAAATAAAATTACAAAAATTATAAAATGAATACGGAATCATTAATGAGTTCTCTTAATGCTGTGGAAACTTTTTGCAAGAAAGGTACATCAATTGACCATTCATTATTGGTTAACTAATTAACAATTGGTAGCATTAACTGATCGAAATCGGTTAACAATTCCCATGTGGCATAAAGGGAATGCTTATAATTAAGGATTAAGTCCAATTCTATTTAGTTTGTATCTTACCTGTCGATTAAGGCGTACGGTGACGAGTAGCAGATGCTTTTGCTTCTGTTTTTCTTGAAATCCGTCACACTGCCTCCTGTCTGCAGAAAACAACATCAGATGTGAATGTTCTTTTGCTCTTACGTTTATATAGCGATATGTGTGTTTTAATGCATAGAAGGTGTGTGTGTGTGTGTGTGTGTGTGTGTGTGTGTGTGTGTGTGTGTGTGTGTGTGTGTGTGTGTGTGTGTGTGTGTGTGTGTGTGTGTGTGTGTGTGTGTGTGTGTGTGTGTGTGGGCACTTGCCTTGTTGCCCCTCTCCAGTGATGTCCTTAAACCATCGTTAGAGTCATGAAGCTTCCTGTTTGCCAACCTTCATACATTAAAAAAAAGGCATACGTTTGTTTTATTCAACAATATATATAAATATGTTCACCAACAAACAATTATTTGCAGTATACTTTGTGCAACTGTGTGTGTGCATGTGTTTGCGTTGCGTGCATGCATGTTTGAGTGTATATCACAGGGGGTGGGTTTGTAATGTGATTTGCATACTTACTGTAGCACCTCTATCTGTCTCTCCAGACTGTCCCTCTCATCAGAAAACACTTTCATCATCTCTTCGTCTCTGAATCATTAAGAAGCAGGAATTGGTCAAATGAAGAAACACATGGCACAGCTTGAAGAAACACATGTCTGTCATTGATTAGTAATAATTATCACGCCGATGTTGAAGACAAATAGTATGAAAAATGTTCAGTGTGTTAATTTATGAATGGACAAATATTATCTCTCTCAAAGATACACCAGCACAAACATGCAGGCGGTAACGTATACGCAGCCTCAGACTGTGTGTTTTCTCAGTCTGGATTCCCTCATTGTGGCCCGGTTGCTGGGGTAACCCTGCCGAGGCATTCATTGTGCACGTGAAGTCACACCAGGATATCCTGTTGCATGCAACATAAACAGCCCCGGGACTCGGGAGGTGTCTGTCCGTTAGTCTGTCTAGGGGGGCGTGGCCTCCCCTCTCACCCACCCACTGTTTATCCTTTGCCTCTGGCCAATTCTGCCTGAAATTGTCTGTCTGTTATTTGCTTATCGGTCACGACCGCATTAAAAGATATCCATCGGAGAAAAGTACTGCACAGGCAAACACTGAGTTAGCGACAGAAATCACAATTACCTCTTTAATAATCTCAGCACGAATTAACCAACAGAGCATGAAGTATTCTTCAGAGCAAAGCAATTATAAATAAATAAATGAACAAGCTAAAAAAACGGTGGGGGGAAAGTGGTGTTTATAAACCCAATGTCACCCCTAACTCTACAATTCAAACTTTAAACCCAAATCCACTTGGAGGCCAGACTGAGGTCTCACCGTTCAGAGTTCATGCTCTGATCCGTCAGGTCGGTCTTCAGAGAGTCCATCTCACTCTGCAGACAGGCGATGTTGGTCTGGGACTTCATGAGGTCCTGCTTCAACCGCTGGTTCTCCTGAGGAGGAGGGGAGGAGGTGGAGGAGGAGATAGAAGAGGTGGAGGAGGAGAAAGAAGAGGGGAAGGAGGAGGAGGAGGTGAAGAGGTGGAGGAGGAGATAGAAGAGGTGGAGGAGGAGAAAGAAGAGGTGGAGGAGGAGAAAGAAGAGGTGGAGGAGGAGAAAGAAGAGGTGGAGGAGGAGATAGAAGAGGTGGAGGAGGAGAAAGAAGAGGAGGGGAAGGAGGAGGAGGAGGAGAAGATAGAAGAGGTGGAGGAGGAGAAAGAAGAGGTGGAGGAGGAGAAAGAAGAAGAGGGGAAGGAGGAGGAGGAGGAGAAGGAGGGGAAGAGGTGGAGGAGGAGATAGAAGAGGTGGAGGAGGAGAAAGAAGAGGGGAAGGAGGAGGAGGAGAAGGAGGGGAAGAGGTGGAGGAGGAGATAGAAGAGGTGGAGGAGGAGAAAGAAGAGGGGAAGGAGGAGGAGGTGGGTGGGGAGGAGGAGGAGGAAGAGGAGGAGGAAGGTGGTAAAGAAAGAAAACAAGAGGGAGAAAAACAATCAAGGTGGATTATAAGAGAGGAGGTTATACTGCGTTAAGCAGGCAGATGAGGGGTAGTTCCATAGATCTTCATTGACGTGTGAAGTGCCAGTTCAATATCCTGAAACTATATTGTGTTTGTTGCACTATTTAGTTGTTCGTTGTACTGTGTGTGCATGCTTTGATAAAAAATACTTTTGAAAAAAAGTATTCCCTTCTTTACAAAGGGTTTTTAAGAAGAGCTTTTTAAATATATCTCATTCGACTCAACATTTGGTGTATGAAATATAAAAGATAAAGAAACCTCAGAGAGGCCTTCATACACTTTTTACAGGAATGTTTTCACTGTTTCTTCTGCTTCTAGTATCTCTGGAAGGAGGGATCCTTGTGTGCTCCGTTTCTTCCTCCCTCATATTGCGTTATGGGGAGTTCTTTACCCTCCATTTTGAGAGCTCATGGTCACAGCATGTCCTATACAGTTGGCATTTGAAGCCATTTAAATGGTCTGTTATTGTGATAACGATCTATGCAAATTAACCTGGCCTGACTTGACCTTAAACAAGGCTGGTGCCGTTAAAAAGTCCTGTCTCTGAAATCAAACTTACTATCGTGAGCTCGTTGATCCTCTTCTTGAGGGAGAAGCTCTCATCCCTGTTGCTGATGTTCTTGAACTTCTCTTCTATCTGGTGGAGAACAGAACTGTTAGCACCATCAGGGAGATGTGTTGAATTATTAATGGATTCAGTGATCTGTTTCTGGGTATGATTCCCGCTGAATGAGACAAATCACTGATATGGGTTATCTTGTTACAACAGTAGAGCACAGGAACTACCTAACAAATGTTATTGACAGCTATCATGACGGTGATTTTTGTAACAGTTTTCTAACAGCTCATTGTGGACATGAGTAGGAGCATGTTTACATGCAAACCTGTCGATCAGGATTTATGGGCTATGATTTAATGCACTGACGGGTTATCAGTCACTAGCAGTGCTAAGTTAGCCTACTTGTGATGTCTGCGTAATATGTTCTGTTTCAAGAAGATTGAATTATCTCTGGTCAGACGCCTTGAACTTTGTAAATGCAGCCTGTGTTGTTCATCAAAGAGTTGACTATTCACACTGTTGTGAATAGTATAATGTTCAAAGGAACAGTGAGTTATTCATGGTTTGTTCATGTGGAGCTGAAACTTTAGCTAGCTAATTTCCCATCCATTCAACATTGTCCACCTTCAAAAAGGTCAAAGATGCATAACGTAACAAACTTTATAAAAGCAATTTAAGATTAATACAATTCAGGCCAGCAGTTATACACTGTTCTATTCCAAATACAAAAAATCTCATACATAAATATTGAGTGAGAGCATTGTGTGAAAGTCCATTTAATTCTTATTCTGTTATTTTACGTAAATAAACCTAAACATTAATCTGGTTCTACCTAGGGTATTTTCTACACCTTATGAGATAGTACCAAGTGACAGCGTAGTTTAATAATTGACCTTTTCCCTATTACTGTTTTGGTCAAACCAAAACATATTTATTGTTAATTATGATGCTACTACCGACAAGTCTTTGCCAGTCAGGATAACACTGAATGCTTTTAGTTAATGATTACTTATTAATAATAATATGAGTTGTTATTTTAACTCTGAACTTAGATGTTCACGTAATATTACCGTATTGAATATGGCAGTTGATCATCTGGATCATAGGTTCGTAGTATAAGAAATCACACACAGCGCGCCCTGACAGAAAGTGGCTCCTGTCCCCAACGTAGAACACTTACCACCTGCATGCGTTGGATCTTACACTGCAACTCGCAGATCTCCGTCTCGTAGGAACGACGCAACTCATTAAGTGCTGCCTCTGTTCGTAACGTTTCCTAAAAAGACACACAAACACACACACACACACACACACACACACACACACACACACACACACACACACACACACACACACAGACACACATTCAACAGTTTTAAAATACCGTATGTTCTAAGGACAAAAAAAAAACATCAATTATTTTACAATAGGTTACTGAAATAAATAGCATTATATTTAATAAATCGAAAAAAAGTGGTTAAAAAGGGAAACAACCTTATTAAATGAAAGATAAGTGATACATTTGAGGAGTAGATACACCAAAAGTTAGTGTTAGCATACTGTGTGTTTATATGTTACAATTATATAATTCCATGTTTGCACTGTACCTGCATGGACACAGTCGCACAAATGTGTGTGTGTGTGTGTGTGTGTGTGTGTGTGTGTGTGTGTGTGTGTGTGTGTGTGTGTGTGTGTGTGTGTGTGTGTGTGTGTGTGTGTGTGTGTGTGTGTGTGTGTGTGTGTGTGCGCCTATTTATCTGACCCTACCCCTGGCTATATGGAGTGCACCATGGCCATGTGTTAATGAAGTTGTTGTTTTACACTTACATAACAGACACTGACACACACACAAACAAAAACACACACTCATGCACACATACGCACCTAAAAACACACATACACACACACACACGCACAAACAAACACACACACACACACACACACACACACACACACACACACACACACACACACACACACACACACACACACACACACACACACACACACACACACACACACACACACACACACACACACACACACACACACACACACAGGGAGATAAGAAATTTTGAGGGCACACATGGAAACTCCTGTATCTGACTGATTAGAAAATGGCTTCCTAGAACATCATGGCCATTCCAACAAATAACCCAGGAGCCAAATACAACCTGAGTCCTCACACGCTCTCTCCTACTGCAGAGTTACAATTATAAATATAACACTATATTTGTGTCTATACAACATTAGCATGTATCACATCACATTACATCACATTAACATGCTTTTCATAGGGTTCCTGTTGCTTTTTAGAAGAATAAACAGTCAATGTTTATTCAATATACAGTATATAATAACAGTTTAGCAGAGAAAAGATATTACCAAACATGTATACGATAAGCCACAACTAAGTGGCAGGAAGATGTCTCTATTCTATGTTTGTGTCTGCCTGTGTATGTTGCTGTGATTGTTTCTGTGCGTGAGTTTGTTCTTGAGAATGTGTGTGTGTGCGTGTGTGTGTGTTTGTGTGTGTTTATGTGTGTCCAACCTGATGGCGTGACTTCTTCTCGGCTGCTTGGATGCGATGGTCCATCTCCTCCTCCATCTCACTAAGCTGCATGGTTGCTTGGTCCTGCGCCCTGCCCACACACACACAAACACACATACACACACACAAACACGCACAAGCACACACACACACAGACACAGCAAAACAACAGTCAGTGTCATACTTCACTTGGTAAACTTTTATAACATCAGTCCTCAAAACCTTCATGTTTGCCGAAAGATTTGTGTTCCAAATGTATTTCTGCATCTTGTGTATTTATCATTAAACTTTCTGATACTTGTCTTTTGCATTTATCTTTCCAATTATTTGAATGTATTATACTTTGAAGGAGACATATTATGGTGTTTTCCCAACAAGAAAACATTTGACTTCCAGAAAACACGGCCGGACGGCTTCGACGGCGGCGGGGGTAGCGCTGCGGCAGTCCCTCAGCTCAGCTCCGTGAGTACAATCCCTTTCGCCTCCATGTCTCCTCCTCCGGACTGCCGCCGATGCTTCGCCGGCAATCCGTCAGCCCCGGCGGGGGGGAGCTCGGCGGCACTCCGGCACAGAAAGGGATTGTACTCCCGGAACTGCTCGTCCGCGTTCCACAAAACCTTAGCTATGCTCTGATTGGAGGGAAGTGGGGAAGTGGGAGGTAATATTCAAGTTTGCCTCTTCCTACGCAGGAGGGGGCGCCGAAACGGACTCGCTCGTTTGGTAACTGTAGGCGGGGTACTTTCAGCAATGCATATCTCACTCAGAAAATCATTTTTTTCAAAGGTTGTATGCGTGTGGGAGCACCAGAGACCCAAAACAACACCCCAAATCTCAGGAAAAGTGTTGTTTTCATAATGATGGTCTATCAGAGTTTGTGTTTGAAGGGTGCTATACACATAAACAGGGTTTGGTCATATCAGTGTTCCTAAAGTCTGTCCCAATGTTAGTGTAAGGGTTAGGGCTGGTGTTTTCACGCCCAAAAGACAGTAACGCAGACTCAGACAGTTTTTTGCATTTGTTATCTTAACCGTAAGGTAAATATATTGTAGGTATGTTTAAGACAGGGTGTCAATCTTGTGTTTATGTGTGATGTGGGGTTGTGCGTGCCTGGGTGCGTGCTTGCTTGTGAATACCGTTTGACAGCCAGTGCTAGGTTCTCCATTTCCCCGTTGTGCTGTCTGATCTCCTTGGTGAAGTTGAGGATGACCCTCTCATACTGCTGCATGAGCCTGGGCTCTGTCAGACGGATGTTCTGGTACAGAGTCGCCGCCTGCTCCTTCCTGCAGCAACGACACAGAGCGTCCAATCATGGCCTATTATTTATTAGTCTTTGTACCAAAAAAATAGGATTATAATGAATAGGATTATAATGAATATGATTCAAAAATCTTTTTGTAACTCAATTTGAACAGTGATGTGCAGACTTTCCACTAAATGTCAATAATAATGTAACCGTTCGTGTAATAAATTTGGCAAACATTCTCCGAAAGAAGTCACAGTTTCAATCGAACACCACATGATCCCCTGGTCTATTAAAGCGTTAAATGGCGTTCCGACAAGCTTAATTAACATGAATGAAGTGCCTGTGATAGAATGTTGACACCGTGAGCCTGGTTCCTGTGTGCTCCTGTGACACCTCAGGCGGTCTGAAGTGGGTCATACGCAGAGAAGACGTTAGCGTGTTTGCATTGCGACAGGCTGCCCAGGCTATGATCCCAGAGCAAATAGACACTAAGGCAAGAAACATGATATTTTTTTAAGGCATCACACACACGCACGCACACAAACACACACACACACACACACACACACACACACACACACACACACACACACACACACACACACACACACACACACACACACACACACACACACACACACACACACAAACACACACAAACACAAACAAAGTGAATAAGCGATCTTATTGTCAAGGGCGGAACATTGACCACGAGGGTCAAATCCGATACACAGCCTCATGTGCACATATAATTTAACTTTATTGACAAAAGCTTTTATCACTGTTATTACTTCTTAATTATAGTAAAAAATAATACATCTTAATTTCACTTGCTATTATATCATTTCTAAAATACGCTTTTAATATTAATCTTGAAATCAAAGAAGGAAGAGCTTGCTTCAGAGCTTTTCTTGGCTTAGCCGTCAATTAATAAGATGGAAGCAAGCATCATCTGAGCCAACACTTCACAAGATAACAACTGTCAAACATACTCACTATATTTGCTTGGTCATCCAAGTCAACTGATTAATTACTTTTATGAGTGGATGATAAGGAATTTGGATAAGGAGAACCTATTATTAAAGATATTAGTTTAGATGATACGACATGCAAACAACACATTTTCTGCCTCTTCCAGCCTATTTAATTGCGATGAAGTCTAATCTGTTGCGTTTGATCAATTTCCTCTTCTCCTATACTGGGACATGGGCCTCCCAGAACAGAACCATGTTTTGCTTTGTTTGGAAGGGTTTGATTGGTGGTGATATCAAACTTGCAGTTAAAAATACTGTATTCCTGTTTATCGGCCTAAGGGTGGCTCCTTAGTGGCAAGTGCACAGATGTGGTGTTATACATGGAGAGAGGGGTTGTCCACATAAGTCCTATAATTATTTATTGTAGTAATTAATAAACAGGAGCTCTTTAAACTGTTTTCGGTAGCCTTAAGTCACATTCAGACACCCCATGTGACAAACAAGCACACATACACTCAAACACACCGTGCCACATGCCACCGTGCCACCGGAAGGATCTGAAGGACTTCAGGGATCCGAGGCGTCAGAGGGTTTTGAAGGATCTGTGTGTTTTGAGAAATCTGAGGGATTGGAGGGGTCTAAGGAATCTGACTGAGTGGTCTGAGGGTTTTGAGGGATCTGAGGGGTTTGAGGGGTCTTTGGGGCCTGATGGTTCTAAGGAGTCTCAGGGGTCTGAGATCTGAGGAGTCTCAGGGTTTTGAGGGGTCTGTGGGTTCTGATTAAGTGTGGTGGGAGAAGATGACACACCACCGTCAATACATGTCTGATCGGAGCTCGCATCTGACTATTGTCGACTAAGTGGAGCAAGTTTGGACCTTCTAGCCTCACAAAGATCCCCTTCTCTGCAATGTGGCCGGTTAAAGTTCCATTGGTGAAGTAGGTTGGCAAGCACCTAACCCTCACCCTAACACGCACATACACACACACTCACACACAAAAACACAAATAAAAACAAACACACACACACACACGCACACACAAGTAAAAAGTAAAAAAATAAAATCACACCAAAGAGAAGCCTGGGTTGTTGAACATCTTTCAAATTCTCTGCAAGTAAACCTCTGAATTCTGCTTGACTTGAACTGGACACGGCAGGAACATCTGTTGAGTTGTAACACAAACACACACACACACACACACACACACACACACACACACACACACACACACACACACACACACACACACACACACACACACACACACACACACACTTGATAAGTGTCTCACCTGGGTATGAACATCGCCTGTTCTCCCAGCCTTCTCTCGAAATCCTCCCAGGCCACGGAGCCATCCGCCTCCAGCATCCCTGGGCCGTTCACGTAGCGTTCCTGGAAGCCGTTGATGAACTCTTCCAAGGTAACCGTAGCGTCTTGGTCTACGTCCAGCTGGTCGAATATTCTCTCCGCTTCGCTCACCGACACTCCGAGCTCCGAGCAGAGGGTTAAGAACTCACATTTTTCAATCCGCCCCGAATGATTCGCATCATAGGCGTGGAAGAGCGTGCGCAGCCGCTCCTGCTCCAACGCGCTCATGCCCAAAGGCACCGCGCTGCCCTGGCTGGATGAATAAGGGAGTTATTGGCACTCTCAAAGAAGCTTACTTGGACACTTTGTTCCCGTTAATCCTTGTAAACAACACGATGTCCGAAAACAACAGCCATCCCAGTTTACATCTGTTCGTTTATAAGTTCCAAATATGGCCACAAATCCGAAATTGTTCCATTATAGTTGCTGTTCTAGCGTTTTGTCATACAAAGGTAGGACTGTAGGTCGTTTCCTAACCCTTGTTGACACGTTTCGTTTGAGTGGGAGAAACCCCGTTTGTGAGGGTGTTTCATCAGGTATACAGGTATGCCCGCGGCCCATCGCCCGCCCCCTTTCCAGTCTGGGACAAACAGGGAGTTTTGGGCGCTCTGCCATGAGTGCGCTTACCACTTGTGATCGACTGAATACACTTCAGCCACGTGATATAAACTCTGAACACACAGCACAGTTTATACGAGCACGCAGTTCAGATCACAGGAAATGAGTCGTTATGCCAAACCTCTATCCAGTTCATCAGTATTTTACCATATGATCATTTAACACAAAGGCCTCACAGATCTGGTCTAATTAATTTGTAGCAACTTAAACTTAAACACACAGTTGATATGAAAACACAAGGTATCAAATTAGATTTGAGCTTTAGTGGTAGTATCTGCATTTTTTCTATGCCTACTTTGCCTATTCGTCTGTTTAACCATTCCTCCCCCTCTTTACACAAACAGCCCATAAACACACAATAACAATGTTGGTGTATCCTAAAACCATGACTCCTGTGGCAATGCATTATTCATTATCATTTGTATTTATTTAATTTATTTATTGAGGTGTTAAAGTAATGTTAGTTTTAGTATTATAATGTATATGTTGTTTATATATTCAAATGTGTCTTGAATTGTAATAATTATCACTCACTATTGATATTTGAAATTAAGTAGTAACTTCCTCACAGGGAAGTTTTTACTAAAGACATACTAAAGACAATAAGGCAGCCTAACATATATTTCTAGATTGTGTTCATCCTCTTCAAAGCAAACGTAGAGGTGGCCATGCTGAGGAACTTTCCCACCTGCAGAGAGTGAAATGAGTGTGTGTGCAACATTAGCAACATTAGCACTACTGCTCAGTGATCTCCTCCTGGGTCAGAAGGGTTTCAATAAGCCCGGTCCATGATCTACAGATGCATGAATCCGTCCCTGATTATCTTATGCATGGAGCTATTATCAATCCCACATAGTGTTGTGTGATTGCAGAACACCACCACCACCTTTTTAGGATCCCTCCACAGCCATGTTTGATTGAATATTAAATTAAACTCCTTTGAAATATATGTTCAGAGATAGTTAGGTCACCTCTCTAATCTTTCAAATAAACAAAGATATATATATAAAAACCTTTTAATATCAATGATATAACGCAGTTATAACAATGTTCGATCATAACTGATTTATGTCATTACTAACATAAATGGCTCTTTTCCTGACTTCCTGATCCTTTAATGCCACATCTCCATCACTAAACGTTTGGCCTTTTGTAATGTGCCTATCCACATTAACATATGCCACACACACACACACCCGCACACCCGCACACCCGCACACACACACACACACACACACACACACACACACACACACACACACACACACACACACATACACACACACACACACACACACACACACACACACACTCGCTTTCAATTAAGAATAAAGCATGTCAGACATTTTGACAAACACATCGTTTATTGACATCAGCTTGATCATTCTCTGAAAAAAACCAGTGAAACAAATTAATATAGCTTAAAGGTTAATTCAACTAAACATACACAAACTAGCTTTTGTATGTGTGTGCGTGCGTGCATGCGTGCGTGCGTGCGTGTGTGCGTGTGTGTGTGTGTGATTGTGTGGTTGTGCTAGTGTGTGTCAGGGCAGAGGATCCACTTTAACACTTTCATGGACTTCTCTGATCTCTCTCTCAGAGGGGATATCAGCGCAGCCATACAGATGAAGAACCTTTAACCTGGTCAGACAGACAGACATTCAGGTAGTTCAGCAGATAGATGGGCAGACAGATTATTATTAAAAGTGCATTTTTAGGAATGTCACAGTTTGTGTTTTTTGAAAATAAATTCAAGTGTCAAAAGATTGCAGTACTTATTCCCCCTTTCAGTTTTACAGTTTCCCCAAACACTGCTGATCTGTGTGAATCCTTGTCATTTGTTAGGTGAGTGTGATTTGTTTACTTCTTGCAGTGCCGACAGAGACGGAGAATGTTTTCTGGGCTGATGTGGCAGAAGCTGAGCTTGACTGTATGGAGGTGTTCATGACACCTGTCTGCCAGTACAGCTAGCCTGTAACAGAGAATAACACTTCAACTAGGAAGGGAGATTCAGGTCGTACAGGAGCAAAGGAACCGTGGAAATAAATAGAGAGAGCATCAAAATATACACATAAATAGGGATACAAATGTCATGTAGATCACCCTCTGTTTCCAGTGCTAGTGGAGCTGAGGTCCACCATTTGCAGCCCCCTGCAGCACAAAGCTACACACTGGACACCTGCATCTGTGACTGCTTTGCAACCACTCACATCTAGGGATCTGGAAAACACAATTGGATACAGTTGGAAAATCCCATCTTTTGACTCATTTTCTAGTAGGCCAAAATATGTATGCGATGTGTAATTGTGTGAATGGTTGTGTGTGTGTGTGTGTGTGTGTGTGTATTTGTGTACGTGTGCGACTGTGCGTAATGCATGCGTGCATGTGTGTGTGTGTGTGCGTGTGTGTGTGTGTGTGTGTGTGTGTGTGTGTGTGTGTGTGTGTGTGTGTGTGTGTGTGTGTGTGTGTGTGTGTGTGTGTGTGTGTGTGTGTTGTTTTGTGATGAACCCCCTCAAAGAAAATAAAGACAGAGAGTATGAAAGAAGATAAAGTGCTGCTGAGGAGTTCAATCATATAACGCGGAATTCAAGCAGCTCATTCAAAAAGAGTTTGTTTGATTACCTGATGTATGGAGTGTGAGAGCAGATGCTGTTGAGTGTTAGGTCAGAGACCCCCGGACAGGAGGCCAGGGTGAGGCTCTGAAGGCCTGGACACTGCTGGAGTAAGCGGTCCATAAGGCCATCGCTCACCTGTGGAGTGGTAGGTGTGTGGATGGGAACGCGGACAGAATCACTAGCCTGCTTGTGGACCACTCAGGGTTTAATAGCTATCAGTCATTGGCTAATAAATCTGATACAACCATTCAGTCACAACCCTTGATAATATATATGTTTATTTTTCCATGGGATATTTGGAGTATATGGGTCTGCATGGGAAAATTGAACTTAATTTAACTCAAATATTGCGTGACAAGACAGTGTTGAGACAGAGGTATATAAAATATACACTAGATATACATACATAAATAAACAGGGAGAGATGGGGGTGAAAGGAGCAACAGAGAAAAAACAGAATAAAATATGACCATCCCAGTGTGATGAAGTATGGGAAAAAGGTACAATGGCACAAAACTTACTGCCTGCAGCCCTGTAAGGTTGAGGGAGA
>NC_079417.1:6270164-6277664 GCF_026213295.1 Gadus chalcogrammus
GTTGCTTATGGTGGTTCTTTGCCTTAACCCTAGTCTTTTCATGATAACGTCGGGCGATTGCTTTGCAGTTGCTTTGGGTGTGGTAGGGTTGTGTGTTATATCACCAGCCTTATTGGATGCCATCATGGGCTCTGTGGCTGTGCTCGTTCTGGCTGCTTCTCTCCTTTGTTGATGTTTAAAACGCTGAGTTGAAGAGGATGGAGTAATTTCACAGCAACTGGCAGGTGAGGTCGTTTGACCCACAGTTTCCCCGTCCTTAACGTTATCTGCTTCTGTTCCATGGTTCCCTGAACGATGTGCTCTCCGGCCCTGTCGGAGTTGATCCAGATGAGCCATGTAGAGCAGGTACTGCTCGTAGACGGAGACGTCGGCTGCTCTTTCAGAAGCAGAGCAGAAGGTCAGGTTTGCTGTCTCTGTGTTCGGTTTGGAGTCCTCTAATTCCTTGTAGCTGCTAGTCTTCGGAGGATCCTCGCACCGTGAGTCACAAATTTGCTGTTTGGACCAATCCTGCAAAGTTTTGACCTCTGGTTTCTGCTCACATACAACGTTCTCATCCTCTACCCAGTTGTCCTTCATCTCTAATTGAGGCAACCCCTTCTGATGTGTGGGCTGCCAAGATGAGGAAAGAACTGCTGCTTGAGGCTTAGCATAAACATTTTTAGGTGAACAATCAATAATAGGCTTCCTGGTGGTGGTACTTCCAGAACAGAAGGGAGGGTGGTTTTTAGTTCTGTTCTGAGCTGCCGATGAGACAGACTCACTCATAAAGCGAGTATCATTAGAACATTCAACACAATGATTCTCTTCGCAGTGGCAGTCAGTTCTGTCATGTATGGTTGTGCAGTGCCTTTGATCAAATGTGTGAAAGTCCCTAGGTGGGAAGGAGTTCTGTGCGCTAAGATAACGAATTTCTTTGAAGCGGATATCCTTGTGGGCTGTAGTCTCCCTGATGTCAGACCTAGAATCCTCAGAACATTCCACAGACTTGAAAACAGACAGAGTATTAGTTTCATCAGAAGTTTTATAATTGACCCGTGGCAGAGTTTGAACAAAATCTATACTGGTTTCCTGTGCCCTCTCTATGATCTGACCAGATCTACTACCTGGAGTGGGAGGAGAGGTCAACAACTTCAACTTTCTTGAAGGGGACGGTTCATAGTACGCAGATGACATATTTCGTGGGACCACCTGCTTTCCCATGGCCACTGCAGAACTGCTGGCTTTGCTGTGGTCAACCTCTGAACTGTTCTTGAGGAGGTTCTCAGCCCAATCGACAACATACCTGAGCTTCTGTTTTTCACTGACTCCTGAGTCATTGAGCAAAGAGTGGTCCCAGTAAACAAATGGTCTCAGGTTTCCAGGATTATCCAGGCATTTAGTGGCATCAATCCCTGTTGTTCCGATTGGTAGGATGTCTGTGTTCTTTTTGGCATGCTCAGTTCTTATTGGTGGCTCAGAGTTCCTAGGTTCAGCCCATGCCATGATATGCCTATTAGTTCTTATTTTGGTTGAACAAACTTCCAATTCCAGGACTTGATTGTATCCACAATGTCTAACCAATATATTGAATTTAAAGATTGATTGATTGATCATGAACCTCATCAAGACGTACTTTGTTCTCAATGTTTTTCAGAACATGGTAGTACAAGAAAACAAGAAAACATATTCTAGTAATTTTTGTGTCTAAAAAGATAATAATGAAAAACAATAATGTGTCTAAAATTCAGTTGACATAAATCCCATCCTACTGTGTGGACTTGTGACCCTCTTGATCCTGAGGCAAGAACGTGTTCCTCCATACTCCAATGTTGTCCTTATTTCTACATATTCTACTTTGATCTTGAAGTCACTTTCAACATGGACATAGATTATTCCAGTCATCGGGTTGTGTCTCTCTACTCCTCTTGAATAACAAGCCACTAACTCCCTGATACTTTTCAGGAAGCTTTTCCACTGTGGTAAACAAACCAAATCACTATAGCAACAGGGAGGGGAAGAATGGACAATACATATTTCAGTCAATGGAGGGAGACAACGTGTGACTCTTTAAAATGAGTTGGAGGATATTAGGATCAGTTCAATGTCCCTCAAACCCATATGAAGGAACTCTTGATAAAGCTTCATTCTACAATGTTATAACATATATAATCATAATTATTAATTAGGCACATTTAAATGAAAACACAATGCCATCATGTCTGAATCTATATTCGTCAGGGGCTTTATTGTGGCAGTATTAACATAGAAAACAACCCATGTTGTTGTCTTTGATAACAAACAAACATACAACATTTTCACTTTTACAAAGTTAATAAGGCTTGGTTGTCCCGACGGGGGAGGGGGAAGGAAGAGGGGTCCGGTGGCTTACACCTCTGGAAAACGTGCTTGTTTTCACTGATTCATCCTTTTTTTATGCTTCATTGATCTGAAAGTTTCTCCCAGAGTTTCTTTTTGACTGAATTAATAAAACAAACGACAAGGTTCCGGTAAAACAACAGTGCTAAAAGCGTGCGAAAAATATGCTACTTGACATGCCCATACAACACTCAAATAATTCATTAAAACATCTTCAATTCATTGTAGACCATGTGAAATTTGATATCATTTTGCATATCATAGACCTGAGCACAAATATTTAAAATCTAGTTAAGTAAAATAATTAAAACAGCACTTTAGCCTATTTAAACATTGTCTTGACCCTGGGTTCGGTTACAATTTTCTTGATGTAATCATAATTTAGTTTTTAAATATTTGACTTGTGTCTTTGCACTCTGAGTTTGCTATTATGACATCAACTTGTGAGTGATCTGGTTCTTTTTTTTTAATCACAGTATATCTAAGTCAACACAGAAAGCAAAATATGCAAATGCAAAGGGTTTAAAATCCTCTTTAAAAGTCAGAGGCTATAAGCTAAATTGATGCTACAATGCCATTGGACCACAAATCTCAGTCAAGAGTAGGATTGAACGGCCTTTTGTTTGGATGTTTGCTTTAATTAAAGATGGTGTAAACTGCAATGCAATCTGTTCAGTCCATTCACAAGAAATTATTTAAAAGATTCAGGTTTTTTAGACAATACATGTTTTCTAAATAATACCATTGTGGGACATTGATGCATTTTGTTTAGAATTTGTACTTCTTTATGAATTAATACTTGTATTACTTACCAAATTATTATTTCAAATATATTTGTAATTCATTAATGTTATCAGACACTACAGTAGTTATTAAATAATAAAGGCCTTAAAGAAAGAAAAAAAAAATAATAATTAAATTGAAATTCAGTCAAGTAAAGCTACCATTTGTCCATGTTAGCTTAAAATGGAGTGTTTCCTTTCGTTTCTCTACTCGATAATAAACATAGAGAACATGCACTGATCAGAATGGCAAAGCCAGGCATGGGACAAGAAAAACCGCAGGGGGAACAAAGAACGACATCATCACTTGTTTTTCGGTTTGTTGTTTTTTTGTGCCACAGCTTTAAACATCTTATTTACATACATGGACATGCGGTCTGTGTTAAAAAAAAATCTGCTGTTGCTCAAACGGTGCGATAAATTGTCATCCCCGCCCCCCATGTCAAAAACCAAAGGTAGCCTACGGTATGGAGCTACAGTAACAGAACCAAAGAGCCACAGAACGCACATTATATTTATACAGCTGTGTAAATTAAGCATGTTTCCACACACAAAGCCACTCTTGCATGTTGTGGACATGCACGTAGTCTATTTTAGCAGAAGAGGGTTGATGGCGCGGTCAGAGACGGAGACAGGGTTTACAGCAAGGTCTTGGTGACGCATCTCACCCTACATATTAGTGCACACAGGTGGCGTGGTATCATGGTATAGATCAGTGCATACGGGTCAGCTTTGCCCAGGGGTGAAGCTGTGGAACACCTCAGAGCTCTCTGACGGCTGGATAGTTCTGAGAAGTAGTATTTGTTGTGGTTATCATAGTGGTTTGGCCCTTGGTTTAGGCAACAGAATGCAGTGCATGTATTAGAATAGGAAAATAGTTGATTTCTCCCTCAATAGTTTTTGTTTTGAACTGCATATTTGGTTATGTATAAAGCTGAATAATGCATAAAGTCAGTCAATTTAAGTGACAACACACAATGGTTAATACGGTACATATTTTGGTTTATAGAAATATGATGCAGCAATATTAGATTGATATTGAATTTAAATTATTTTGAGAGGATTTCAATGGCAATGAGCACAATAATGACATTCGTCTCAAAAAGACCAAGAGCAATTAATGAAAGTAAAAGGATAATATCACTTGCAAACAATAAATTAATGTTGCAGTTTAACAACATTTCTTGATGATTTCTGAACCACAGACAATATTTTAATTATTCGCCTTCAGGTGTTTGAAAATGTTGGAAAAATTTTGATTTTTTTTTTAAATTGTGTTAGTAACCTGTCTACGAAGCATGACTGCAATTAGTGAAACTTTTAATAAATTATATATTCTTTCGAAGTTTTTCATGTTTCATTATTTTATAATGAATGGTCGATTATTTGGTGGTCATAATTTGAGGTGGTATTTTTTTGCAAACTTTGCTGCACAGTTCATGCTTACTGAAGTGGCTGTACAACTTGCTTGTACTTCAATATATACGGCTAGATACTTTACTTTCCTGAGAAGATAATTCAAAATTAACTAATGACTTTCAGCATTCCCATCGATGCACATTATAAGATAGTAAATAGGCGCTGAATACATAAACCGTGCTTCATTAAGCTGCATACCAAGTTTTTAGATGGTTTTGAATATTGAGGAGGTTTATGAGTGTTGGTTATCAGTTTGATAATAAAGTCTGGAGCCTTTCATTTCGATTTTGGTTATTGTTAGTAACCTGTTACTGTTATTTTAAGGGGTTATGGTTGTCTTTTGATAATGCCCAAGATAAAAATAAATAAAAATAATTCTTCGAAAAGAAAATTAGGAACATGTTTTGGGAAAGTGACTAATAGTCTTTTGAAACTTAGACTAAACTTATTTCAAAGTAAATAGTTTCATTTTTCACGTACCGGACCTCTTTTGTATTTGATGTCAGCCTATAAATCACCTCCTTAAATGTAGATTTTTGATTTGATGTCAGCCTATACATCACCTCCTTAAATGTTGATTTTCGAGCATGCTGTGATGGGAATGGGAACCATTTGGAGGTACACATGGGTTGGGTTACTCGTTGAAGTCATCAACATGAACAAACAACAGTTACTTTTCTTTTTTTCATATAACACATTTGAGTTAATTCATTCTCCTTCGCTTAAAATCCTATTACAGATTTAATAAGGTCCTTCTTAGCCATAGTGGGCCATCCCCATCAGTGTTTAATAAAACAAGTTTCATCATCGCAATCATCCTAAACGTCTCTCACCTCTTCCTCTTACACTCGGAAATGACATCAAATAATCTGAAACAGTTGACATTTGTGGCCAGTGTAAAATAGTTGTGCTATGACTTTCGGTAGGAAAATCCCAGGGCGCTACCAATTTTACTCATGCTGATGGTAGTATTAAAATATAGTTCAAATTTTCTCCACAACCCTTTCCCGGTAAAATTCTTTCATTTTTTTTTTTTTATCTTTTGTAAACTCTTAAGGCGAAAATAAGATCAAAGTATTTCCTCTGACTGAAAAAATCCTGAAACATTTGGATCACATAAAAAGTTACAAAATATTAAAAACAACTCCTCAAACATTGGTATTGTCATCACCGGTATTATTTTTGTTTTGTAAATATACAGATGTATACTCTGTGTATTTACTGTCACTATTGTTACAGCCAGTGTTTTAGGGATCCAGTCAAATCAATTATCTGTCACTTCTGTTCCCGCCTCCTTCTCCTGCATGACCGACATCTTCTGGGGACCAATTGGACATTTTCTTCTAACAAGACGTTTCTGTGTGGGATTCTGATCACTCAGGCAGCCAACCGAAGCATCACACCAAAAGCCTTTTTCGAGTCAGGAGTGGACAAACTTTAAACAACAAATTTTCTATATCCTTACTGTCCTCTTTTGCTATATCTAATTTTCTATATCCTTACTGTCCTCTTTTGTTATATCTAATTTTCTATATCCTTACTGTCCTCTTTTGTTATTGTTTTTGTTATCATATTCGTCATCCTGTCAATAGGTCTCCCCTTAATATCTTCCTCTCTCAGACTTGCTCCACCCCTTCTGTGCCACTTCGTTACTAGGAAAAAGTTTACACTTGACTTTTGACTGTATCCTGTATTTGGGCTTATAATCTTTATTCACTTTCTCTATAAAGAACACCTCCTTGTTTTGTATTGAATTGTCAAATTAAGTCAAATTAATTTAATCGAATTAATTCCAACCTCCTTCACTGTAGATATCTCTTAATAAAACAAGATTATAAAACCAAAGACCCACTTTTGTTTTTCAGCAATGCCTCCACACCTTTCCTCCCCCATCTTCCCATCTTTCCTCTGTGTCATTCAGTCTCTGAGTCCGACCAGAGCTTCTCCAAAACCCTCAGTGTCTCAATCTTACCAGAGCTTCTCCAAACCCCTCAGTCTCTCAGTCCGACCAGAGCTTCTCCAAAGCCTCTGCTCTCTCTTAGTCCGACCAGAGTTTCTCCAAGGCCTTGCCGATCTTGCAGAGAACCCAGCGTCTCAGCGGACAGTAGTACTCGTAGTGGAACTGCTGAAACTCTGGCGTCTGCCGGATCTCGTGGAGGAACGAAACGTCGATGTCGGACTCCAGGAGCAGCAGCAGCGTCGGCACGACGACCAGCAGGACGCCCGTCACCACGGCGACGAAGCGGGCCACGCTGAGCAGGCAGGCGTTCGCCCGCTCGTTGGACGAGAGGAGGCGGAGCCCGCTGCTCAGGACTCCGCCCACCCGGCTCCTCCCCGCCTGGCGGACGCGCTCGTAGGCGCGGTCGCGCTCCCTCTCCGCCTCCAGCTGGGCCTGGATGTCGGGGTCGGCGTGGAGCTCCCTCAGCAGCCAGGCGGGGCTCTGCACCGGGGAGGAGAACAGCAGGTCCACCCCCCCCTGGTTGTCCTCCACCGGCGTGGGCAGCATGCTGGCACAGGGGCTGTAGACGGGAGGAGAGCCAGAGGCACGTGCATGGAAGCATCAGCTAGCGTGACACTCATGACATGGCATTGAGATGAGTTGGCAAGGGGGTCCAGAGGGGGAAAAACTGAGCTACAGACAAGGAAGGAAGTTTCACGTTCATCCACTGAAGCGGTAGAAGAAGTTGCCATACAATCTTCAAAATGATTTAAAACCTCAGGTTGGCAATATGTCTGCATTAACAAAATGCAGACAATCAGGAGACTACAACCAGTCCGGTCCATTAAGCAAGTACAACAAATAACGGGGAATAAATAGTTGGATCTTGCTTGTATTTGATCTATCATTGATTGAGGATGAGCTAAAATGCCTTATCTGGGATTCCTCATGTATGTTTCATTCACTGAACAAAGCAGCGAACCTGTAGACGAGCTCGGAGATGGT
>NC_079417.1:6285164-6287664 GCF_026213295.1 Gadus chalcogrammus
CAACTATGAGGGGAGAGAGAGAAATATGGAAGAGACAGGAAAAGAGAACAGAGCGAGAATGGTGTGAAAGGGAACGGATAAGTCGATTCTCTGAATAGAGTGCGAGGAGGACATCTTGTAAGAGACGGGGACATCCGCCTGATGAAGGGACGGAGGAGAGGGAGAGAGAGACAGAGAGAGAACGAGATGGAGAGAGAGACAGAGTCAAAGGAGTGACGGCTCAGAGAGACAGGAAGAGAGGAAGAAAAGTGGGTATGTGGAGGGGGAGGTAGCAGGAAGTCAAGTCAAACTCTGTTTACGCAGCATATTTCACGGATATTGTTCAACCCAGGTAAATATTAGACACTGGCCTGAAAGGTCAGCTCTTGAGGGGACAGACCCACAGCCCCCACCCAACTTGGGTGGGGTGGGGGCTGTGGGCCACCCTGCTAAGTTATATCGCTCCCATAACGATAACTGGCAACCTTTAATGGCACGGAAAACGAAAATGTCTACACCACTTAGAACGTCGTTCCTGTGAAGAGGCTTAAACTGCCGGTGTTAAATGCTGACCTTTTCAGAGACCCCACTTGACCCCCGACCTCTGCCATGTACCATTACATGAAACTCAATCTGTGAAAAAGAGCCGCTGTTGTTTTGGTCTTTGTTTCAGATCTTCATTCACGAAATGTGTGATTTATTCAGTGTTGCATGAAACCTGGTGTGAGAAATAGTTTTGAAAATCAATGCACTTAGGACGGATAAGGAACAGGGTGAAGGACGCATTAGCGTATTTTTATTTGGTCGTTTTGTATCAGTGTGCACAGTGTTTGTTTGTGTCTATGCTTTTTGTTTATGTTCAATTTCCGCTAAAACATTTTGTTCTCTGTGAAGAGGCTGTGATCTTGCAGATGGGGTGACATAAGCATCCTTGGGTAACGATGATGTAACCCAGTGTTCAGTTTACTCCTATTACTAAACAGAATCAACACCAGTCAAATCCTAAAACCCCTCCGGGCGTTCCATCGGACCTGTTGTCCCGACCGCTTTGTAACCGGAGAAGCCCTGCTTTATATTATGTCGAAGCAGAACTAAGATTTATGCATAAAAGTGCCGGGACAGAACATCGATCTTAGCTCCGTGATGGGTTCTGATATGTTGAAAAAGATGTGTGTGCTCACACACATACACACACAACAAACACACAATACGACACAAATGCAACCCCATAGCCAAGACTAAGTAGCCAAATTATTAATTGGTAAATATATTTTGAGTACCGCCAGTGCTTTCCCCCCAAGCTGTGAACCTGCTATGTTTCCCTGATGTCACTGATGGCTGGGCAACCTCCAAGTAATACACTCATACACACACGCCCCCATACACACGCATACTCACACTGACGTACACATTCACACACGCACGCATGTACGCACACACACACACACACACACACACACACACACACACACACACACACGCACACACGCACGCACGCACACACACACACACACACACACACACGCACACACACACACACACACACATGCACACACACACACACACACACACACACACACACACACGCGCGCGTGCGCGCGCGCCCCTGCCACATTGGGGTCCTGAGGGAGGATCAGGGGGGAAATATTTATAGACCGCTGTGATTGGTGTCTCCGGGAAAACCGGACTGATGGCGGCCTCAGCTGCTCAGTTGACACTCTGTCTTCATGTTGGAGTGAGTGTGTGTGTCAGCAGTGGACTCCTACCATTGTCTGTGGCCGTCTCCTCGTACTCGTTGGTGGAGGGCAGCGCAGGAACCAGAGGCTCCATGTTCATGATGAGGTTCTTGTGGCTCAAAGAGTTGTAACTTCTACTCTGGCCAAACTGGGCTCTGGCACAACAACCATTACAACAAAGAAACAAGGGTTTATGAATGGGATTATTTCATATTAAGGGACAGATCATTTATAATTAAGAATTGTTGCTAGAATTGTGATGAGGACTTAATACACGTTTTGTTTTGGAGAATATTCGTTTTGAGATTCTTCGTATGAATTTGTTTTGTGGGATTTTTACTGTGATGTAAATCAGAAATGTTCTTTGCTTTCTCCTTACCTACGCACTGTTGGAGGGTCTCTCTGTATCTTAGAGCTGGCCTCGATCACCTCCTTTGCTACACGGCCACTGGAAAGTGCACACCCACACACACACACACACACACACACACACACACACACACACACACACACACACACACACACACACACACACACACACACACACACACACACACACACACAAACACACACACACACACACACACTCCCAAACCCACACATGAGCAATGAGAAAAGGAAATTGCTTTAGTAAAAGTTTCATCAAGGCTCGATTATATTATTTTATTATCAACTATTGTAGTGATATTAATTAAGCTTATAGCATGGAGTGGATGATTTCAACTAAAGTGGACCAATGTAATTTTAAGATTATAATAGTCTTGTGGGCTAGTTTTTGCTTTTGA
>NC_079417.1:6292664-6307664 GCF_026213295.1 Gadus chalcogrammus
AAGAATAGCAAACAATGAGGATATGGGTGACACACCCACCATTGTGTTACAGTGAATCCTGCCTGTTAAGGAGATCTGAAACAGTGACATGATGTTACACACAGACATAGCCGCACACACGCAGCATATAAATTCAGTATTTATATTCAGTGAGTGTTGTGACAGTGTAGTATAAAAAAGACAAGAATATATGCTAGTTGCACACTTATCCAATATAACCTTACACACAAGGGAAAACTATAGCCTACAGAACATTGTTCTTTCCATGTAGTACTGGAAGGTAAGAAGAGGAATCAGAAAACAAGCAAAACAGAAACGTGCAAGGCTAAGGAAAATGAACTAGCTTGGTTGCTAATCTAAATCTGAGTCAGCAATGACACAGGCAGGGACAATTAGCATCACAATCCCCCATAGCCTCTAACGTTCGCACGAAAGTTAGAGTCTAATGTGAGAGCCAATAATATAACCCTTCTGGAGATGACACAACTAAATACAACGCGGCACTGCAGACTAGGGTTTATGTCTTTTTAGAGAAACAATCAGACACCGCCTCTGGTTTGAGACGGAGGAATCTGAGCTCACCTCCTTTTGAATGCCGATGACGTAGAAGGTCTTCCCCTCAAACTTCAGCTTGCTCACATCGGCCCTGGGGGATTACATAAAGGAGGACATAGTTGCGGTCAAAAACAACTTATATATGCAGAATCTATCTTGGATCTTTGCTCCTATTTGGAGGATGAAAAGTTGCATGGATATAATAAAAGCATGCATACCCAGTTCAATTTAACCCAGTTAAAGTCCAAGGCAAAATAATTGACTCAACAAACTAGTAAACAAAACAGGCTTTATCTACTTGAAATTTAGGAAAATGTGTCTTTCCACTAGGTGTTGGTGGCAGGTGGTGACATACTCCCTACGGCTAAGTAAAGCTTGTGCAGAAGACTACGTGATGAAACGGTTACCATTTGAGGAGGTGGATCCTTTTGTTGCCCTGGAAGACCACGAACCCTGTGGCTGTGAACCCAAGGAAGGCGGTGGAGCCTGTGAAGTCCTGTACACGTACACGTACACGCACACACACACACACACACACACACACACACACACACACACACACACACACACACACACACACACACACACAGGCACGCAAACACACACACACACACACACACACACACACACACAGGCACACACACAGACAAACATAATTATATAAATTGAGAGGGAGCACAGGCATGGAATTGTGGGACTCAAGTGGACGCACTGTAGGGGAGCATGTAGTCCATCATTATCTCCATGGTGACTAAAAACCTACGCAAAAAATGACTTATTCCCCACCCAATGTCAATGTGCACAAGAGCGCCAGACACACGTTAGCCAAACCTAATGGATGGATCGTTGGATGACAGTATAATTAGATTAGTGTAATAAGCAGATAATCTCTCTCTCTCTCTCTCTCTCTCTCTCTCTCTCTCTCTCTCTCTCTCTCTCTCTCTCTCTCTCTCTCTCTCTCTCTCTCTCTCTCTCTCTCTCTCTCTCTCTCTCTCTCTCTCTCTCTCTCTCTCTCTCTCTCTCTCTCTCTCTCTCTCTCTCTCTCTCTCTCTCTCTCTCTCTCTCTCTCTCTCTCCCTCCCTCCCTCCTTCATCTCTCTTAGGGCCGGGCGATTTTTTGGGTTTAATTGATTAATTTGCATTTTTGGTTTCCTACGGTTTGGGAAATGGCTGAACTGCAAAACCTTGATTTATACATTTTCTAGACTTTGCAGATTTTTTAAGAGCGAAGACCACGTGAACCCGCTGTTTCAGCTGGGAAAATGCATTTTGTGCGGAGACTTCTAGGAAGGAGGGGGCTTGCTACGACCAAACTGTGTGATACTTTTTCACTAACGTCGTTGTTTATGAGCTTTATAATGAGCGAAGTTGTGTATAAAATGTGCCACACGCACCTTGTTGTTATACTGAGAAGCTTAACCCTCACTAGGACGCAGACATCAAAATAAATCCCTGCCCAGGCGCTCCACACATCAAAACACACACACCGTAGCATTATAGACGGGTGTGTGTGTCCTTAAACGCACCAACCCCGTTCACATCAGTGGTTAAACTGGTGTTTTCGCCTCAAAGCCTGCTCCAGCGTGATGAGCCCAAATTGGGGTTAATTAAGACGCAAATATTTTGGAGTTTTAGTTTGTTTTGGAACAAACTGAAAATAATCTAGGTTTATATGAAGAATTGGCCATTAGTTTGAAAAAAGTGAGATGTATTTGTAGGCCAAATCACCAAACCCTACTGTCTCTCTCTCCCTCCCTCATTCCTGTCTCTCTATTCCTTATTTAGCTCTCTCACTCTCTCTCACCAGCACCTATCTTTCATGAGTGGCTTACAGGTAAGGCTGACATCATTCAAAGCGAATATGAAAAACCCAGGTTTCCTCAAAACCAGAGACGGTGCAGGAATTACAAATGAGTTCCTCAGACGTGGATACACCAGATACAATCCTCTCCTGGGGCCTAAAATAGAACATTCATGATGGGCTTACTAAGTGTCTATATATATATCTCTATATCTCTATATAAACGTCTCTATAGCTGTCTCTCTTTAACTCCCCGAATCTCACGGGGAAAACAACACAACACAAAGATGGCTTTCAAATCACCTCATCCAAGAGACATTATTTACCTAATTAACAATGCAGCATGAGAGTATTAATTTTCAAATCCACATTTGTGAGTATTGCAGTAATATCATAGCAAATAATGCCAAAGTCATGGCGTTACAACATTTAGTTTGCTTGATATTGCTTACTTTATGTTAAGACACATTCTCTCACATTCCTGACTGCTCTTAGCGGCCAGCAGATTGTCAGTCTCTCACGTTCCCGACTGTTCCCAGGGGCCGGTACATTATCACAGTCTCTCACGTTCCCGACTGATGCCAGGGGCCGGTACATCATCACAGTCTCTCACGTTCCCGACTGATGCCAGGGGGCAGTAAATTACACATCTGTATTAATCACCGGCCGCACTTGCATTTGCATTTGAGAAATTAGACATAATTAAGCATATTGCACCGGTTGCAAAGCTTTCATATCAATTTGTACCTCTACTGTGGTACAAAGTTGCATTGCCATTGATCAAAATTTGTCTCTGGTAATATTTATAAGTGCCCTGATGATCTATAGCGACACATGGAAAGCCCCACACTTTGAAAACTCATATCAAAAAATATTTCACACAATATTTTCACGTTTTTGCAACGGAGAGAGTGAAGGAACTCTTATGCTGATTATTTACTATTATTTGTACGAAATGTATGAGAAATAAGGCATTGGATGAATGGATTGTCGGGGGGTTGGGGTACATTTACCTTGCATGGGTGAGGGTCAACCCCGTATGTCTCCAGAGTGTGAGCCCTTTGGACCATGTTGAGCTCAGCTAAGGCCGCTGACTGGCCCCTGAAGGAGAGGAGACAAGTGGAGGTGGGGGAAGTATGAAGGAGAGGAGAGGGAAAGAGAGGAGAGAAGCGTTGAGGAGGTCAGAGAAGGGGGTGAGGAGAGGAGAGGAGAAGGAAAAGGGTGAAGAAAAGAAGATTGGAAAGGAGAGGAGAAAAGAGAATAGAGGAGCGGTGAGGAGAGGAAGAGAGAGGAGGGAAGAGAGGACAGAATGGGCAAGGAAGGAGATAATGTTAATACATTGGCACAGGGGGTTAGCATTGCTGCCAAATTAATTTACATGGCCTCCGCCTTGCAATGTTTTGCATATGTCATAAATGAGCGGGGAGAGGTCAGCCATCTTGTTTAATGTTGCCAAGCTGTAAACAAGTTGTTCAGACCCAAGATCTTTTTCGGCTGGGGGTCCCCCGAACCAGCACCAGACTATTCTGCGCCCCCCATTTACCTTTGTTCAACATCTGAGTGAGGGAATTAGTAAAGGGAGATCCAAACATCATAATGTGTTTGCTGGCTATTTCAAACCGTGTCTTACTTTGGCCAACAATGTTGCACCCGTCTGCCACGCAGACGATTCTCGTGGCAGGCGGATGGTCGATGCTGTTTTCAGGAGACCCGCTGCTGCGAGGATAAGCTGCGTGTGGCTCTGTGCCCTGACTAACAAGGGATGTATCTTTGACCTCATAATCGCCGTATATGTGACGGTCAAAAGAGCTCACAGCAATATTGTTGAGCTACTTTGGAAAACGGGTCAACCGACCGGGTCTTGGGTTGCTGTCCGCAGCGCTGGCTTTGACGGTGGTCTGTCTGGAGTACGGGGCTGTTTGGTGACAGCACTCTGTTTGGATCTGGTTATGTGTTGTGAATGTGTATCTATGCATGATTTATGTAGCCTGTAGCTCTGCTAATCCAAATCCTCCGAAAAAAAATGAAGTATACTATTCAACAACACTATATTATAGAGTACCAGAGCTGGGATTTAAGGGATTCTGGTTAAAAAAAAATAAACTGAGAAAGTCACTTTGAATGACCTTGAAATTGTAGCTTATATTTCTCAAGCTAAAGCCTATTCAATCTTCAACATCCAACTTTTACCTATTAAAACATATGCAAAATGCTTAATATATCGGACTTTGGTGAAAGTGTTTGACATATTTCAACATGAGACAATGGGAATGTATTTGTTGTAAAGTACCTGAGCTCATTCTTGTGTATCTCTATGATCTTCCGCTCCAGTTTCAGGGATTGTTTAGGGAAAAGTTTGAAGTCCCGGATATAATCGGAAGGGTGTTCGTCTGGGTCGTAATCCCCTAGTTCAGCTGGGAAGAAATAAACAGCCCGTCACACTTTGTGAGGCAAATATCAATGTTCAGAAGTATGCTGATATGATGGAGGTACGTAGTTCAATGATCCAAAACCCGCTATATTCACTATAACCTTCTTTCAGACCTTTCCAATGCCTTAGGGACGTACTTAAAATGTATATTTGAAAAATTCTATTAGCCATTAAATGTATTTGTTTCTTCAGATTGTTTGGATATATTGTCTATGTTATATTTTAGATATTTTATTTAAGGATAATCCACAAATACAAAACAAAGGTCACACTGTCTTGTACAAAAGTAGCAGTATATACGATGGTTAACAATGGGATCAATATACATTTAACATGAATTCACTATTTGAATGGAGAAGGATTTTTTCTTTTCCACTTGCAGTGGTATCAGATCAAGTTCTCCTTCAGAGTGGTGCTCAGCACGCATGCTTCATTCAGGTTCAATTAAAGTTGCTGGGGGTTTAATTAGACAATAATCCTCTAGTCCCCATTCTAACGATGTGGAAGAGAAGACCTTGTGATCAGCCAATCGCATGCTGGGGTGGGGGCTCAGCATTGAAGTAGCTCGGCGAATCACATTCTACACTCAGGGGATTTGAGCCAATCAGAAGCACTGAAAGTCACATCATGGATATGGATGATATATACAAATATTTAAATCGGAATATATACTGATATTTAAAAAGTCACTTTCAATCAATAGTTTATAATGTAGGATAATAATGACAAATCCGGGTTGAATTCTTTGTCAATGATTAAAGCTTCAGTTGTTCAAACATTTCGATGTTTTTTGATAAAAAAAGAGAAGAGATAAAGGGATGCTTTGTTGGGAAGGCGCCAGCAGTGCCTTTCTCTGGGTATGAGACCCACGCAGACTACAGAGGACAAGAGGTGACGGCTGGCAGTGAAAAGGAAACTAGTAATGCGGTACAAGGACTCAGCAATGGGATTGTCATACCCACATCAAACAATCCTCGTTAACTATCAACTACCATCCACAATATGAAAGACATACATGAGTTCAGCTCTAAAGTCAAGTTTTTTTTGTAAGATATACGTAGAGAAGCTCTGTGCTAAAATGGACCCATCGTTCATTCCATTTTATAAGCAATTTTCAGGGACAAAATATAGTTTAATAGCACAATGCTTACAATCAAATGTGTCTGTCAGGGCCAGTGCTAATTGGTAGTATGTGAGTATATAAGTGAATAAGAGCCGTTGCTAAATGGTTGTATGTGTGTATATGAGTATCAGTGTACCAGATACAGTGCTAAATAGTAGTATGTGTGCATGACTCCTAGTGTATCAGGGATGCTCCATTGTGTGTATATGAGTGTTAGTGTATCAGGGGAACTCAAAATGGTTGTATGTGTGTGTATGAGTGTTTGTGTATCAGGGATGCTCCTAAATGGTTGTATGTGTGTGTATAAGTGTGAGAATATCGGAGCTGAGCAGTAGTGTGGACTCACCCTGTATGATACAGGCTCCCAAATAGGCAGCATCTGCAAACGGACAGAGGAGACGGCCGTGATAGACGTCTCTCTTTAACTGGAGGTACAGGAGATACCTGGAACACGCACACGCACACACACACACACACACACACACACACACACACACACACACACACACACACACACACACATTGTTTAGAACAAGGTTCTTAACAAAAAGGTATCTTTTGTGACATAGCTGAGTCAAGTTTCACTGTGAGTTTCGAGAAATATCAGAAGTGTCTCCACCCGTCTCCTCGGGCAACTGTGACATTGGTTCTGGGTCTCAGTCGAGAAACAAAAAGTATTACTTTCAGATCGGTGTTGTGTAACTGTGTTTTGGAGACTCTTCGCAGAGGTCGGAGGTCGTTAAGGTTCTAACGGAAAAATTATGATACAGATTGGTTAAAATTATTTAAAAAATCAACTAATTACCTCGTACAGTTGCCCCAGTTTCTTGGTTAAACCCTTGCTAAAATATTAGATTTAGCAAACCATGGAATCACAATCCAAACTGATTTCGCTCTCAGTATATGGTTAATCCATGTGTTTGCGTCCATAAACAGCAGACAAAGTACTGAACCAATGCCCTATTTTTAATTGTATGTTTCCGTTGACATAAACCCTAGCACGGCAAGTGTTTTATTAATATGGAGTCATCCACTGTACCGCGTAGACCGGTTGTTGCTACAGCAACAGCTGCCATGGAGACAAAGTGAACGCAGGCATGCTTTGCTAATGGGTGTCACGTTACCACAGAGAATGTTGACGACAACTGAGAGAAGAAGAAGAAAGGCACAGAGAGAGTATGAGAGAGTAACAGAGAGAGACAGACAGAGAAAGAGCGGGACAAGCAACTGATCAAGGATGCACACACCCACAATTTAAGTAAGCCAGACTCAGGAAGGCACACACACACACACACACACACACACACACACACACACACACACACACACACACACACACACACACACACACACACACACACACACACACACACACACACACACACACACACACACACATTCAAGGGCTACTGTTATGGCTTATTGATTCAACTGGTTGTGAGCTGACCCATGCCTTCTCTAAGCCATGCTTCATGTTGAAAAGCTTGATGCTGTGTCCAGAGAGCTGCTTTGTGGTCCCACATTGCCTCTCCCCTGGAGAAAAACACCATTAAATGCAGAGAAGCTTCCATTTTGAGCTGGTTGTGATGCGAAGCGATAACCCCAGATTAATATTTAGTTTGATAGAATTATAATTTTGCCTGCCCCACTTTGATTTGATAACATTTTGATTTCATTGACTCTCCAGGTTCTCATGCATTAGGCTCCATATCAGAATGCATCATGGGATTATTTGTTGGCGATACGCCATATTGTTATGAGCGTGTGGTACTGTAAAATTCAAAACTAACGTTAATATTCCGTAAACTACACTAATTAAATTGATTTGCCACGTCTCGCATGAGAAGTACCATGGCAGTCTCAAACACAACACAATCCAATGCTCCTATGCTATGAAAATGGAAGCGGTCATTGGCATGGAACGTTGTGATGTACAAGCGATTTCAATTATGATATTAAAAAAAAAACATCGTCAGAGTGATGTTAATGCACATGCATTTGAAATTCTGACGCATCAATTACAAACTGTGAATTTGAGGTTGAATGTTTAAAGAAAGAATTAAGTGTTCATATATTCTTTGACGATGAGTTCGGAAAACTTGAGTCATCCATTCTCAAGTGTTCCAACTTAGCCATTTTATAAAAGAGTCTGGGTCAAACAAAGCAACAAATTGTGCTTTCGGAAGCCCCTAAAAGGGGACCCTAAAAGAAGCTAATGGACGAAGCAGAGCTAAGTGGACTACAAACGACGTCGGCAGAAACCGCTGAAAGCTTCTAGCCCAGGGACTAGGAAGCAGAATAAGAAAGATATCATAAATATAAACACAAACCAGCGGGAGATACTTTATAGACCTTGATCGAGAGGGGGAGGTGGAAGAGGAGAAGAGGGTGGTAAAGAAGAAGAAGAGGAAGAAGACAGGTCTAGCCACAACGGGCTCTTAAAAAACGACTATTATGTGAACCATGGAACTAAACCAGCGGCTCTTCGGGAGCAATTAGGGAATGGTGTATCTTTCACGTGGTCACCTGGGCCCTGGATACAGGCGGAGTCAAGGACCAAATCAGCCTCCCCCCAGATTCTCCATCTGCTTTATCTTGTTAGCTTACTTCTGGACCGATCCATGTTAATAATTTATCACAGAATAATATTTATTCTCCTTCTGAATGTATTTTACTCACATTTACATACAATTTATGACTCATATTGTGTTTGCATGTTTAACTTTTCATTTTATTTGTAGATTTTCCTAATTCTGATATTGTCGTGTAATTGTGCGGCTTTGAATGTCACTCACATTTTCTGTACGGGATTAACAACACGTTTTTTAAATTCACATAAAGTACCGATGAGGAAGGAAAGCAGAAGACAGGAAGTGATGTCAAGAGAACAGGGGAGGCGGTGAGATCGAATGGATGTCTGGAAGAGAGACGAGTGAGGAAGAGACGTAGAGGGAGAGCAACAAGATGGCAGGAGAAGTAAAGGAAGGGAGAGAGACCTGAGAAGACAGGTGGCCTTCAGAGGCAGTAAGAGACAAGACAGAAACCAAGACCAAAAAGATAAAATAGATCTGAGAAAGATAAGGAGGATGGAAGCAGGAACACAAAGTATAGTGTGGGTGATGGGATAGCAGAGGGACTGCCGAGGCATTTTGGCTGAGATGCAAAGTAGATGGAAACCAATTCCCCCGCTGAGTAAGCAATATAATTATGTTTGCGTGGAGAGCACCTGCAGCAGGGAGGCTGGGGAGGAGTGTATCGACTGTAGTGGTTCTCCTGAGCCACTTAACTGGGCCTGAGAGGAGGGCGCTGACGTCTAGTTCAAGCACTTTTGGTTCAGAACAACTACTTGTGCTGTTGTTGATATTATGAAGTTATCTGCTGTCGTAGGAACTGTCTCAAAAGGATTCACATGCCCAGATCTGAGGACCATGACTGTAAACACTTGTTTACCGCAATCACTTTACAAATTCCGGTACCAAATTATATCAAAATAATGGTGATTTTCCTTTTTTAAATGGCAATTAAACGGCAATTAAACAGTACACTGAAATTATGGGGATATCCCCATCTCTGTTAAAACACACAAGTTATACCACCTGCTGTTTCCAATCTACTTCATTCACTCAATTTGAACATATCGTCCATTATCAGGCAACAAACAGCAGGTGTCATTACCTGGTGAGCTCCTCCTTGATCTTCATTGGCTCGTTGGGATAGAACTTGACTCGAAAGCACATCATGTAGGGCTGTTGAGCTGTAGGAACACAGCAGGTACAAGAGTGAGTCATGTGTCAAGTCAATGAGTGAATGCATATATCTGGACTTTGTACGTGCTTAGTTTACTCATTTGATTCAAGCATTAATTAGTTAAATTACACAAACACACACACACACACACACAGGTATACACAGGAACACACAACTACAACGAAAGATGTAAATAAGTGACTTCTTTGCATATAGATAGAAACACAACTGAGGAATCATTTATAATCCATTGAATATCTATTTTGCTTCTCTTCATTTGATCTGCGTCCCAAAGTGTTTGACAAGATGTCCATTTTGTGTGTGTGTGTGTTTGTGTGCGTGTGTGTGTGTGTGTGTGTGTGTGTGTGTGTGTGTGTGTGTGTGTGTTTGTGGGTTGGCATGATAATTGAAATAATACACACAGAAGGGATTTGGGACACGTACTGGAACATACACCAACACACACACATACACACACACACACACACACACACACACACGCACACGCATGCATAAGAAATGTGTGATGAGGCTGCAGGCCTTAGATCAAACAACATAAAATCTAAATCCCCTTCTGGGGTGCCAATATCAAGGTTGTATACTTGAAACTCACACACACACACACACACACACACACACACACACACACACACACACACACACACACACACACACACACACACACACACACACGCACACACGCACACACACACACACACACACACACACACATACTGTCAAAGATAATTTACTTCACACATTGTTTATTTATTTCACATGTTTTAGTAACTAGGTGAGAGACGGATAGACAAACAGACTGACTCACTACATTTTCAAAGAAGACTTGCTACTCGGGAATTCACATATAACCCTTAAAAACGCTGGCAACTGATGGATTTCTGAATTGTTAAGAATTCCAAACCCTAACCCATATACTAACACATATATCGTTGATAGTTACACCATTCCAAATAACTTGACAAGTGTGTCTGTATCGATCATACAGACTTTAACATTTTCCTCTCCACAAAATGCTCTCTGAAAATCTGTTCAACAAGCATCTAATCCCTTTCCCTCCACCAAAAACACAGACAGACAGACACAAATACACACATACACACAAACACACACACACACACACACACACACACATACACACACACACACACATACACACACACACACACACACACACACACACACACACACACACACACACTCAAGACTTGAAACTTTAACTCAGCTATCTGATTTCAACAGCACTTTCTATTAGAAGTCTTTTTCATCTGAGATTCAGAAGAGAACATTTTGCTTCAGAAAGAAGTGCAGTAGAAAATGTTCTAATATTCTTTAAGAGCTTCTCTATACAAACATATACATATTGCATTCCGCCTCTTGCAGACAGACAGACAGAAAGACAGATGGACAGACACACAGAAAAATGATTTTACATATTACATTTAGGTGTTTTTTGCTGACGCTTTTATCCAAAGCGACTTACAACCTATAATTTACACATTCACATCCCAACAGTGGAGTAAACCACGCAGGACAACAGCCAGCTCGTCAGGAGCAGTCAGGGTGAGATGCCTTGCTCAGGGACACCTCGGCACTCAGCTAGGAGGATCCGTGGATTGAACTAGCAACCTTCCGGTTACCAGTCAACCCGCTCTACCCGCTGAGCTACCGCCGCCCCAAAAAAAATCAGACCGACAGACAGACAGGTCCGATATAAGAGACTAGACTATCTTAATCCTGCAGCTGTGAGTGTGGGCCTAGGAAGGAGCGACCGGGACACCGGGGACCAGTTCATGTGTACACACAACGGCTCTGCCTGCAGCCCACCTTAATCCTCTGTGCCCTGTAACCCATCCCCATGATGTACAGCCTCTGGCTCACACAACACAAGGCCATCAGACTGCCACCCACCCACTTCCAGCCACTGGAGAGTAGGGAAATCTTTTTGAAGTCTTCGGAAAACATTGAATGACGGATTGGAGGATGACGAACACACAAGAAGGTCGATGATCACATACACACGTATGCACACACACAAACAACTGCATACATACACACACACACACACAAACACACACACACAAACATATGAACATACAACTGACTACACACACACACATACACAAATAAAACTGCATTTAACACACACACACACACACAAACACATTGAGAAACAAGCCAAGTGATGTAGGCTATCTAAATAATCAGGGACACACAAAGTGACAGAGTAACTGACAAGGGCGCAGCACGTCACGACACCCAAACCCATAAACACACACACACACACACACACACACACACACACACACACACACACACACACACACACGTCACACACACACACACACACACACACACACACACACACACACACACACACACACACTAACGTGAGAATCAACCCGCCACGGGTAAAAGCGACTTGTCAGTATGACTCAAATCTGTTCATCGCTCTTTCTCTCCATCCTCACTCTCCGTTCAATCTCCATCGTCCACCGTCCACTCACTCACTTCTGTTTCTCCTTGTTCCCCCACTCTTTATTCCCCCATAACGTTCTGTCAATAGACTCCAATCTCCTACCAATCTATCATGTGTTTCTGACTCAGCGTTCTCCTGACCACTCTTTAATCTCCATGTTTGTTTTTCCATCTCCCTTCTCCACCTCATTCTCCCTCGCTTTTCATCTTCTTCACCCTCCTCCTCCTCCTCCTTGTCCGCCACTCTTCCTCGTCATCGGTCCATCTGGCCTCTGGCACGGGAGGTGCTGTTCGGGCGGAAGACGCGACTAATAGCGTTTTTTATTAATTCATGTGAAGAGAGAGAGAGAGCGAACACACAGCACAGGCTTTGTAGGAAGAGCTGTGGACCCCCGGGGTTAACCCGGGGACGGAGTAGGAACGTCGCTAGAACCCTGGTCTGGGTTACGACCCATAGTCATACCTCCACACAAAAAACTCTCCCAAAGCAGGGAAGTATAAGGAACGTTGCAGAACAATTGTGTCAGAAAAGCACTATCCTGATTGAAGACATTTTTTAAAATGGTAGGGGGGGTGGGTTTAAGAATGAGGTTGGTTATGGCAGGACTATACCTACTGTCCCCTAGACATTCACACAAGTAAAAAAAAAACTCTGCATTTTAAATAAGTTCAAGTTGTTTGATTTTAGTAAACACTTCTTTGGCTTTAATGTGACTGCTTTGTTGATTATTTATAATAGAAATTATATGAGTGGGGAAAATATCTAAAAAGGTGAAATGTGAGCCTAAGCAGAGCGTATGCATGATTTTAGGAGTGCGGGACAATAACAGTGTAATTGAGACTTACTGGGGGGTATTCCTTCTAATTATAAAACCTGTCTACAATCAGCCAATCAGAATTGGCCCCTCCCTCTGAGAAACCATCCTTGTGGTGTCCGTCAGTAACGTGTGCTGCAGTTTGAATGGTTTTGGTTCATTCTAGTTGCTGTGCCAGTGTGCTTCCACATCCAGCTTAGAGTTCTATTTTTTTACTGCATCTGCTCTTTCTCAAGTTATCCATGAGTGGTGGACACGCACCACACACACAAACAACTGCACACACACAGCCTCAACTAAGTGACAGTATAAAGAATATTCACATGTACACACACACACAACACACACACACAAACATACTCACAAACACACGCTGAACCTCAAACAAGTGACAGAAAAATGAATATTTACCCTTCATCTGTCTCACCACAGGCTTGCTGGGATCCAACCAGTGCTGAGGGAGTGACAAACAGAGTAGCTTTTAGGACATGCTTACAGTGTGTATGAAGGTCTATGAGTGTTCACTTTATAAATATTACAACATAAAGATTTCATCAAAAATCAAAGAGCTAAGTTCCAGTGAGATTGGCGTCTCGGCCTTAAGATCGTACCTATGTAAAGTGTGCATGCAGAAATCCACTAGCAGTCTCTGTTGCTATGGCAACACCAATTTCGAAGTGGTATACGTGTGTGTGTGTGTGTGTGCGTGTGCGTGTGTGTGTGTGTGTACGTGCAAGCATGCGTGTGTGTATCTGTGTGTGTGTGTGTGTGTGTGTGTGTGTGTGTGTGTGTGTGTGTGTGTGTGTGTGTGTGTGTGTGTATGTGTGTGTGTGTGTGTGTGTGTGTGTGTGTGTGCGTGCGTGCGTGCGTGCGTGTGTGCGTGTGTGTGCGTGAATTGTGCATTGTGCAGTGTGCATGTGTGCCCTTACCCTCTGCTTCTCAGGATCCACATATCGGATGCCAAAGTAGTCTTTCTCCAGGAGGTTGTAGTGGTTGCACACATGGTCCAGGAGGTACTGTCCCTTAGTGTCCCTCTGGGGGGACAGAGAAGCACACCGCTCACGTTCAGAACCCAGAGCAAAAGGTTTAATAATGTGACACTGTAAACCGTACATTAACAGTGGAGTATTAGCAACACTCTTGACTCTCAAGGACTCCATTCATACAGAGAATACATTCCTGAAACATTTTATTGCTCTTTGTGCTCTTGACTGGGCCAGCTGGTAACAGGCTGATCTACCCATCACACTGCTGGAAGGGCACCCCAGGTATAATGTCAATTTTGGAGTCGATTTTTTTAAACGGCTTCTTGTGGCTGATCAATGCCAAACCTGGTGAGAAAATAGCAGCCCTTTAACATGCATCACATGACTAAGGACTACATGCTTCCCCGAGATAAAGTAGATCCATACTGGGGAGTGGGGTAAAAGCACCGCTGGAAAGGGTGCTTGAACACATTTGTCTATGTGAATTAAGCCATTTAAATACCAATGAGGCATCTAAAAACATGCAAACCACTGAAAGACATATGCGCCATTCAAATACAATAAGCCATTTCACTGCCTTAGAAACTGGTGGCTGGGAGGACAGCACTGGAGCACTGGTGACTCAACGGCACCATTGACTCAAACGCTACAGATATGTGCTATAGATATGTTGGTGCTGCGCCCTAGGGTTGATTTGCTATTCCGCATGTTGCCATTGGGGCGCTTCACCGCTTGCTATGCGAACCCCCCCTTTGGTTCTATTTGGAGGACATAAACAAGGCCCGATTGACAGACGAAGATCAATAAGAATTCAGCTTTTTAGAACTGCTCCACAATCAATGCATGGAAGTGGACACACAAGCACACTTACATACATACTGTACATCCACACACACACACACACACACACACACACACACACACACACACACACACACACACACACACACACACACACACACACACACACACACACACACACACACACACACACACAAACACACCAACATTTGCAGCATTAAACAGAGCATAGGCCATAGAAGGAAA
>NC_079417.1:6317664-6405164 GCF_026213295.1 Gadus chalcogrammus
GCTTCGGAGTCGTTCGCTGCTGTTCTCCAGAGTTTCGAGGTGTTCCGAGGGGACATTCGTTGTAACGGGGAGTCGCTATAACGCTCCCAGGGCATTATGATCGTCATTATCATGGGGGTGTCAGGCTGCGGCAAGTATGTGTACGGTATACATCATCGGCGTATAGTAAACAAGGTTCCGTAGTGTGATTGCAGCCATTATTTAGAGTTAAGATGTTCACCTGAGCAAATGAGGCCACCTGTAATAGTGACCACGTGATAACAATATGCTGTAAGCCCATTCTATTAATTACGATGATATTGTGATTTACATGTTACGTAAGGCACAAGTTGACCTCAAGTGCCAAATTATAAAACAGGAAAAAACATATTGCATGACTATATAATTATCGTTATGTAATGAATGGGAAAATAATAAGCACATCTGTTTTGCCTATTCTCTTCTAGATCCACACTAGGAACCTTACTCTCAGAAAAGGTGAGATTTTCCTTCAACACTCCTGTTGCTGTTGCTGTTTCCCCTTAACCACAGCTGGTCTGTGAATGTCTATGTTTACAGCTGGGCTGGCCGCTGTATGAAGGAGACGACTTCCACCCTCCAGAGAACATCGACAAGATGGCTCGCGGGGAGGCTCTCACAGACCAGGTGAGCTACTCACAGACCAGGTCAGATGCTCACAGAGCAGGTGAGCTGGCCGGGGGCAGAGACAGCACCAGGCTTGCAGTTGTCTCAAGGGCCCCGCTGTCTGCTCTCCCCACTCAATGGCTTCCTCAGCAACCTGAGTGTGTGTCACAGTGCCTATGGCTTCATAAACCTGATGTCCCATAAGCAAGATCGCAGCCAAAAATTGTTCTATCTGGGCTGACGAAGTCCATTGATGAATAGTTGCAGTCTCAAAGGGGTTCAAGTATCAGCCCTTCAAATGAACAATGTTTTCGTTTCTACACATAGAGCAGAACGCTCATATTGACGTGTTACTTCAGGTGAGGTGCTTTTTCTGATATGATCTTTCAGAATGTGTTATTCATGCCATTAATGTAATATCACATGGAAACACAATACCTTCTGAGCGGAGGATGACAGCTGGCCGTAAAAGGTGTTTTTAGTAATGACATAACCAAAGCTATCGTTTGCCAACATATATTTTGATGCCATCTGGCAGGTACGAACAGGCGTGGGGACAATCCGTAATCCAAAATAATCATTTTAATTGCCTTTCAAAATAATTATTACCACGACAAGAGCACCCAGGTGTACATTTGAGAGTTTTATTTTATGGCAGAAAATTGAATGGCAGCCATTGACAGAAGTGTTGGAAACTTGCAGGTTTTTGTTTAATAAAGCCTTTTTGTCTCATACTAAAGATTCAACCTTATCGCGAATTTGACAGTCTGCGTGTCAAGTTGGATTGCATGTTCGATAGTAGTTTAAATAAGCCTGTTTCTTGACCTCCATGTCTGATGTTTAATTTTCTATATTTGGTTCTTTTCGGGGACCTTGGTTTAGGAAGGTCATTGTCCATCAGCGACATTAGGCCCAATATGTGCCAAAGCAGGGAGTTATATTACCTGCTCAGGCTCAAGGATCACTAAGTTCACCCCGAGTTATGCATTAACACTGCTGAAAGGAGTGTTGTCAGCTATTTTTTTTATTATTGCTGAGTATACTTCTCTCTTATACGCATACGTTTATGCCCGCAATATTTTTCAAAACATGCTAACCAAGCTAATGCCACCAGACCACCTATCTTAGCGTAGGTAATACACAAGCGCTCTAAACCCATCCACTGTATATTTAATGTCATGCTCATTTTATAGCCATATTTATTCATAGTGGCTATTTGCTCCTTGTCAAATCGCAAAATAATGTTGTACTCTCTCCTTGCCAAGGCAGATAGCTGCTGTTTGCATTGTTTTTGCTTAGGCTGTACAAAATGTATCCCTCTGTGTTATCTTCTAAGGTAAGCTTTCTGTTCCCCATGGCTAAGTGTACCAAAGGTTGGTATCAGTTGTACGTACAGACACTCAAGTGAGTCCCGAACATTTTGTCCAGGGCTAAACCTCATCTTAGGAGTTCACGAAGACCAACAATACAACAATTCAACCCCCTGCTCTTTGGCATAAATCAAATGTTTATGCCAGAGTCGTAATGTTATCGTTCATGTGTGGTCCTTCTGTCACCAAATTCTCCCAGGACAGATTCCCGTGGCTCCATAAGCTCCACCAAGCCACTGTCAAGTAAGAAAAACTATCTCGCCAAACTCTCCCCATCGCACGCAACCCTTCCTCCCTTAACCTCTCCCCACTGTCAGAGTAACAGTGAACATTGTAAGTGTGATTCAGATCAGTTTGGATGTGAACATGTTTCCCCCCCCCCCTCTGTAGAGCAAGGCGATCGTCCTCTGATGCCATCGTGGTTTGCTCAGCCCTGAAGAGACTCTACAGGCTGATCCTTCTCCATGGCCGCCAAGCACTCACTTCCTCTTCCTGTTCGGAGCGAGAAGCCCTGCCTCCGTCCCTGCCCGGGGTTTACTTCCTCTTCCTGAATGGCGACTATGAGCTCATCCACCAGAGGATGGTGGCCAGAAGTGGACATTACATGCGGGCGGACATGCTGCAGTCCCAGTTCTCTGCTCTGGAGCCACCAGGAGCTGAGGAGAGGGTGTTGACCGTGGACATAAGAAAGGACATCGGGGACATCGTCACAGAGGTTGTGAATCTCCTCAGCCTCAGGGCTCTCCCTTGAAGGGGTTACCAAGGGAACAGACCATAATCGCTCAGTGAGTGTTCACTGGGAACTGCTTGGAGAACTAGCGTGACACATGCAGAGTTGGGTTTTCCCTCCTTGCGTCCTGACCTCAGCAGTGTGCCGGAGGGCAAGTGAATACTTGAGTTAATTATTAATGCATTTGTTTTCGAAAAATTATACTGACTTACTTGAATTTTCACATCCTTTCCATTTGTAAAAATCACGAGATCATGCAACTGAGGTAATTGGACAAGCTGTGTGTGTGTGGTTGCGTGTGTGTGTGTGTGTGTGTGTGTGTGTGTGTGTGTGTGTGTGTGTGTGTGTGTGTGTGTGTGTGTGTGTGTGTGTGTGTGTGTGTGTGTGTGTGTGTGTGTGTATCACCAACATGGTCAGATGCCCTTGATGAGACATTGAACCCCAAACCCCACATAGCGAGGGGGTCCCTGTATTATGCATGCTACAGCTGCTTTTGTCCCATGAGATCATCTTCGAACCCGCAACCCAGATATTTCAGGAGCCTCTAATCCTGACAAAACCTTGAGGCTGTTCTCATATCCCACATTCAAACCATCTGAAAACACACACACAATTCGTTATTTGGGCTTATTTCTGTTATTTGTTAAATTTTTACACACCTGATCACAGATTTCGTCATGATTTAAACACATCAAAAAGAGAAAAGAATGATCAAAAGAAAGAAAAAAACATGCTATTAAATTTCACTATTGTCTTACTCTAGTCTAAGGGTTTGTTATGCCTGCTCAGCAGTTTTAGTTATTAATGTAGAATTATCAAACCAAATCACTTGGTTGTAAACTGAGTGACAAATATCAAACGTATTTTCTGCTTAAATAAGCAGTGGGTCGTGATTTGGTTACTGGCATTCAAGAACCTGGGCAAAGCTGCCCTCTGGTGTTTAAACAGAAATACTACAAACCACATCATTTAACGGATTATTAGGAAACAAGTGAAATTTGTCCCATGTGTAACCATTAACTATACTTTTAGTGGTGTGAGGTAATTACTCTTATAATGTGAGGAGTCCCATCTCTGATATCAAGGATGTCTAACTTGATGTTGGGTTTTCTGTCAAGGGAAAACTTTGCTATTAAGAGTGTCATTGTAGTTTAGTTAAAGGTTGCATAGGTGATTTGCTTTTTTGGCCATTTTTGCAAAATTACTTGAAATCCTTATCATAACCCGCTTACAGCCACTGAGTTAGAAGTACTGACACGAAAATTAAACTTGTCAATCATCTGTGGAACGGGCAGGGCTCGAAAAACTCCAGCCAATCATATCCATTGCCACCGAGTTTCATTGGACAGTAAGTACGTCAATCAAACGGTCGTACTGCACTCCCCCTCCCCCGCGCCCCGCGCGCGACCCCTTCGTGCAGTACTCGTGACCCAGAGCAAGCTCCTGTTTGTTGTTATCCTGCGGTAGCTACTGGAACTAGTTAATCCACATTTGGACCTAGCAGTAGAAGACAATTTCCATGGCAGACAAGACGCCACCATCCCCACCACCACCACCACCAGCAAAGAGAAGGAAAACTCTTTTTCAGAGAGTAATTGATAATAAAAACGCTGAAAGAGAAAAACTGAAATCAAGAATAATCCTAGGCGCTGCTTTCGAACGTTGGCGGCAACTGAAGGACGAGAAGGGTCTAAAAACCGATGCTTGTGTGGCGGTTGACCTAGTTTCAAAGTTTATACCGTTTATACTCGGTAATACCGGTGTGGAGACGAGTGTATTACTCGGTGTGAAAATGTCCACACCGCGGCAACCCTAGTGAAAACCAGGACTTCCAATACAATTATATGAAACAAACATACATTTTCTAAAAATAGTAATGATTTATGTGACCGTTTAATGTTTATAACATCTGGTGCAACCATAGCAGCGAGAACGTATTCTCAGCAGGGGGTGCTGGGAAAAAAAAAACTCAGCCTGCACTAGACTCGCAACTCGTTACATTGATAAAAAAAGATGTATAGCAGCGCAGCTCAATTACACCAGTGCATGCGCGCACAGTTGAAAATCGATCGTTCACATCCAGCTGCTCACAGAACAAGTTTAGCGCACCACCGCTACCCTCACACTTTTTCATATAACCTTTTTTCAGCACTAGGTCATATGAGCATTAAATAAATGCTGCGTCTCAAAATGCCTTGGACAGCAGCGAGGATGACTCGCTTTGCCACGGGCCGAAACAGTTCGGAGCGACCACAGCCAGAGCGAACACAGCGGGGCAGAGGAGTGTCAGGAATAGTCTTTGGTGTACACATCAGTACGGCCTATTTGCACTACTGTTTAGTGGCAATGCAGTGTTTTATTCGATGCCTTTTTATTTTCGTATATTATTTCAATGAATACAATTTATTTATTCATAAAAACCGGATCTGGTCTTCAAATCTTTTTTCCAAATATAGGTCGTCTTACAATGGGGTTTGTGTTTATATTCGGACCAATACGGTACAGCGGGCGCTCACATGACGTTAAGCATTTCCTGGTGCATAATGTGACGCTTCAGAAACTAAAATCCCGTTTCTCCCCGTTGAACCGACAACACATAACCGGCGTTTTCAGAAATCTCCACTCTGGCCGGAGTTTTTAGAAATGATCGTTTTCTGTGATAAGACAGGGCCTCGGACAGGGGGTGTTGCAGCACCCCCAGCACCCCTACTTCCCGCGGTACTGGGTGCAACTTACAGCTGAATGTAGTGCCATGTTGTTAAACGAAAACCTACGCTAGCCTGGCTCGCGCATCTCTGTTCGCGCTCGTGCATGATTGCGCGTCCAGGTACTTGGAATGGGTGGAGTCAGAGTCAGCGTTGAAGGAGAGGGGGTAGGACCATTTGAGTTGTGTATTTTCAAAATCTGCTGGCGTTTCGCAAATCACCTACCCAACCTTTAAGTTCATAGTGCACAGAGGTAAATAATTGAAATTCCCTTACACGAATAGCAGCAAAACATTACATTTGGCCTCAGACAATAAATGCAAACATATTCATCCTCATATGCAACCAGTTATATGTCCTGTAATACATTGATATCTGTATGTAAATAAGATAACACTTCTGTGTGTGTGTGTGTGTGTGTGTGTGTGTGTGTGTGTGTGTGTGTGTGTGTGTGTGTGTGTGTGTGTGTGTGTGTGTGTGTGTGTGTGTGTGTGTGTGTGTGTGTGTGTGTGTGTGTGTGAGAGAGAGTGCACTGTCAATCTGTAAAGAATTCCGGTTCCAGGAGTGTGGACAATGTGTGTGTACAGTAGGCAAACTGTATGCAGACAGGAAGCAAGCAGGGCTGCTCTCCTGCCTCTGAACGTTGAACCTGAAGTTGTCTGTTGGGCCTCAGATCCCTGAAGCTGAGAACACTGGGTAGCTCCAACTCCTCTACTGGATGTCTTCACTCTGGACTCTGCACAGAACATATTTAGATCAGGGAGGGGGATATACACACATTGTAAGTACGTGTGTCTGTATGTGGACGAAGAATGTCATCAAAATCCTTGAATGGTCTTGATTAATCTCCAATTCAAGACTATCAAAAGGCATCCATAAATGTATCCATCAAACCAAATTCTTCAAAAGTAAATTATTGGGTAATAAACTGCAAGAAAAGGTAAAAAACAAAACAAAACGATTCAATAAAGCATAAAATAGAATTCAAATACAATATAAATATAATGTTTTGGTTATAAAGTACAATACAAATAGAATACCAGGATAAAGTACAGAATATAAGGTACAACAGAAAGAAGAGAAATGTACACAAGGAGCAGAGGCCAACCTGTTGACTGGTGTTGGCCAACATCTGCAGCATCTGCTGTACAAACTGCATCTGCTGCTGCTCTGTCACCATGGCCCCCTGGGGTGCATTTGCTGGCGGGCTGTCTATGTAGGAGTCAGCAGGATTAACGCCAATGCTTTCCAGATCAGCACTATGGGAAAGACATCCACCAACACAATGACTCCACCTCCCCATGCGTAGTTGGAAAAGTACAAAGCAGCACTTGAATCAAATTAAAGGTTGTTTTTTTTCACCTCTCGAGGTGGTAATCCATCCTTGCGCATGATTGAGTGAAAGTGGTGGATGTTGATAATACATATCTACTTGACAAAACAGCTATTCAAACGTATTGATCACATTAAAGAGGCTGAACCACTAGCTCATTAATAATTACCAGTAATCCTTTGACTGTTAAAGTAAGTGCTTATCCTTTGAGGGTCGATTTAAACATGGCATTGATTTAAGGTCTGAGTTATAGTCTCTGCTGACAGCTGTTTGCTCTTTCACCTGGGTACCAGAGCCGGGGCTTCTGAGACGAGGGTCTGTAGGCCGTGTTGGATCTGAAGCAGAGCCTCCATCGCCCTAGGGTTCAACATGGCCGCCAGCAGCTCTGGACTCTGCATCTAAATGGTTCACCAATCACAGCGCAGAGATTCCCTTACCCCAGCATGGTTCCATTGTTCATAATGGCTAATAACATCTCAGGACAACTTCACAGTCAAATATACTATTCAAAGTATATCTGAAGAAGGCATGTCAGAAATGTGTTCAATCATATACAATTACATTTCCAATCATGTTAATCCTTTTCAGCCAAGTATGAGAATGACTCCTCCATGAGTGGTCACCTGTTGCAGGAACATTGGAAGCTGTTCTCTGATTTGCTGCTGCAGCTGAGGATTCCCTGAGAACAACGGGTGGCTCAACAGCATCTGAAACAGCATGTACACTAGACCTTATTACTGTGCGTTTGTGTGCGCGCGCTATAATGGATTAAGAGATCCATGCAGGCATACTCCACCTGTGCGGCCAAGTCCTGGTTCTGAGAGAGGGTGTCCAGTATGCTGTTGACATGGGGCCCTGAGAGCAAGCTCTCCATCAGACCTGGACAGGCACAGATATGCTCCAGGAGAGACTGCATGCCTGCAGTCACACAGAGGGGGTGATAGTGTGGTAGTGGTTATGGTTTGTCTACCGCCTAGCAGAAAGGCTCCCGGTTAAAAAAGACAATGTCTTCAGCTTCCTTGTGATGCCTAGCTACCACTTACGTGCTCATTCATGACATACATCTGAATTCACTGTAGGTGACTATGGATATAAGCCTCTGCTAAATGGCTAAACAGTGATCGTAGTATTTAACTTTAAACAAAAAAACATTAATTAATAGATGAAGAAAACATGGAAAGTGAAACAGAAATCCCCTTAATCTCCTTTAAGGAGACCAAGTTGAAACATAGTTACATTTTGTGTTGTTGAATACAAATGATATATCCTTGCCTCCAGAAAAGGGGTCCTTCGAGGCAGGATTTACAGTGGGTGTGTCCGCCATGTTGGTGAGGGGCTCTGTTGAATGCCTGTACAAGGGCAGTGGCAGTTCCTCATCTCTGATTGGCTGGGATTCCCCCGACGATGAGGTCACTAGAGGGTCTCCTCTGGTCTGAATAAGAGCAAGAGGAGAACAGCAGAGCCCAGGGACTATGAGAGGGAGTCCGAGCATGAAGGCCACTCTAAATATAACAGCTTCACCTTGACATGACTGGCATTGAAGGACATTGTCAATCCTGAAATCAATGTCTGTCTGTCTGTCTGTCTGTCTGTCTGTCTGTCTGTCTGTCTGTCTGTCTGTCTGTCTGTCTGTCTGTCTGTCTGTCTGTCTGTCTGTGGGTGAGCACCTTTACACGCAGAGGGCTGAGGGATCGCTCCTGTGAGTTCATTTTAGTCCGCTGAAGTGAGTCGGCAGGGGCTGGTTCCCGGTTTGTTAGGCCACAGTTCATGTTCCTCATCACTTCCTGTATGATGTTGGGGTTGTGAGTGAGCTCCATCATCTGGGGAACGACATGGTTTCATCACTTCACGTACAAACACGAGAACAGGATAGATACATTTGACAGGGCTTCCTACTGTAGTTCAATATAAACAACGTACAACCAAAGTATCTTAATTCCACTACAAGCATGCGCATACTTCCACACCTAGCAGAAAACCAGTTTGCCAAACGTGTTACCCATCTATAAATAGACGATTCAGAGTGGTCTATTTATAGATCATTAATAAACCTTTGTATGAAAGTAACTTTAACCAAACAAAAATAACAGGATCTCAACAGGATTTTATTTCATCTCACGTCAATGACTTGTTGTACAAACACACAGAGACAATCAAAATCGATTGACTTTAGACCCATGAACCCCCAACAGCCATTAGTACCACTTTCATCCAGCCAACCAAACACATGTGCCTGGCCTCAACCATTCGTGACCCCTGACTTCTGAACCCTTGAGCCGGCCTACCTGTGCGATGACATCCGGGTCATCCATCATGTCGGCCACCTCTGGGCTGGTCTGGAGGAGCTGCAGGATTAGAGGGTTGGACAGGAGGAGCTGTTTGGTGAGCTGGGGGCTGGAGAGGGCGCTCTGCACCAAGGGGCTACCCAGGAGACTGCTCATCAGCACCGGGTCGGAGAGCAGCTGTCGCTCCATCTGGCTCTGGAGAGGCTGGAAGAATCCCGGAGCGCTGACAAACGGACCCAGGCTGCCCAGCTCTTCCACTGAGGTAGAGGGAGGGGGTCAGAGCGTAAAGGCTCAGTCCTGGTTCCACGTCGACGCAACGCAATGATGACGCAGACGCTTCGACGCAGTCGGGAACCTGTCTTGGTTCTCTTGTCGGGTTTTATGCGTAGACCAATCACAGCCCTTGCTGCTGCGTCGCCGCGACGCAAGGTCAACATTTTTGGGAGGCGCACGTCAGGCCCTTGCATGCAGGTGGAAGCAAGGAGGGTCGGCAAGGACGTGATGGCTCTGTAAACCCCATTGCGTTGTGTCGACGTGGTAACATAACTAAGCCTTAAGACATCTCACGCCTTTGTGATACAAAGCGGGATAGGACAGTATCGCAGGGCGAAGCATGGGGGACAGGATGTGAGTGGATTGTAGGATTAGACTTGTCTGGCAGGAGGTTGGTGATGGGATGGGAGGTTAATTAGTAATTAGAAAAATGTATATTATATACGTACAAGTTGGAGTTTAATGCATTAAGGCGTGAATAATTCCACAATTAGATTTGTTGTTAAAATGTACAACATAAAAGAGAAAGAAAGAAGGGGAAGGGAGCTTCCAGATTCATGATGACCAGTGATCCACCTAACTCGAGCTAATATAAGCTACATCGACGGGAGAGGAGTGGAGGGAGTGTAGTGTGTCACAGAGTGATGGTGAGGGGGTTTGTAGAAGGTGGAGATGGATTGGCGAGAGCAAGTCAAGAGTGATGCAAAAATACAATTTGAGACAAAACAAGTGAGGTGATAAAGAGTAAATCTTGTTGGAGAATCCTACCAAGACAGAGAGGAGAGGTGGGTGAAGGGGTCAGGTTATCAAGGGTAAGGTGATCAATCTCTAGTTCGTGGTCTGTTCTGGAAGCCACACTCCAGGAAGCTGGTGTAGACACAAGCTCTGGACTGAGGAGGAAGAGCAGTCGATCAGAACAATCAATCAGAACGATTAATAAAATTATAGACAGCCTGGAGTGACCTATAGCCCTAAAGTGTGTAGGCTACCTGATAAACATGTTGAGGTTGACTGTTCCGTCGTTTCCTTTATGCTCAGTTATCAGGTCTGACCCACGGAGAATGTTACCGGAGTGGATGAGCACGAGTTGCTCTTCGGTGGTCCCCAATCTCTTCGCGACACACCTTTTCAACTTCACACAAGGAGCATCCATCCACACCCACACCGTATTATTAGTTAGTTTAACATGTCCACGACAGCTGCAACTCCAAGTATGATTGATCCTGCCAAGACTTTTAATTATCCTCACAACATACAATAGTCATAAAAGTAGGTTATCTTGGCATGCTAATAGTCTAATAGCTCAAGCAACATCAACATAGACAAACGCATCAACTGATTAAGGCTACATTAACTGTCTTTGAACAAACTCAGTTTGATCACGCATCGGCGTGTCCGTTTACCTGGCTTACGGTGCAGTTTACCCCGACGGCGAAATCATTTATCGCTATAGTGGTCTTCAGGGTCACCCGAAAGCTGTCTGAGAACAGGCCGGCCGGTCCCTCCGCATCCTTCACCTTGCCAGCCATCCTTGCCCTGTCCCAGATGCAGTCCGTCTTGGCCGAACGTGGGGCGCAGCATTAGATGCGTCTGTTCAGTGACTCGACAGAATGGAAGGGACTCATGCCAAATTTAAGTGGCTGCGCAAGTTCAACAGCCTATTATTTTCTGTAGGATTTTTTATTTTATCTTTTTCATTTATTATTTCTAAATATACGTTTGCCTTAATTTATTTCATACAAAAGGTTATTTCATTCCTGCTTAGACAATTAAGATTCTCTTGTCTTCCTACAGGCATGGAGTTGTGGTTTTAAGTTGCCACTCGAAGAAAAAGATATTTTGTGATTAAGTACTTTAACCCGAACACAGACACCCACTTCACTGTAAAGTAGTTTTATTAACTTCATAGTGGGATAAGGAAAATAAACAATTTGGCATAAAGCCAAGGGTTTCAACCAGAGATGTCATGGGGATGCCTTAGCATCATGTTTGCAGGATATAAGGCAGCGCGGGATAACATACCACCTAACAAACTCAACAGAGCATTGTTTAAAAAAAGATTTAAATAAAAAAACAGCTATTGATGCCAATGGGTGGGCCATGAAATGTCAGATTTATGTGCTAAGAGTGGCATGCATAGTTTGCTGACATGACAGAAATAAAATTAACAACCCAGAAGGGAGGGGGGAAAACATTTTTTTCTCTCGAAACAAATAGGAGAAATAAACGTCAGCAGCGTCTTCTTCATGTATTTGTCCCGGGGGACACATTCAGTGGTGGACTCTTCATAGATCACACTCGGAGCCCTTCTTCCCCCTCTTGTTCCCCTGCCAAACACAAAGACAACAACATGTTAGGATTTGACGGGACTGAATTTGGATATACGTCATTGAAGAGCAGGAAGGGGTTTGTCATCTCTAATATGCCAACAGGTAGGGGACGGACGGAGGATCAGCCCACTATCTTTCGGCTGACAGTTGAACAGCCCAGCCTCCACACTACCCTGCACCCCGTTTAGATTATGTTAACGATAGATAATAATGCCAACGTCAAGTATTCATACCTGATGTTTGGGTTGATCCGTTTGCAGTCCTTTCACTTTAGACTTCTCTTGTTCAAGGGCCGCATGCAATAGTGTTACCTGAAGAATCAAACAACCAAAAAACAAATTTTATTCAGCATACATTTGGAGCAGCTAGGATTGACTACATGGCCCGGAGTCACTATGATACAATGCCATACAAATCAAAAAATATGAATAAACCATAAATGGCTGAACAAATATCCTCTACCCACTGCTAAAAGGGCCAGTAATAGTCAATTTAAGATTGCAAACCGGATGACGTTATGCTTCTCCATACACACCTGTGAAGACAGTTCCTCTTTGATATTCAGCAGCTCATCCACATGGAGGAGTATTTCTGCTTTATCTTTCACTGAGAGAAGAAAAAAAATCTTTGAATAAGACTCCTTTTTTGAGCCATAATTTGCAATACATGTCCTACAAGAGCTTTTTGGGTGCAGTGACGACGCATTTTCAAACTCACTCTCTCCCTGCTGAAGCATCTTGAGTAACTGTGCGTTTCTTGCCTTCACCTCTTTGTATTTAACCTGCACAATTGGAGTGAAGAGGGATATATCAAATTTTTAACATAGGACGGGTAAAACACTTTTTAATTCTGAACCGGAAATCTGAAAAGAATTCAATCAAAGTGCCAATAGAAACATTCAGTGCTGCGATGCTCACCTCCCATTGGGAGATGGTGGTCTTGAGTTTCTCGATCTCCTGGTCCTTCTTCTCCAGGTCGTCCATCAGCTGTTCCGCCCTGGGGTCCTGTGGAGACGGCACACGTACCATAGCAATTAAACAATCATAACGCACTGGCTCCTAGAGGGACTCTTATATTTACAACTGTTTATCATTCGGCTAAAGTGACAACCCTGGCGCTGTAGCCAATACATCAGACACACAGACACACAGACAGACACACACACACACACACACACACGATGGGTCGGTCGCGAACAATTCGGTCAGAACGAACGAATCCCGTAAGTGAACAGAGAGAACTGATTCCCAAAAAAAGAGAACTGATTCCTAAATCTTTAAACATATAACAAAAATATGGTCACGTAAATAAAATATACAAACAAACAGCTTTGTCTATCCACAACCTTATATTGATTGAGTCTAAATGATTCAACAAATGAGAGTTCTACAGCAGGTAGCAATCGCGTTGCCATGGCCCATGGGTAAACAAATGATAAGGCACCACCACACAAGTTAACTAACGATCGCTGTAGGCTTCAATATAATGCAAGCACTTTATGTTTTCTTTTTATTTTGTTCTACATCACAATTGCATGCTTTAATAAAGTATTCTTTTGTGAAGCACGATGGTGCTTCACTGCTTATTAGCGCTTCTTGGAAGACGCAATTTAATTCTTACTCCAACCCATTATGTAAAACTGATATTTATGAGAAAAAAAAAGCATGTATGTGCTTTATATATTATTCTTAATATTAACACTTAACCTGGGTAATTTCACCAGAACATTAGAAAGTACCATGCTACATGAATGTTGATTAACATTTATTCCATCATTTTATCATTCTATGCCAAATGAAGTAACAGACCATCTCTCTTAACGAACGAATCAAACGAACGAATCGTGATAGAGAGCGTAACTGAAAGAACTGATTCCCGGAAAAGAATCATTTTGCCCATCCCTAGTGTGCATGCATATGTGTTGTTCTACATCTAAGAAGAATAATGATCAGATACTCGACAAGGTGTGCGTTAGTGTCAGGCTCACCGGTTCGTGTTCCGTGGAGTTGTTGGCCTCTTGGGCCGGGCTGGTAGAATACTGTTCTTGCCGTTTCTCCCTCTGGACGATTTTGCTCACGTCGTCCTCCAGCTTGTTGAAGAAGCGCTCGTCTTGCGCTGGCCCGACATTGGCTGCTCCGCTTCCCTGTTTAAACGAGTTGACCTTAACATTCTGAAAATACCTCAGAATGTGTTCCTCAAGCTGTAGAGACTGACAGAATTTGCTCCCAACTCCTACAGAAAAGCTGTCGTTTTTTCATTGGCAGGTTGATTAATCAGGTTATATACAAATAACCAGAAAACTGCTCACCTCCTTCTCTTGCTTTTTACCAAGATTATCTGGAAGACAAAATAAATGGTGTCAATATTCAATATGCATATTCAATATAAATAACATTTATCCAATGCAAATACAATAAAAATGTCATTGATAATCTGTTAATCTCAATCACGGTGTATGACACAATGATCAATTATAATTGTATTTAATACTACTACGTTATCATGATTACAACCAAGCAGATGCAGAGCAAATGCAGCAGGTAGTCAAAAGTTAAGGGAATTGATCTGCCTTGACCACAAAACAAGATCAGCTCAATTATGAAATGCACCAGATTGCAACAGACCCCTCTGGGAATAAAGGGTACCCCCACCAGCCGGGGGGTGGGGCGGGGAAGGCCCAAGGGTACCCCCACCAGCCGGGGGGTGGGGCGGGGAAGGCCCTAGCATCCCCTCACCTGCAGCGCCGTCACTTTGGAAGTTCTGCAGAGAAACCGTCTTCTTGTCTTTCCCTTGTTGACCCTTCTTCTTCTCCTTTTTCCCTCCTCCCTCCTTCCCTCGAGACTTGGGTGACGATGCGTCTGTCGTTTTCTGTTGGACGGAGAAGGTGTGAACGACCAGACTTGACCTAGTTACATGGCTAAGTGAGCCGATTAATACAGCTAAACTATCAAGTAGTTTTGAGCTTAACATTTTTATTCGTCAGCCTAACTTTGTATGTATTCTTCAAGGCCCCAAAAATACACATTCTTGGACATTTTGGGACATTGTGTGCATGGAATGGGTTTTCAGGACCGGACTCTAGGGGGCAGCATACAGTATGTATACAGTATATATACAATATACAGTATGTATACAATATACATGGTCAATATGAATACATTCTCAAGAGGCTGGTCGATTTATTAACATATATTAAGGAAGGTTTTTAGCTCTAAAGTATTAGCCTATATACTATAGTGATCCTATAGTGTGGGTCATTAGTTTGTCTGTCTGACATACCTGATGTTTTTGTTGCTCAAAGAAGTCCTGTTTGCTCAGAATCAAGGCCTTTTCCAAGTCTGCCTCATAAAGTTCACTGGTTATCTAAAGAGGAGCACATACACAACTGCTCATTAAGAAAGCATATAAGAGCTCAAGCTTGATATAAGGGCATATACATCTGTCCTTTTACAACATGCGTGATACGCAGGATTTCTCCACCAGGCTCAGAGAGGAAAGTAGCAGGGGAACAGCGGCACATTATGCACAATGTCACGTTATTTTCACTATGTTCATTTTAAAGTATTGTGGTAGACCTCAGCTCACCCAATCACTGAAGAAACTATAAATTCATTCTCACCTTGAGAGCAGTCGTTCCAATAAGTGGAACATTTAATGACCAACTCAAAAAGCACACGATTTAAATTACAAACACCAACTTAGTCATAAGCCTGGTTTTGATATTGAGGACAGCGATGGCCTATATTTTCAACAGAGAATAACAGCACACTGCACTGCAGACTGAATACTGCCTGCATTTATCCAAGACATAGCTTAAGGCCTGATGAATCAAACAATACAATTCCATGCAGGGGGAAATCTGGTTAGGCAGGGTCACCAGGTTACTAGGGCTGTCAAGTTCTGGTTGGTTGGAATTTGTTACTCAATTCACATTGGACGGACAATCGCTGATGATAGTTTCATAAGGAAAAAAACTCTTCTTAATCCATTATTCCTGGGGTGCATAATATGCAGATCAATGTATTTTATTGTTGAATGATGAGCTGTATTGTGTTAGAATTTAACTAATGCGTTATAACTCGCCCGACTTAAGGATGACCGCTAGTCTACTTAGTGAACATTGACAACTATTTTACACCATGCCAAATAAGTCGTTGTAGGCATTTGGTTAAGAAGGACGACATAAAAGTGTGTTGGCTTTTAAAAAATGGTAGGCATAAGTAATTCTCGAAGCATAGCACCCGATATGCTTTGAGTATGAACATATCAGACATGACAACTTGGACACATTGCAGCGTCATTCATGAGTGGATCTGGAACCCACTGACTCCCTCCATACAGCCCTTAGGTGATATTTAGGCTAGCAGGTAGAGTGGGGTGCACTGCGGCAGATTAGGTTAATCTAGAGACAAAGCTCAGATTTTCATTTCAACCAATCAATGTTTAGCCTACCATGATCCTCTTTGGTTGACTACAGCCCTATAGGTTACAGTGGTGGTTATCCTGTTGACACCTTACCCGTATAATCTCGTCTTCATAGCAACAGGTTAGGTTTATGGAAGTTGAGACATTTGACGAGAACAACTTTTATTTCTACAAATCAAGACCGACTCTTTAGGATCACCGTCAACAATATGATGTGGATATATCTGCGAAATAAGAGAAGTTCCCTTGGCAGTCACGTCTACTAAACGGGATGAGAATCTGGGAAACTGGGTTCCGTAAACCTCCTTCTGTGCTTAAATGGCAGTTAAGAACCCTGGTTAGTAACGGCAGTAACCAGGGTTCCTGTGTGCACAGTGCAACGTACTGACACAGACATCATGTGTCAACATGGTGAGTGAAGGGGGCTTCCACATCTCGTACCTGCTCATCCCTCTGCCTCCACTGCTGCCACCCTTCTGGTGGTGGAGTACCCTGGTCACCTAACCCTGGATTCAGAAGCACATTGGCTACACTCTGAAGGGTCGGTGGTTGGGGTGAAGGTTTTTGAGGGATCTTCTTGAATGCCAGACTTCTTAACTAAAATGGGAGAAAATAAATAAAAATAAGTTTGACATCTTGACAAATCGGCTCCAGTCTGAATCTAGTGTAAACATGATTCTAGAAAGCATCCTTTTAACATTGCATAGTGTTAAGGTACCAATACGTACAGCTTTGAATACATGAATAGGTTAGAATCAGCGAATGAATCACATAATCAAGTTTTATTTATTCTATCAACCACCGGTTGGCAGTAAAACTGCAGTGTGAGCAACCTGTGGTAATAAGGCTCATCTACAATGTAGGCCTACCTATTCGTGGCTTGTTCTCGTCCTTACCTCGTTCACTTCACACTTTTGTTGGTCCTTCATTTTCTTCTTCTTATCTTTCTTCTGGTCGTTTTTCTGAGTCGTTTTGCCAGCTGCCGTGGTCTTACCCGGTCTGTTCTTCCCAGACGAGTCGCGACCGGCTTTGCCAGTGCTCTTACCCTCAGAGTCCGAATCAGAGTCGATTTGCAGCAGGGCGAACCGGGACGCCGTGGTGGGGACATTGATCATTGTAGACGATGCCATTGATCAAATGTAGGTAGCAAACTGTTCACAAAGACAAAAATACTGTGTGAACCTCCGACTACACCGAACCACACGTGTGGGAGGTACAATCGTTCTGGAATGAAGCAAGTATGTTCTAACGTTAACAATAAGGTTGATGTATAAACCTGACGTCAAGGCCAAAGTCTTTCGGTTTCATTTACACCGATATTGATGCGATATCATAAAACGCAGCTAGCATTACATCACATTTAGCCCCGCTAAGCAACACATCGTTAGCCGGACAAAGCTAACCAAACAAGTGGAGAACAGGCTTAATGAAATCAACCACAAACACGTTCACCGTTTTAAAATGAACACGTACTGCAGCACTACTCGTTAAGTATTTTGGATGTCATACCCGTGACAAATTGTTGGTGAAAACCTACTTTTAGTTGTGAAAGAAAGTGTCCTGTTTGTAACTAACACGTTCAGCAGTGCTCGCCAGAGGAGTATGTACAGCAAGCCGGGTGGACCAAAAACATGCCCATGTCCCGGTGTATGTAAATTGCTATTCGATTTTGTTGCAGAATGCTGTGATATTATCTTAACAAGTAAAACAGAGTCAGAAAAAAAAGTGAGAAAGAGAAAACAATTATTTAAACCTCACAACAGAATTAAATTGAAAACAAAATTGAATACTTGAATGATCTAAATAAGAAACTAGGAGTTCCCAAAATTACCCAACACCGCTATGAACTCCCATAAATAAGCAAACTAGGTCAACATATCAATAAAAACAACCAACACGTTAGTTATGTTTTTTTAATTTAACAATCAAACCATATTTTAACGTTACAACATAACACACACTTACAGTGCGTACTCACATCAATATGTTCTGTTGTGTGCATTTTAAATGCTAGTCTACCTAGCATTTTGAATGCTAGTTCGACACCTGTCTTTCAAATGGGTTTATGTTAAAATACTAAGACTGTAACTCAACTATTATAAACTTAAATGTCGATTACTGAGAAAAGAAAGTACAAGGATATGGTAATTGAATTACTACACAGAGGTTGTCTTACATCTAAAAGGGTTTATGACGATGTTTATTTCCCTTAGTGTGGCTTTGAGATTACCTCTGGAGTAATGTTACACCGTTAGTCTCCCTGGAAATAGTAAGGACATGTATATGTATAAATAACCTGTAAGAGCGTATCTTAATTTAGTTCGCAACTGTTTCTCATTGAACTTCAACCTGCATTTTACAATTGGGGAGGAACCCTCATGGAAAGTCATTAGACCGGAGAAAAGAAAACAGAACACATCAACTAATAGGTTGCCATTCTGATTAGTAGTTATAGCATATTACCAATTGCAAAACAGTGTTACTACTATTGCTAGTCGGCAAGAAGGCACCCTTGTCTTTGCTCGTTTAAATTAGTGTTTTCGAGATAACTCTATTGAGTCCTCCAGTATTGACTCTGTGCTGGTCTTCACTACTGAATGGCGCCCCCGTGTGGCCGATCGAGGGACCTGAAGGTCTGAGGGTGGGATCTCCCTTAGCTCTCTGCGAGACACACGGACCGTGGCGATCTCTGGCCCCTCCCCAACAGGCCCCTGTGCATGTGTCTGAATGTAAGAGGGCTCCTTTTGTGTCGTTTTGTACGTTTGAAGGTTAAAGGTTGACGAGGAAAATGCTTCGTTTGGGGGTTCGCCCGTCTGTGCCTGTGTCGGCGCCTGCGTCCCAGTGCTGTGTGCGTTGCTCTCAGACGGTCGAGAGGGTGTCTTTGTGTTCTTCTGCGCGTATTTCCTCTGGGGGTCCTCGTGTGGGAGGGCTGGTTGAGCGGAGGGCTCTTGTGGGGTTTGTTGAGGATCACAGAGCAGCTCTTTCAGTTTCTTCTTCAGCTGGCGGCTGGAACACTTGTAGAAGAACAACTCCCTCTCCAGCTGCTGGAGCCTAGCTCGCACGGCCCGCTCTGCCTCCCCAGAGCCCCCCTCTACACACACACACACACACACACACACACACACACACGCACACACGCACACACAGTCAGACAGACAGACAGACAGACAGACAGACAGACAGACAGACAGACAGACAGACAGACAGACAGACAGACAGACAGACAGACAGAAAATGTGACCGAGAATTCCATGATTACCTTATTGACGGATAAATAAAGTCATACATGAAACCAAACAACAAGAAACAAACTCTCTTGCAAAATTGGCTTTCTACCGATAGGCCCGCCAGGAAAATACTCAGTACTATGTACCAACATATTTCCCCCGCCACATTCTGAGCACTAATGAGTCCCCCATCCACCAACCCACACACACACACACACACACTTACACACACACCCTCCCTTCCTGGTACCTCTGAGCTGTTTGAGCAGCTGCTGCATGCTGCCCTGGTGCTGCTGCTGCTGCAGGGTGAGCCTCCGGTCTGTGTCCAGGACCAGGTGCTGCAGGGCGGCCTCGGCCGTCCGGTACTGGCCCTCCCGCTCGCCGGCCGCCAGGCGCAGGTCCTCGCAGCACAGCCGCAGGCAACGCAACTCGTCCCGCAGGCGCACCACCTGGAGGGGGGAGGAGCAGGGTGGAGGTGGTGGTGGTGGAGCATAGTAGGAGGATCAACCGGTATAATGATGAGATCCTGATAGGAGATTTGGGCTATTGACGTATTGGTGTAGCTGCTAGATTATGAAAAAATATTCTGAATTGTCAATATTGTCAATATCGATTATTCAAACGATTATTTTTGAGTTTCTAAACGTGATGCATTTATTCAGCATTCTCTTACAAAAAATACTTGTAACTGAGAACTCTGAAATTTCCCCTTAAAAAATACACAAAATGGTCCAATATAAATAAAAGTAGTTCCCAGAGCGTTTGACCTAAAACTCAAAACTCGCGATTTATTTTTGATTAATTGCACAGCCCTACGTATTGGTATATTACAAGTATTACGTGCTGTTATCTCTTGCATTTACATTAAATTACAATGTTATCCAGTTGGATCTGAACTTGTACTGATACATGCCACTGGGTGGATGCATTGACTCAAAGCATCCACCAATGCCATGTGTGCAAACTAGAGTGCATTCATTCTGAGCATGGGTTGGCTCAGTGGGCAAATCCGCCCCCTTACCCTGTCAGTGTTCGCCCAACCCTCTACCAGTTGGACCATACAGAGCCGTTTAGTAGACGGTTGAGGCTCACTGAAATAATAATGTGTATGCTTGTCAACTATATGTGAGTTTGTCGGAGATTCACCTTGTTGAAGTATTTTAACAGCAAATTCGAGGCCTCTGTCTGCGAGAGGTTCTTCAGCTTACTGGAGACATTACATAGTTGGGAGGGTTCAGTGGTCTGGGACTGGTGGGAGATAATGGTGGTGATTGACAGCTGCTTCTGCCTGTCTTGAATGGACTGGTTCTTAAAGTCCAGAGCCGCCTCCAGCACTTCTATAGCCTCCTCCAACTCAAGCAGCGAATGCTCTTCCTGGACAAAGAGAAATTAATGAATTATTAGCTACATAGTTAGCATACATGTGCAAATTCATTGATTGTACACAGGTTTCAAGGGAATGGCTTATATTACATACGATTAAAGATAGGGGAGGTAATTTTGAGAAACCAGTCAGAATAAGCTAGATTTATCCTACCAAAAAATTAGCCTACAGAAAAAATCCCAAGACTCCCTCCAGGCCTCTGTCCAAAGTGCCTGCCCCTAAACACGGGACTAGCTCGCTAGCTTCAGCAATAGTTGTTCCTAGTATTGTGGAAGACTCCAGCCCTGCGCAATGATTAGGCCATTCAATTGTTTCATTCGGCCTGAATTAAATGATTACAAGCCTGCCACAGCCATAGTTGGCAGATTTTTTACTTTTTTGTCAGAGTATTTGATTCATTGATTGGTGTTGGGATGAAAAGAATATTTCAACAAATATGAGGAAAAAAAGGCTTTTAAATTGCCTGCCCCAGCTTTAATTTGGGAATGTATGTCTCCCTTTATTGGGATATAATATATATTGCATTATAATAGCGGATAGAGCAAAAAGCAGTATTCAGTTCTGGAAACGCAAGCACATACACAAACACACAGTCACCGTCTCTTGTCCTGACCTTTGTGGACAGCCCCTTCCCATCTCGGAGCTGTGTGTTCAGGATATCTCTCCTCTTTCTGAGGGAGTCTCTCTCCTTCTCCAGTTCCTCTGCAGTGACCACTCTGTTGTGCCCTGCCTGGCCACTGCCCCCTAGCTGTTCCTCTAGGGACTCCAGCCGCGTCGAAACACGCAGAAGATCCTGACTTAGGACCTGAGAAAAGCATGGAGGCAATGACAATGAATGTTATGTTGGATTTCAATAAAAGATGACAAAAAATTGAATTTGCAAAAAAAACACTATTTTTCAAAAACTTTTGGAAGAAAAATAATTATTATGATGAATTGAAGTTAGATAAGTTTGTTGAGCAAGTATGATCAACCTCTTACAATGTCAAAGGAAAGCCATAAGTTACAGCTATCCGCAACATGTTGTGTGTTCTGTGATACGGTCACATTCAAGCACGCACACCCACGCACGCACCAACACACACAAACCTGGCTGGAACGCAGCCTCTTGTTCTCCAGTTTGCTGCGTTGCAGGAGACACGCCTCCTTGCGTAGCAGCATCTCCTCTCTCCTCTTTAGCTCCGCCTCCAGCTCCTGGAGCTCCGCCCTCCGCTGCAGGGCCCGCTCCTCCTCCCTCTCCAGCCAATCACCATCATGCTCCTTTAACCAGGAAGAAGGATAATTAGGCGATTAGGGAGTGGAATGGCAATAGTCAGCGTAACAACAAGAACATAGTTTAATTATTATTCTAATAACAATATTGTTAAATTGTGAGTTTCACCTCTTCTTGTGTGCCTTCAAAGAGTCTGCTTTGGGAGATGCTGGTTCCCTCTATTATTAAGCCCTTCAAATATAAGAGATCAAGATTAACTGAATGGTTGACTGCTCTGTTCAATGCAGCAGTTATCCCAATAGCTAACCAAAATATTGCAAAAAAACTATTTGTATTTGTACTTTAATATTTCTATATTTCTATAATACTATTATCATTATTATAAGCGGTTTGCTGATATTAATTAACATGATAATATAAATTACACATAGAATTCCAACCTTGTTGATGGACTGAGTCCCTGCAGAGTGGTGCTTCAGGCTGGTTCGGAGTCGTTCTCTCTGCAGGCTCAGGTGTTGCAGGCTGTGGTACAGCTCTGCCCGGGCCTGCTGGCTCTGCAGGGACAGTCTGTTCAACACGCCTGCCTTCCTACCATCCTCCTTATGTGTGTCGATGGCTCTGGCATCCCTGCCTGTCGCACAGACCAAGATCCACACTGAGTAATAACCACCTTTGCCTCAGGAAGAATTATGTTAAAATAATTCTGGCAGAGCCTTGGCTCCACTTGGCTCGCCTGTTCGAGTAAGCCAGGCTTACGAGAACATGTTGAGTAACAACTTTCATAATATTGAGTCATTTAACACCTTGCAATAAAACAAACACCATGGAGGGTTTTTAAACAGTCTACCATCGCATAGTAAATGTTGACATAAGCGGGTTGGAGACATAATATTTTGCGAGGGAGGAAGCACACTTGTTTTGTCGAGTTCTTTAATGAGCTGCTCCTTCATGCGCATGTTGATGGACAAATCCTGGATTCTACGCTGAATGGGGCAAGGTCCTACTCCCACCTCCTTCAGATGTATTGGTTTCCCATGGATCTCTGTGGAGAGCCAAATCTGTTGTCAGTGACAGAATACAAACCAAGTATGGACTGTGCTGCTGATTAATCTTTCCCTTTGAGAATGCCCGAGGACCTGAGCTTCATGTTATTTGCATACATAAGCATGCCTACGTAATGTACAGAGGTGATATAGGCCATACAGTTATTTTTGTAGGACGTCGGACAAACTATCTGCAATGGTGATGTTCTTCATAAAATAACAAAAAGCAAGCCAAGGGTTACCTTGTGTTAGCTGGGAACATTGAGACAACAGGACTCCCTCGTGGGTCTTCTGGTGAGTGTCAGTCCCATTGTGTTTCTGGTCTGGACTCTTCTGAAGGCCGGTCCAAGTGCGATTCAGAGAACGTCTGTCGTTACAACACAACAATAAGCCCGATATCAGATCCTCATAAGAGGGACATCTGCTTATCTTGCAACCAACCTAAGCTGTTGGCTGATTTTAACTCACCTGAATCCCATTTGGCTGTCCTCCCCATCTTCATCCTCATCATCGTCCACCACCTCCTCCTCCACCTCCATGTTCTCCTTCTGGTCTCTGTCTCCCCCCTTCCCCTCACGCTGCTTGATGAAAGGGCAGTAGACCTCCTGTTTGTCCTCGATCTCCGCCAGCAGGAGATGGCCACGCATCCTGAACGCTGCCATCACTCTTTCCAAAGAACATGCTGCTGGACTCGTATGGATCTGCAGTCAACGCACCAACACACACACACACACACACACACACACACACACACACACACACACACACACACACACACACACACACACACACATGAAAATGACAAAGATTATTCATGAAACAAGTAACCCCCCAAAAAACAGTTAATTCAATTTCCCATGACATTAAGCTACAAGTGATACTGTGTTACAACAACCGTACCCTCCGAGAAGGCTGGTGGCGGCGGCTGTCCCCCACCAGGGGGGCGCTGTAGGGCCTCCTGGCAGAGTGAACAGCGGGGGCCGTTTCCCCGGAGCTCCCCGGGGTTAGCCTAGAGGTCATGAGGTCACCGCGAAGCCGATTGATCAGAATCTCTTGTTCCACCAGGTGTTCTGTCTGCAAACGTCCAAACACACAAACACTTCATAGAGAAAAAAGACCTAGAACCTATAATATCATTTGAATTGATTCCTCAATTTCATCTAAATCAGCTAGGCTGTTTTCATTTATTCATAAATCAGGACTTTTATCCCTCTACATTAGTTAATATACCATCGCTCCCCCCTCACAGCATTGCACAGATCTTTACCTGTATGCGTGTGCGACCCTTTTCCTCTTCTAGGGCCTGCAACTGGCTCTTCCTATCCAAGACCACTTCCTGTATCGCCCTCTTGGCCTGTCGGAGTGCCTCTTCTTTCTGCTGCAATTCCTGCTCGGCTCTGGCCAAAGCCTCCTGAGAGAGAGGATCATTGATTTGATATAATTGCGGTTTGAATGTACTGTAATATTAGTGATCCACTGTAACTTTTCACTCTTTATTTGGATATTGTTCGACAGGAATCTTTAAAGAGAACTACAGTGTGGTCGTTAAGTAAGGGAAAATGTATAGAACGCCGGTCATTATCGGGAAAATAAGCCACGACAGCCACTGAAGGGGCTGATTTTCGATAATTGCCTGCGTTCTATACATTATCCCGCTTAATACACAGGTAGTTTCCAAATCGAAAAAATAAGTTCAAACAGTGTGTCTTTCTACAAATAATTTGTTACCACTCGTAGTGTTGATAAGCAGAGAAATAGTTCGCCAAAGATGTTTTCTTTTTGGCAAGTAGCCGAGTAATAATTGGGATAATGTACAGAGCGCCGGTCAATATCGAAAATTAGCCCCTTCAGGGCGAGGCAAGACACCTCACCTTTGCGTCGGTGCATCGGGGCTTATTTCCCCTATAATATCATTGTAGTATCATGTGGACATGATATTTTATAAATAAAAGAATAAGGAATGAGATATATGTAAGTCAGTGATCTGTGTGTACCCTTATGTTGCGTAACTACCTGGCTTTTGTTGAGTTCTCGCCTGAGCTGTAGCACAGTGAGGGGTTGGGCCTCATCTGGATTTTCATTGGTCGGATCTAAATGCTCCAAAGTCACGAGTCTCTCTTGCCAATCCTTCACCCGCTGCCTGATCGGGGCACTAAGGGTTGGTGCGGACAAATCCTTCAACAGCTCAGCAGCTTCATGGGCCAGCAGGAGATAATGCAGCGCCTCCTCCTGATTGGCTGTCCTCTCGAGGTCTGTTTGTCTCTCGGAGCTCTCCTCACACTCCTTCCTCTCCTCCTCCTCCTCCTTCTCGACCCTCCCGGCCGCTTTCCCCGCCTTCGCCCTCTCCTTCTCCAGCTCTCTCTCCCTCTCCTTCAGCAGCTCTCGGAGCGTCTCCACCTCGTAGGCCAGCTCCCCCAGACGGGCCTCGCCGGGGTCCCAGACGGGAGGGCAGGACTTGGTGTCCGACCGGGACACCGCGGCACCGGGGCGGTTGCGCACGTGGCGTGTCCTGTGGGCGAACTGCAGGACGCTGAGGGTCTCGGCCATGCTGTGGTGGGAGGGGCTGACGCAGGCCACCATCAGCGTGTGGGCCGTCCCCCCCAGCGAGTCTCTCAGGAGCCGCGTGATCTTGGCGTCTCGGTACGGCACGTGCACGCCACCGCCGCCGCCGCCGTTGTTGTGGTGGTGGTTGTTGCTGTTGTTGCCGCGGCGACCCCGCCCTGGGTCCGAGAGCGCACGGATGACGTTCCCCAGCGCCAGCAGGCCGGCGTTGATGTAGACCGACTCCTTGAGCCGCACGCCGGTGTTGCCCGTCCGGCCAGCGCGCTCCGAGCCGGCGAGGTCCACCAGGTGGAGCTTGGAGAGGCGGACGGCGTGGCCCGTGTCCCCGCGGCGGCCCCGGCTGAGCTGGAGGGAGAGGATGGCGTGCGAGCGGCTCGAGTGCTCGTTCATCCCCGTGGTGCCCGTGTGGCGCAGGGCGTTGCCCGCCTGGAGGACGCTGAGGAGCTCGTCGGCGGTGCGGACCACCGTCTCCCTGGCCCCCACCACCACTGGAAAAAATAACAACACGGATGAATCCCTTGTTAATGATTTTAGTGCAACCTATAAGGTATTGTATAATGAATACCCTAAGATGATACGGTTTGCCTCAAACTAGCTGGGTTCATGAAAAACTGACCGCCACATACACAACTCAGTGTTACACAACGGGAAAGGAGCCTCCCTTATGAAGCACACAACGGAAACCAATGTGAACCCATGGGAGAACAGACAATTCCACTGGCATCAGGATCAGAGCCAGGCACTGGGCCAATATAAGGTTCTACTACCCTGTACCCTTGTGATAAACTACTGTACTGTGGGCTATAATCAAGGTCCCCTAGCTTTGACCCTATCTCTGATCATCAATAGGCCCTATATGGTGTTAATACACAAGTGAACATTAACTCTGAAAGTCAAACACCCCTGGTAAGCCTACATTACCCTACCAAAACCCCAGAATGTGAGCTCTTGTACAAGCTGCCTGTGTGCCCCTCCTGACCTGTGTTTCCTCGGTCGTCCTCTCTGATATGAAGCTCTTTGTGGTTGGTGTGGAGTTCCAACAGGTCTCTCAGTTCCTCCTGGTACAGCTCCATATAGGAGACCCGTACAGTGTGCTCCATCTGCCCATCACCATTCCCTGCCGGCCTCTTCTGCCCCAGCAGCTGGAACACATCCTGGGCCAGGCGGCCGATAATACCCCAGTCCTCATCTGGAGGAGAGGGCAAGACATTGATAAGAGTCAGAGGGAGGAGATACGTTGGGAAGTTTGGAAGTAATCACACATGAACGGTCTTTACAGCGATATGCCTGATATATCCTTCGTAATCAAATGGCCAAAACATGTGGATTTAAAAGGTTTTGTATAAAAATGTTGACAATTGTAGTTCATCCGTCTGTATTAAGGGTGAAAGAGTTTACAAAGCGAGACTTATTATTCTACTGTGTCGTCCACTTACCAACGAGTCCCCCTCCTAGTGTGTAGGTCTTCCCCGACCCGGTTTGTCCGTAGGCGAATACCGTAGCGTTGTAGCCGTCGACGAGCGACTCCACCAGCGGGTGGACGCAGGCCTCGTACAGCTCATCGTGGCTGGACTCACAGCCAAAGACGTGGTCGAAAGGAAAGGTCTTATCCTTCCCGATCATCACATGGGACGTGTCGGGCACCACTCGCACACACACCTGGTGGTTGTGGAGAACTTCTCTGGGGAGTAAGGGACGGACGCGGACCGCCACCCTGACACACACCTCGTTCATCTTTACTTTGGTACTAGGTGGGAATGGGAGGAATCCTGTTCAATTCTGTTTTGAACTCACCGCATGGTCTTTGTCAGGAGCGTTATTCGCTTAGAATTGGAAGTATACATACGTAAATCCTTTCAAAAAGTGTTCCGATATTAGAAATTGGTCGTATAAACAACGTTTGAATACTCGTTACACTCGTTAACTGTGTTGCATGTACTTGTGTCCATACAACGCGACCTCTATCATAACTTTATCATAGTTCCAATATAGTGCCGCACAATGATTATAGTGTGGAGCGATACGTTTTTATTGCAAAAAAAAATATGACATGAAATACCTCTGCTTAAATTGAATTGTCCTGAAACAAAACGCGAATTGAAAAACGGTCCAGTTCAGCACCTGGTCTCGTTTGTTGTCGGTCTGCCGTTGCCGTGGTTGCCCGGGAAACCGCCACCGATGTGACAGCAGCGAGTCGACGAAAACAAAGGAAGTGCTTCCGACGATCCACGAAAGCAACAGCGACACCATTCGGCAGTACAGAACACTGCAATACCGTACAGTGTTCAGTTGTTTCTAAATTACATTGCTGAAGAGAACGTTAAACCTATCATTTTTAAAAGAGCATCTCTCTGCTTCAAACAGATCTCATGAATTAAGTAAAGTGCAGGCCAATAAATGCTGTCAAACGACATTCCTGTTTTTAATATGCACTTTATTTCAAAGAAACATCACTTTGTAATAGAAAATACAGATATCATTTGATTTTGAGAATGCGGTCAGTAATAAATGCAGCGTGTGTGGTGTATGGGAATATGGGACATCTCTTTTTCATGTTTCTTTGCATAAGGCCACAGGTAAAAATCGATGATGGCTGAATTGATGTTGCAAGGCACTCCGTCTCTCTCTTGCACCAGCTTGCAGAGATGCTCTTTAATCAGCTCCACCGACCATATGGAACATCCACGGATCTCCACCTCTCTCCTGTCCCCAGACCTCAGAAGCTCACCTTGGTATTGGGGGAGAGAGAGACGGGGAGGACAGGATAAGGGTAAGAGTGAAGATCAATTAGGGGGTAATCACACACTTCCTGCTGTGTAAGTGACCAACATGTCAAAAACAAACAACTATTATGTGAGGAATTTCATATCTATACATTTTTTTCTAATCAATATAACATTTGTAATTCTATACAAATGTATATTATACAAGTGTCTAAGGTTTGGACTTTACAGATCTAGATTAGCCATCTAATTATTCGCCTTTGGACAGGCAAATAAAGAGATTCAAGACAGATGATACTTGAAACAACAATGGACACAAATAGCATTATTTTCATGTGGATCATCTTGGATGATGATTTTTCATGGCCAAACGGGCCAACATACAAAAAAAATCCCCAGGGTTACCATTCTTGAGCGTGTCAGTTAGAGCACTGCTGTATCGTAGTGCACCCAGATAGACTAGGGCCTGGGGCACGCGGTAGTCTGCGAACATGGTAAGCCAGTCCAGGTTCGGGATGTCTCCTTCCCCCCTGGCCTCCATGATGCCCCAGAAGTCTGCCACCAGGATCTGGGCCCGCTTGTAGAAGGAGATGCTTTTCCCCTGCATTGGACCAATTTATTGAGTGAATGAGGGATATATTTTGAATGATTATCGTGTCTGTCTGCCTGTCTGTCTTTGGGTGGGTGTGTGAGTGTCTGTCTGTCTGTGTGAGTTTAATATATAGTGTATGGCAGTTTAACTGTTTGACTTCGAGCCGAAAAAGCTATTGGTTCAAACCCCCAATGTACCCGACCCAAACCTGTATCCCTGAGCAAGTTGCCCTAACCCCTATGTAATAAAGATCTAAGTACATTCACTTAAAAGCTCTTAAGATAAAAGTATCAATTTTTTTTATAAATACTTGTTATTTGGTTGTCAATTCTTTGATAAGACACAGTTTGGGAAAGAAGAGTAGGGGAATAAGCAGGTTTTCATTCACACTTTTTTGGCTTAATTTGCCAACCTTCAACCAGATAGGTGCAACAGGTAGGCAGTGTGTTCCTCTTGAAGACAAAGCACAGCCTTTATTGGTAGATCTGTCCTTCTAGAAAAACGAACATTACAAGACCACAAGGATGGAACTTGTGTGTCTCCAATGCTTAGTGCTTAGTGTGTGTGGGTGTATGTGTGTGTGTGTGTGTGTGTGTGCATTTGTGCATGCAAATGTGCCACTTCAGATTGATTGTGCTCAGAATTGTGGCCTCTTTGAGACGTTGCTTATCCCTCAATATTAATATCTTCACTTTGGTTTCTTCGTCTTCCTTTTCAAGTGTGTTTGCATTGAAATATGAAAATATGAAAACCAGACTGACCAGCAGATGGCAGTCTCAAGCTTACCAAACATCACTGGCCATTCCCACTTTGAACAACATAAACTCTGTGAATGGATAGGTATTATTGAAAAATGTATGTTTTAAAACTGAAAATAAAACTAGGGGCTGGTAGCTTTAGATTAAAAAAGGTTAAGGCTTCAACCTGTATAATATCTGTCCTCAAACACAATAATCATTGACCCCATTTTTCGTTTCATTCCGATCTCCTATTTAGTTAAAAAAAATTATCATTCTGATCATACACATTGTTGCATCCTTGTATCAAACTGCCCTCCTTCATATTTATTCATCTGATTCTGACTTCTTACTTAGTTGAATTCTGTATGCCTTTGACCCCATATATATACATACTTACTTGCATACCGGTGTCATTCTAACCTCATATACATAAGATAGTTAGTAGCACACCAGTATCATTCTAACCTCATTTATATACATAGCTGGTGTCACGCCAGTATTTTCTCACTTCATGTACGTCCATCGTCAGCAGCATGCCAGGAACATTATAACTTCCTATGTGGAGATAGTTAGTAGCAGATCCGCATCATCCTGACCTCATAAATAGTTGCATCTCTGTAGGAGGGAAGCTTCTCCACGATGAGTTCCACCATTTTCTGGGCATCATTCCCGGCTTGGCTGATGAAGCTCCTGCAGTTTCCTCCATTTTCTAATAGCACACGTCCGCCTTCAGTGAGAACCTAAATCAAATCCACAGGCATGAATGCAAAAGCCTTGTACACAGGCACCACCCCCCAACCCCTAATAATATAGTTAGAAAATAATGCAATATAGGTCTACCAAAAAGAATGATACAACCCATCCTAAAAGCAAACGTGCCGTGACTGTGAGGAACCCCAGTGAGTGAGTTGAGTGATTGACACTTATGGAGTTGAGTGATTGACAGTTCTTGAGTTGAGTGATTGACAGTGAGTCGAGTGAGTGACAGTAGGGGAGATAGTGATTGACCCTGCGGCTTAGAAGGAAACGTTCTGCAGGCTTTCAATGGCACCGGTTGTGTACGTGTCGTTTGTGTAACGTGTGTGGCGGTGGTGGGCCGTACCTGGTGGCGCTCCTCCAGCATTGGCATGGGCGTGGTGTTGTCCGAGCGCAGGACATGCCTCAACTGCTCCAGGCTCATGCGGGAAAAGTATTCCGGGTCGGTAATGGGTACGCCTAAGGCAGGAGACAAGAGTGTGAGGAGAAAAGAATGGCCATATAGAGAAATGCAGACCTGGTCGGAAAGGCCTGGAGAAAATGGGATACTCTTAGGGATTTTTAATAGCCTACTTCTAAAAGTTTCAGGTAGTTGTAATCACAGGAAAATTAACTCCACGGTGGCCATTTCTGCTGAGAAGTAGCAGAAGCATAATTGGTTGTAATCTCCTTCGGTCAAACCCTGTGATTCACACCCTGGAGCCAGGTACCTGTGCTTATCCGAGACTATGCTGCAATTAGAACAGCCCCAGCGATCACCCAGCGAGAAACACTGTTCCATATGAGCCATAATTGAGACAAATCCAGAGTCCTTCCAGCCGACTATAAAGGGCCGTCAGACACACACAGAGCTGGGGCAATTTCCGAGCAGTGGGAGCAATGTTTAATGCAGATAATAAGATATAGAATTAGATTTGACGTAAAAAAAAAGAAACCCCGGGCAGAAAATGATTTCACAAAGAAAAGGTTATATGAAAGGAATGCATTGGGGATTGAGACCCGACATGCTAAAGATTAATTATATTTTAAATAAATCTTTATTCCCTCTAAAAAACTCCTCAAGGTAAATAGTGACCTTTAATTCAATGATTCAGTATGTTTTTGGTCTACTGCCTGTGTATTGCAAAGTCCTGAGGAAAAATATTTGTGAAATTTATTTTCCAGGGACAACAGAAAATTACTAATTACATAAAATCTGAAAACCCCATTAACGGCTAATGTTTTGCTGGTTAGACAATCAACAATCAGCAGCAATAATTTCCTGAAATGACTTTCCCCAACCTTGATAACAGTTCCATTGAACTAGATAAAGTAAAAGTATTTTCCAATCTCAAATCAAGTGTGTACAATTTATTGTGGCAAACATGGTCAGAGGAAAATGAAATAGGGCTCAATTTATTTTATTTATTTATTTATGTCATGCATTATCTTTGATTTTTCAAACTATTTCCAAATTAATTATAAAATCGAGAATAAAAAGTGTATTACTGTATGTTGGCATTGTTTCTTGGATTTCTCTCACCTTCTTCTATAGCTCTGGTGATGGCAGCACAAAGAGTCATGTAGCCTCTGTATGTGGTCCCTTTGTAGGTCACCTCACACTGCTTGTCCTCTTCCTCTGGCCAAAAGGAGAAGTTCATGGTATCCACCACAAACACCCAGTTCAATGCCTGTACTTTAGAACGAAAAATATCCATAGTCAGCTGGAACGTATGCCACAATATCGCCACCAGTAACGACCGACTGGAATTTTATAAAGGACTATGCAGTGCATTCAGAAAACTCTTTCCTCTTTAATTATTTTTCAAGAAATGATTACATTCTGTTGAGACAATGAATAACTCTAACATACTTTTTCCGGTCCCAGTGCTGGTCTATTCAATACACATTATTTAAATCAAATTATCAATCCGCCTGATGTTGTCATTGGCGCACATTCATGCTAAAGATCGAGGGATGTCCGGATGGTTGTGTGTTACTTAGACACTCCCCTGGTCAGCGGTGTCTCTGGGGGCCAGGGGGTTGGCCTTCTTCCAGCCGCTGGCCGTGAGGTCCTCACTGTGGCGCAGGGCGTAGAGCATCTCTGCCGCCCTGTGCACCCCTTCCACATCCACAAACACATCCTGGCTGCGCGCCGCCACAAAGCGTCCAGAATCGAGCGGAGGAAGAGGCCGATCCATGGCGTTGGTGGCCATGTAAGTTGAGGTTGTGGTGGCGCTGGTGGTGGTGTTGGTGGTGGTGGTGGTGCGGTTGTTAGTGGTGGTGGCGTTGGTGGTAGTGGTGTTGATGTAGGTTACGATACAACTGCATAATGAAAAGCAATGGGAAAGAACAGAGAAAACAGAACATTATTATTCAATCGTTCACACAATTTCAATCTTGTTTCACTTAAAAAAAAATGCCCATAAATGGGAATAACCATTGCAAAGCTTTATATTCAACTTATTTAAATTATTTATGCCCCATGAAGTAGCCTAGTTATAGATTGAGTACTTCTTATTTTAATATTGTTGATAAGGAAATAATGAGAGGCCGAACATTTATACCCTATCCCTGAACTTGCTCCATACTTGCCAGCTATACCATGAGGAAAGACCCAGAGTTGCCAGCTGAATATAAACCACACTCTGACCCATTTCTCCTGCTGGCTTTAGTGGAATTATTATTGGGACCAGTGTTTCAGGCCTTTGCCCTGGCCAAGGAAAACATTTATTTTGTCATGCTACACACTACAACCCCTTGGCCTGGGTCGAGCCAGGGCTCTACCACTGTATTCATGTTATACCAATGCATCATAATTAGACTTGGCTTTGGTAACACTGGGTAAGTCCAGATCCTATAATTCCAGCATCACCATACTCCAACAGTAGTGTGGATTGCCAAGATCGACTTCGTTAAAAAGAGGAAATGGAAGGTCTTGGTTTTTACATAGTACATGATTATGAACATCTGGCGTAGATGTAGTCGATATATTTGTATGTAGAATAAAATTGTCGTCTTATTGTTGTTGCCTTGAGTTGTTTAATTGGACAATTGAAATATCATACGACAACAATTGATGCCAAGATGAATTTGAAAAAAGGGTAACTGGTACAATAGCACATTGGCGTATCAAGTATGTTGGCGGTATGCAATAACAGCCAGCTCATTTCGTTAGTTAACATTATCATGTACTCCAAACGAACTGTCTTACAATACTAAAACATAAGGCGGCGTTGCAGGCAAAGTCCACTATCTGCAGATATGGGAGGAATCATGGTTCAATGAGGTCGTTCAAGCAGGGGGATATGTACGATCACTGCATTTATAATAAACGCATTGAGCGGAACTCGAACTGACATTATGTAACATTATGTAATATTAAATCAATCATAAAACGATATAATTTATTTTTGAAAAATAATATCCTAACCCTCAATGCCAACACACTGAAGTCAACTTTGACGGCTTATGACACCGGTCAATCATCCAGTATGATTTGCTCATTCATTCCTTAAAGTTAGCGCATTCAAAATTAAAATGTAAACCTACACTGCAACTTGCCACTGAATTAAGGATCTGGACGCACGGTGTCCCGTGACAGCGACAGTAATCACTGTATTTCCTATCTACGTTTGGAAATAGTCGATTTATGTATTCCCTGTTCAAGCTCAGTTGGGTAAATTGTTATTTAAAGTGGATTGGTATGCACTGAATAAACTCACATTGCTGCACGAACGCGTAGAATAGTTCATGCCAGATACTGCAGGGCACTCGTGAGTTTGTCGCTTTATTCCACTACCTGGTTTTTGCCTTTTCGACCAATCAGAGCTTCACATTGGTTATCGTCACTCAGTCGAACCAACCAACTTCGGATTCCCTCCCACAAGGTTGGACCATGGATGCAAGTGTGGCTAGTCATAGCAAGATAGAACCCCATCCATCCCTCCACGGTAGGACATTATCAACTGCTGGCTGGATGCTGTGTTACGATCACCGTTGTAAAAAAAGCAATCCTCCTTCGACCTCCCATTTCCATCCACAGAATTTTCTTATCTTAGCAACACATTGTGCTGACTATAGACAAAGCTTGATTAGCTATCAGACTTTCATATCTGGCACAAACAAACAATTCTCCAAGGTTTGCATGCTTTATGTATTGTGGAGCAAACAACCTGCCGTTTGGCTCTCTTAGTGGACAATTGGAGGTCTTTTCGTGCAAATTGTGACAGAACCAAATGTATACACAAATTCAGACAAATGTATTAATGAGCATTAATCGTTTGGTAAAAAAAAATGGCATTTTTATTAATTTTACAATTGGACAATGTCAATCTACATCGTGACAGGACAACAAGTGTAGAGAACAGGACACTGCAGGGACAAAACAAACCAATTCCACATTAGTTACCTTCCATACAATGTCTTAATAAATCACTAGCTACAACTTTCCATCTCTGGTTATTCAAAAGCATTTCCACCTCCTCCTTCCTTCCCCCCCCCCCCCCCCCCCCCCCCCCCAAAATAAAGATGACTTAATATACAACGAAATTGTCGGTCAGCCCTGAATCGTACACAAGTGTAAAACTACACTCACTGTAGGAGTCCCAAAGATGTGCACCCCTCCCCCGCACTCCAACACCTCCAAACTGAAAGCATTTGAGGATTCCCACATTGATTTAAAAAACAAAAAACATAAAATATTTCACAAAATGATCAAAATATCAAAACAAAACTGTAGCTTACATTCTGTGCGATGCGCCGAGTATTACAAAGGTTACAACTCAGCTGTGAGTGACATCAATAAAGATGACCATAGCGCACACACACACACACACACACACCCACACATCAATTTACTCTCAAGACAAACATGTACACAACGCAGAACCTCATCCAAAAATAAAGATGTTTAACTTTTCTTTTAGGAAGCAGTATTAATATCAGAAATAGCTGAAAAGAAGTTACTGTACGAGTTAATGGGCTACACCTAAAAATGCTGGATGTTTTTTTTTTTTTTATATATAAACGCACAGGAATGTTGGACCTACTTTAAGTTAAAAAATACAAAAAAGAAACCCATATTTTGAGTGGGATTTGTTGAAGAGGGACGTGGAGGGGTGTGTGTATATGTATGCGTTTGTGTGTTTTCGGGTTTGGGTGTGTGTGTGTGTTTGGGGGGGGGGGGGGGGGGGTTCTTCTTCGCTCAGCGTCTCATGGGCCTACAGGAAGTGACCAGAGTACTGCTTCACACTGAAATACAAAGCAAGACATTAAGAAATAAATACTTAGAAGGGACAAGTTACTCAAACAAAGTTCATTCTGAGGATTTTGGGGAAATAAAAAAGGGACAACAAAAAAAGTCAGGGGAGGGACAGAGCAAAGGGAGGTGTAGTGTTAATCCTGGCATCAAAGAAGAAACCGTGCACCGGGATAGGACAGGGAGAAAGAAGGAGGGGAGGCAGGGTTAGTTACCAAGGCAACACTACACTGCTACTTAAAGAGTGCTACAGCAGTTAGCATCAGGCTAAGCTAAACAGCAGCAACACGCAGTGTGTACAATACATGCTTATTGGTTGCCAAGGGAGACAGAAGAGGAGGTGCCTGTGCCATTTGGCAGACTGTGATTTGTTGTCGGTTCATCTAACTAAAAACAACAAAATCACTAGTCTTCCACACAGCAGCAGCCAGGGGAAGAATCAATCCATTCCCTGCTTCACAGTGAAACGGCTTGGATGGCTGAGGCATTCTGCTTGTTGCCTTCTACAAATTCATTGAGTCATACAAATAGACCCGTTGGAAACATGCATTTCATTGATGGTTGGTTTGCACGTCAAACCTTCCAGAGCCATTTCATGAAAGAGGAAGGTTTTGTGCAAGTGGCAGGTTGCATGAAGAGAAAAGGAAGGGGTTAGTGAATAGAAGAGACAGCTGGCAGCTAATACATCACCCAACAATAATCCATTCATATATACATTCAGTCAAATGCATTGATGTGTGAATATCCAAAGAGCCAATTCACATAGTTGTTTTGATCATTTATCTGTTAACAGTTTGCTTAACTACAAAACAGTTAGCATTAAGGATCAGCCATATTTTAAATCAACAAAATTCTAAAAGAACGAATTTAGAAGATTTATATGACACCACCTATTGAATTTTAATGGATTACAATAGAATTTCTTAGGGCTGCAACTAACAATTATTTTCAAAGTTGATTATTCCACGAATTTTTTTTATTATCATTGAGTCCATAAAATGTTGTAAATAATAAATAATAGCAAATGCCATCACAAGCTCAAAGTGATTTGTTTTATCTGACAAGCAGCCAAGAAAAACTAAACCTAATCCTTTAAAAATTATCCATGTACCAAATTGAACTGCAAAATTAAGCAGCAATCTGTTATTTGTGCTTCAAAAATCAATACAATGATTAAATCAATGACAAATATCAAATGACCCATTTTCTGGGGACTAACTTAGCTATAAATGGCCTATGTTGCAGCACTAGATGTCCTTGAAAGACGGATACCAGTCGCCTCATTGTATTTACCAAACAGTGGTCTAGGCGTCGGCACTTGCCTGTTCTGCAGCAGGTACTGGGCGTTCTGGATCTGGTCCTGGGTGCCGCTGATGGTAATAATGCGGTCCTCAGAGCCCTCCAGGGGCTCGTCGATCTTGATCGAGGCCCCGGACTCGTGGCGGATCTGCTTGATTCGCTGGCCTGCTTTACCAATGATTGAGCCCGCCATCTACATGAAGGTCAGGGTGGTGGAACAGAAGGAGGGACAGGACTCCTGTCAGTAGCCACAACCGAGGGCACGTTTTGATACAATTTCCGTGAGGGAAAAGACTGCATAAAAACACAATTTCCTCGCCTGATCACTAGACGGTAATGAAAAGGTGAGTTACGTGATGAACGGCAGGGCGCTCTCGATAATACATTAAAATCATTATGAGCCAATTAAGCAGAGACGAGGCCAACGACTAAATGTTCTTCGTAGCAGACTGACGAATGACGTTGACGTTGACGCACACATGGCACCGCAGAGGGTTTCGCCCAGACCGCTTGAGTTTAATTAGCAGCTCGTTAAAAATGAGCGAGCGGTGGCGTTGGGGGGTACACCTCGTTGCATACTCACGTCTTTCGGGATGGTCACCTGGGTGGTGATGACGGGGCCCCCCATGTCGTTGTACGAGCCCCGACCGCCTGAGGACACGAAGACATGGAGTCAGAGAACAGGGTGATATGGGGAAATAAATTAATACATTCATATCGCATTGTTTGTACACACGGGGGCGGAAATGGCCCCAGTATGAGGGAATAGCAGCGTGGCAGCTCACCTGATGGGTAGTTATCCCAGGAGGAGCTGTTATCTGCCAGAGAGAGAGAGGGAGAGAGAGAGAGAGGAGGGGGGAGCGTTAGCAAACGGATTGACAGATCAACAAGCCATGTCAAACATCCTTTAAATGGCAAAAAGCTGCCAGGTTTTTGCAATATTGAGCCATAGACATTATCAATGACACTTGTGCACCAAAAGCCTTTGGTATAAACTGTTGAAAGAAGCCTGAAATGTCCACTTGAAAAAACAGGGGTGGGGGGGAAGCAATGGCTTTCCTGTACAACATAGAGAAAATGCCTATTGAGTCATTCTTTTTTTTATAACTTACCTTCACCTTCCTATTGAAGATCAAGCCAATTAGGCAACATGAAAGCCATTTGTTTTAATTCCAATGTGCTACATGAGTGTAGCACACATTAGTGTCCAACAAACACCTCGCCCACAGTAGATTAAGAAGAGGCTACGCTTAATACACTACGCTAGCACACAGCCACACCAGCACCGTAGAAAATGACATTTCCTTACAATTCCAGCACGAAAGACAAAACCAGTGCCTACTCACCATATCCACCACCTCCCTGTTGGAAAAGAAAAAGAAAGACAGATTTAGCAAAGGGTTCTGCATTTTACCGACAGAGGCTTAAATGAGAGATGGACAAATGCAATGAGGATGCAGCAGCTTCGTCCATGGAATAGACTCAACTGAAAGCCACCCAAATTTCATCCCTGAGCCAGGCTCCTCCTTCCCTTACTCCCCCCCCCCCCCCCCTCCTCTCTCCCTTCCTTGCATCTCCAACAGCCCCCACTTCCCCCTGCTATTCAGCTGCTGCTCTGTCACCAGGGCAACAGGCGATTCAGAAATGCTGTTGCCGAGCAACGCTTGGCAGTATCCTACCAGCTCGAACAGAGCTAGATGGAGAGAAACCTTCCAGTCTGTCAACAAAGCGTTATTATTGCCTAGCAACCAGCCAGGGCCACCGTTCATACCCCCCACATCCTCCCTCCGCTACCCGAAAAAAATGGGCTGTGAAAGTACATGGTAAAGTACATGCCAATTATGGGTGATTATTATGGGTTCTGCTGTGATTACGGTCATTTGGTTGGATGGCTCACGCATGGCAAGAATGAACTGGTATGCTCATTCTTGCATGCAAGTATGTAAGTATGTGTGTATGCATGCACTTATTCAGGAATACATGCATGCTTGGGTGTTTGTGGGAAGAACTGCCCAGCTCCTCTAATATTGCCGTGCTAGGTCATTAAACAATCTTAATCACTGCCATTGTCTGGTAAGGAGACCAATCAGCAGGCTAGCCTGATGATGCCATCATCCAATAGGATACCAGAGAGAGCTGCATGCACTTTTTTCCAAGGGTCACTAACCATGTTATCGCCATAGCGATCCGGTCTGCCTCTTCTGTCGCTGCTGATGAAGATGGTGAAGGACAGAGAGAAGGGGGGGATGGGGAGTAAGGAGAGTGAGAGGAGAGGAGAAGAAGTGGTTAGACTTAAATGGTTCACATTGTTCGCTAAGAAATTTCAAGGTTTAGGTCAGAGTACACACACACACACACACACACACACACACACACACACACGCACACACGCACACACGCACGCACACGCGCTGGGCACGATTACAGTATAAACACATTTTGTGCCAGCCAGCCACCCGCCCACACAGTAACAGGAACAGCTCTGACAGTGCTATGGTGAGAGGAGTGACAGCTGGCGATGAGGATGGACCCCCCATCCTATAACCCAAACAAAATGAAGGGGGGAAAAATGGGAAGGGAAATTGTAGGAGCTGATCCGATGCCCTCGCAAGACTAACAAACATACGTGTAACCGTCATGTTTGACAATAGACTTCTTTCACTTGTTGATTACGCTTAATACAGTTGGACAATGGCAGCCATTTTGCCGTGAGCCTTCAGATTTATTGAAAAAGGCAAAATGTTACTATTTATTAAAGCTCCAGTCCATGCCAAATGCTACAGTTTATCATTTATAGTCCAATGTATATAACCCACTGAATATCCTGATCATTGCAACCACCACACAGGTGATATTAGCAATCAATCGTGGCATTCAAATCGTTGGCTGGTATTTTGAGTAAAAACTAAATATATTTGTGACACAAAACAACAAGAACATGGCCCCACCAGGGCAGTGGATCACAAGTAGTCACAGAAGCACTATTAAACTCACCTGGAAATTAGAGGCCTCTGCATATGACTCCTAAACGAGAGGGAAAGAGGCTGTATAAATAAGTGTTCTACACATGAGGAAGGAGGCAATATTGCTGACAAGTCGAGCTCCCTTGGGAATGACTACAGTAGAGGATGGGTTCAAGCTAACGGCCTTTCACGGGCTAGGCACACGCAACACACACACACAAACACAGATAGCGCAAGGGTTTTATTGATGGGGGAAATGGTGTATAAAAAGGAGTTAATTCATGTCTACAAACTATGAAGGGTGGCAGACAACAAGCACATCAGAGAAACGGATAATGCAGGCTGGTAAAAGGGGCGTAAAAAAGGGATACAGAGACATTTCAGAGTTGGTCATCTGTCAAATCAATTACCAACTTAAGGCTATGATCTTCAATACATGGTCTTTTTATTTTTTTCCAACCAAGGGTTAGAGGCTAACAGACACCACCTTATCTAGTTGTGACAGATACCAAGGCTATAGAGGCAAATATCACTAATGAAATAATTCAAATTCAAAATGTCAATCTATCCCTTGGGGATGAGTTGGGTGGGTTGGCGGGTGGGGTAGGGGGTGGAGGGGACTAAGGAACCTAGCAGGAGAGCAGGGGTCTTGGGGGGGGGGGGCCGGGACTTACTTTGACCTGTCCTCAGAGCCGCGGTACTCATAGTAACGGTCATCTCTGTGGGCACGGTTGAGATGGAAAGACACGCACATACGTACATAAGCACAGACACAGATATAAAAAGGTGCACATACACTTCATGGGAATGGGATTACAATGAGATTTTGCGTGCTCTGCAAAAGACAACGGCAAATTCTCTTTTTTGATTTGTGTGTCGCATGGCAATGGTTACATTAAGTTGGATGCTCGTGATCTATAGAATGACAAACCAAGATCATAACCCAGATTGTGGTGCAGTACTCAAAAGCCCAATGACCACAGGGTGAAAAGTAAATGGGGCAGGGATTATCAGGTCTGTAGGTGTATTCAATTGTATTTGAATAACAAATGATGGCCTTTATATAGCGTACGGTACCATGTAGGGACGCATTGATGTAGGCAGATTCAATTTATTAATGTTGGTTTAGCCGATCTGATACTGATCACCGATTTTTACAGTGAAACACTATTTTTTAATCAAACCTTACTTGCCTATTTAAATAGGCAAGTAATTTTCACAAACCCTGTGGGTCCCCAAATAAAACAAAAAAAAAGTACAAATGTGGTGCCACGTATTTGTACTGATTCTGCAGCAGTGGTCGCCGAAGACGTTAAAGAAGTTGGCGATAGCCTCTGGCAATGTTTATTTTTCTCCGGCCCTTGCAACTGTTAATGTACTGCAGCATTAACTCTTTCATCATGGTTATTCATTTCATTATGGAGTTTTGAAAACGTGGAAACAAGTAGATGAATGTATTATATGGACGAATGTATTGAACCAAAATGAAACATTCAAAGGAAGCATACAGCTTTTTATAGATTCTTCAAGCCTGCCTTTGCCAGAACTTGTAAATTAGAACGAGAAACTGTAGTCGGTGCCACGAGTCTTCAGAAAATCTGTTCCCATGGAGTGCTGTAACAGCCTCCCTCACGAGTCACTGACTGGGGGTCAGACTAGATAGCAGCGCCGTTATAACTTCTAGCTTTCAACAAACCCTTGTTTTTGCTTCACATTGTAGAAACTATGTTGACATGCTGGATCAGCACTAAAGTTAGATTTTTGTGTGATTAATTACCTATTTTTTTTGAGCGAACCTACAAAACACACTTACAGGCTGGTATTGTAAAGCCTGTTCTTCAGTGAGATGCAGCCTGTTAAATGCATCCAATAACCGACATGTTGATAGTTTATCGGCTCCTAACGAAAGGTGGCCGATTGATCAGTACATCACGATGTAAATGACCCCACACATACATATACACGTGTTCAAAAGAATAAGCTAGCGTATGAAAGAGTTTCAAAACATCACATCAGTTCTGGGTAAACCATGGCGAGTGCAAACATCTTACCCTCCTCTGTGTGGGGGTCCAAGGGGCATGTTGCGTCCACGGCCGCCTCCTCGGCCTCCCCTAGCGGAGTGGGAGGGAGGGGGGGGGCCCCTTCGGGGGCTCATCTCGTCGTAATCTCGGCGGGCGGGGGGCATGGGGCCACGTCCTCCCCTGCCGGAGGGCATGCGGTCGAAGCCACGTTCACCACCGCCCCTACCCCCACGCATGGGGAAGCCCCCCATGGGCCTGCGGCTGCCCCCCCTCTCCTCAAACATCATAGTGAAGCCGCCGTAGTCGTACGTCTCGTCGTAGAAGTTGGGGTCATAAGGCTGGGCACGCCCCTTGATGGGAGCCTGGCGAACAACGACAAGGTAAGACACGGAACTGGAAGAGGCAACTGAACAATTTGAGAGTAGGAATCACTACCAAAATGAATTGAAATGAAAACATTTGCATGGATTCATAGGCTGCATCCTTTATCACCTTAGTTTTCAGCATTACATTTTGTATACAAAAGTGACATAGGTATTCTAGGGGTGTCCATCTCTCCTTTATAGGACGATCCGATACGCATCGCGATACATGTGCTACAATACGATTCAGGGACGATACATTTTGATATGGGACGATTCGATTCAATGTTCTAACGATCCGGTGCGATTTGATGAGATGTGAATCAATCTGACAGACAGTTAATATTTGTTTAATGTTAACAGATTAATTTTCTATTCATTTAAATAAGCCATATATAAAAGAGACATTGCCTACTTTCAAATATATATGGTGTAGGGACCATGGAATCTTGGAAGAAAAAAATGGAAGACCAATTTATAAATTTAGAACTACATCACATTTCTATTTATTTGTGTAGACAAATAAATGTATTTATTTAAATATTTATTTATAGACCTGATCGCTGTCCTTCACAATTTATAAAAATAGCGAAGCTTTTTGTCAATATTCCCCTCCTTATAAGACCCAAAGGACTTCCACACGTTTGATGTCAGATACGCTGTTGCATTGATCATTTCACAGTTTTCGGACACATGGCTTTAATTCACACACCCACAACTCCGGTTGTTCCCTGCTCTCGTGCCGTACACAAACCCACACACGGATCCGCCCGCTTCCTTAAGTAAAATTTCCGGATGCGTATGTAAACTGAATAAATTTAGTTGACTGTCTGGATATCAGGCTGAAGCTTCACTCAACCGATTTGCAACAGTTAAAATCAGTGCATCGACAGATTCTTGGTGATTTTAAATCGATTCAGGGGCCCACGTCTCGATGTAGTCCCATCCATCAGTGCGTTTACATGCAGGGTCATTATCGGATAAAGAAACGAATAAGACAGGACTTTTAAAAACGCATGTAAACACCTTTACCCGATCTACTTTGGACAGAAATCGGTATGTGAACGGAGAAGCGAAATCGGATAAGAGCCCCTAGATAACTCGATCATAGTCCGGTTTCTACCTGCATGTAAACCTGCAACGTTTCGGATATCGAATTTCGTGTTCTGCGCATGCTCGAGATCTTGCGGCCGGGGGACGTGAGCCGGAAGAAGGAGGGGACGGTGGTCGTGTTGTTGACACCATAGAGAAATAAACAATTCTTATTTCTTTATAACTACAAAAATATCTTTACGTTTATGGTTGTCGCCGTCGGCAAACGAGAAACGGCGATTTATTTAAAACGGGGACGCAGAAGATGGAGCAAGCCGGTATCATGCCATTGCCCCCTATAAGTAGTGTATCATCATCAACATGCATTCAGTACACACTACGCTTCGACTTCACCCAAGGCTGAATTAAAAGTACATGTTTTCCTTAACGTTGGTCATCAACGAGTTTGTAAAGTAGTAACTTCAGGCACATCTGTCCAAATAAACGTTTTTTTTCGTCTAACGTGTATACGATCTTTATTCATTCATTGCGCCGTGACCGAACTGACAGGGATATTCTGATTCCATGAACCTTAGAGACTGCGTCGGGTTCTCAGACTCTCCGGTACTTCCACAACAAAGACTAGTAATCGGGGGTTATCTCGGCCATGGTGGAGAAGGCATTGGGGGAAAAGGAATTTTGGCTTTGACTCTCTGAAGTCCTGATTGAAACCCTACATGGAGAGAAAGGGAATTGTTGCCGTATGCGGGACAGCTGTAAGTTCACTTCAGATCCATGTAATTTCTCTGATGCTCTATTGTTACGACCTTTCGGTCGCATGCAGACTCCTCTGGCTGGACTCCTCCCGCTGCTCCGCCGCCAGAGGAGTCCGCATACGTAGGAACAATGGAGTGTTGGAGAAATGACATGGACCGAAATGAACTGACAGCCGTCTACTGAAAACATCTTTCTCGAATGCCACCTGTGTTTGTTGTTGCTGGGACGTAGAGGTCAACCGGAAGTGGCTCTATAACCACTTGTTGAAAGGGCTACAGCACCACCTAGGGTAGTGGATTCAGCCATGCTCCGGCCATTATTCGATTCTCTTAAGGGCCATGTACGTTCGGATAATTGACACGGTCCGTTCGAGTAGCAAAAATCGGAAAAAGGCTTAATCCGATCTAGCTGTCCCATGTAAACGCACTGTGTTAATCCAACCGGTTACCGATTCGTATCGGGGAATCGTTACACCCCTAATGTATTCCTTCATTTTCCGTTTCACATATATGAGCTGTAACTACAACTCACTTCAGCGATGAGCTCCAGCATGGTCTTGATACACTCAACCACCCTCTCCGATTTGCCTCCAACCAGCACCACCCTGTCTGTTGACTGAGGGCAACACTCCTGGAAGAGCTTGATACTGGTCTGGGTATTCTAGAGAGACATAAGCACGGGTCAACATGAGCATTAACAGAACTGATATGACAACCAATATCAAACTTTTGTGCCTCCAGAAACCTTTTGTAAACTGACAAATTATTAATAAAAAAAAGGGTACCTTTTTTAAAGGACACTTACATTTTATGGCCCATTCTTGAACCATTATATTTGACATACTTAAACTGCAATAGAATTAGCTAGATGAAACTATAGACAGCCAAATTCCCTAAGCAGTATTTAACTACAAAAGAGAAACATCCTTGGAACAGAATGATTGCAAACATTACAAGTCTACGCATCTGTGGTGGCGGTCAGGTGCATTATATGTTTTATAATACACCTTACGAGTAAGGTGCATTATAAAACATTACATTCCAGGCATTTTCCTTAAGTGCTTTTGATTGCCAGAGACCAGACTGGGTTCCACATACCTCTCGGAGCTCTTTGATCTTTGCTCCCTTTACCCCGATGATTGAGCCAGCCAGACTCTGGTGAATCAACAGTCGAAGCTCACAGTCGAAGTCCATGCCATTGTACTGCTGGTACTAGGAGGAAAATATTTATCAGCGCATTGTATTAAGGTAAACTTGGCCGGATCAGGGCACCAGACCCGAGGAGGGATCCAATTAAAGGCCAAACCGAGTTCAGCTCCACCCCTCTGGCCCCTCCTCACTACTTCAGGCACACCGTTGAGGAGGGGAACCGGAAGGCTCAACGGATGACTATTACACGGTATTCAAGCTTGCACACAATGTGTTCCGCCAAGGGGAATAAAGAGAAGAGAAAAACATTTTCCCTACCTCCTCCAGCGTGGGGATGATCTTAAGCAGGATTTCGCCAACGGTCTCGATGTCTGCACTGATACTCAGGATGCTACACGTTGTGTCCACCAACAAACATCCAGGCGGCGCAGCAGTGGAGCCGGCAGGGGGGGGGGGGGGGGGGGGGGGAGGAGGACCAGACAGGTGATGTCACCAAGGGGGAGAAGGAAGGTACTTTAGAACAGGGTATTCACAACATCCCGTCAGCAGAGTGCTAGCCACAGAACAGACCACAACATTTACATTGCACTTCTTCCCCAACTCATCACTGATAGTAATGTCAGCGAGAATATCCTATTTACCCTAAGTCGTTGAGGCCCCATACCAACAACAATCCACCCAAAAAATAATTGTCTTCTCGGTAGGAGAAGATGTTCAAAGAAGAAAAAACATAAATCCAAAAAAAGTGATTAACAGCATGCTAGTGAGCAGAGATGGGGAATCAAACATCATAAAGAAAAAAATAAGAGCCGCTAAAGATACTACACAAATAATTACAATTTGTGGTTTTTAGCAGATTTACCAGCAAACATCAATTTTTTAAGTTTTTAAACAGGTCTGATCGGTTGGTAAAGCTTCACACGGACTAGAATTGTGAAGGTTATCTGCATCCACATTGATTAATAAAAATAAACTAAAACGACTCCAGAAATCAATGAAAAATAAATATCCAGACAAAAGAAAATGTAAGTGCGGTCTATGGATAGAAAAAGATAAACGGCCAAGAAATAAAGTATTAAGCTTTTATGCAACAGAGGTTGAGATGGACCACCACTGGATTGGGGAGGCAGGCAGCTGGGAGAAATGTAAAAAAAAAATAAAAAAAAATCACAGGACAATGGCGAGGTGAGAGAGCGCACAAGAGATGGGGACACCGTCATCGACTCCAATGACCAAGCTTAGGTGAAAGCGTAAAGGATAGGAAAAACAGACAACACTGTAAACCTGGCCTTATGCACACACGCTGGATGGGCAGTCTCAGGCTAACAAAACAATGACCGTCACCAGAAACATATGGAATGAGGCAAAACAGAAATAAAATACTTGTTTAAGTTATATTTTTTGATAATCACCGGGAAACCAATTTTCAGAAATGAGAGGGAGGAACGCAGTCAATAAGACAAAACATCCATGAAAATATCAAAAACAGACATGTTGGAAACACAGGGACCTTGTGTAGCGTGCTAGCAGATTCTGGGAAACCCTTAAAAACACTTTCATATGGCTGAATTTGGACGGAACTTCCGCATGGAGGTAATATTTAAGATTTTGACTTGGCTTTCACTGGGTCGAGTTTGAGTTGGACATACGGCATTTTTTTTTTTTTCACGCTACAATACTGTGAGAAAAGGTAGATTAAAATACAGTGACTTGACAGAGGCAGGATGACTATTATTTATCTGTTCTTGTTGATTGTCCTGTATACAGGCAGTGAGAGGGAGGAGCTTTGGGACATACCGCTCAGGCCCACTGCTGTCTGGGACTGACACACTGGCATTGTACTGGGCGTGGAATGGGCAGGGGCCAGGGCCATTCGAGCACACAGATGTCAATCAAGTAAGGCGCCCATTTAGGGACAGGGCACGATAATGGGCGGGGCCAACCAGGGTGTCAGGTGGGCGGGCGCAGGAGGGGCCATCCAGAACATGGGCAACAGAGGAGGAAGTGGGCAAAAAGTCAACAGTAAAATAAAAAACAAGGAAGAGGGAAGAGGGAGGGGGGGGGGGGGGGGGGGGGAGAGGAATACATTTTAATATACAGGCTCTAAACTGGTCAAATGTGACTTCATTTTTTTCTTTTTTCTCTCAGAGATTTGTTTGGCAAAGAGAGAAGAGAAGGTGACATTAGAAAAATGGGTAATGGTATATTGAGAGATTCAGAGGGATAAAATGTTTGGGGGTGGGAGGGGGGGGGGCAGAGAAGAGGGACAATGAGAGAGCAACAGTAATTGAACAGAGGGAACAGGGAATGGGTAAGTGGAGAGAGGAGAAAAAGAGGTCATGACAATAAATGAATTGAGTATTGGGCAGGTTACTTAAACATTTCTCATTGAATGAAAAGGTATTTGGCGCTAGAAGTGACCTCATCTGCACTGTGCCAATTCTAGAAGTTAAAACTCAATTAGCGTGGCTTGAGCTGGGATCTAAATTTTTAATTGATTTGAAAACAACTTGTGTCAAGGAAAAGCAATTGAACAAGTGCGCTTTGGGCAAGTGAAGCAAAGAAAATAAAGAAAATGTATCCACATCAATATTACAACTATAAAAAAAAAAGGTTTCCAACAGCCATTTACTACACATGAAAGGCCAGAAAATCTCGCAGATAGTCAGTATAGCTATAACGAGAAATTATGGTTCCAAAAGATCTTATGTGGTAGTTGTTGGCAGACTGCACAATTTGGTTAAGGATAGAATACATGTTTAGAATAGGTGTACTCACGTCTGTTCGTAAAGCTTTGATGTTTTTACCACCCTTCCCAATCACCGCTCCTGCATTCTAAAGTCAAATGGTGAAGATAAGGTTAGAAATCTATAGAAAACACTGAAATCCAACATCAACAAGTGACGGGCAATTTCTGAACACAAAATTATATAGTAAGAGAAAAACTATAACGATTCTTCAAAGGAAATTTCAAGAATTCTTTCAAAATTGACTTTTTCCACCAATACGGCTCTATTTGAACAATAAATAGGTATGCCATGTGAAAGACATGAAGGATGCTTGAAAAAGTGCACGTAGTTTACTTTGCTCTGCAGGAGGATACGAAGCTCCACCATTTCGTCTGAGTTCCTGGAGCGCTTGAATGATTTTTGGTCCTCTGCGTCCTCAGCTGGGCGCTTACCTAAAAGATCATTTGATTAAAACTGATTTAACCCAATGAACTGGAGAAATGTATGCTATATCCAGCAACTAGTCGTTCACAATGAATTACTATGTATCCAATGCAGTGTTATTATTGCATATTTTAAGTAACGTGCAAAAAGGATTGTTTAACATTTGGCAATGGAAATCTACACTGTTGCCTTATTTATCAAGACAAATAAGAAATGAGAAAATACACACCATCGTAAAATATATACTATTCTTACAAGATTCAAGTATCCATTATTAACAAACATTACCATTCCTTTCCAAGATCAAACTAAATCCATTTTTTTATTATTATTTTTTCGAAGTTTTGCTTGAAACAACAGCTTAGAAGGATGACATCGACATATGCATTGTAATATTGATATTAAGAGATAGTATACCGTTTGTCTCTGTGTTGCTGAATGAGGTCTCTTCTTGTTGTTCAATTTCTGTCTCCATTGTCGGCTGGCCACAAGTGGGATTGGATCGGCACCTCGGTCCGGGGAAGAGGCGGCGACGGGAGAAGAGAAGCAAGAAACCGGGCTTGCAGATCTGTGGCGGTTGGTCGTCATTGTAGAGAGGAAGAAGGTTCGACAAATTACAGCAGTGTATTTAAGAGCCGTTTTAAAAAGGGGAGGAGAGGAGGGGTTGATTATGAGAGACTGTTAAGAATGCTGGCACTCACCGATATTTATTGTGAAGACCAGGTTGTGACGATGGGCGTAACAGAATAGGCTAGAACCAACCAGCGGCTGCAACCTGTGGACAGAGGGAGAACATGACGAGATATCAGAAAGAATCGACGATCGGCACACATTTCTTTGTCATTGTTGCATTTGCATCGTTGCACACCAACAGCGCTATTGTAATGGCCATTTCGTTCACCAGTCCTATGCACAACTAACAAAACACAGTATTATTGTATGCAACAACAAATACAACATTCACAATAACACCGAAAACTGGGCGACGAAGGCCAGAAGCGTAACCATTGCCTCCATGTTTAACGATAAGCGCTAGGAATAGGCTAATGCAGAGCGAGGATGGACATTAAGCTATAACAGCGATTAAATTAAACTGAGATTAGACACATAGTTATCTTTATTTAAACTACGTGCTTAGAGTATACGTGTGTCCTAATGACGCTTAATAGCTAGCATAAAAACCAAGATAACCAACGTTAGCGTCCAAAATGGCATGCAGGATCTCCGTCGAAATGATCTGAGAATGTAGCGTTACTCCAATTGCAGTCTTTATCGATGCTAAATATTTAGCTGAAATACAACAATTGTCGAAGTCACTTTATCACTAACAATTTCGACTCATTAACGCTAGAAATTACTTACTCGAATATCAGTAAACCGTGAACCACAAAGAGGCCTTGATAGGACAGAGAGAGTGCCTATAGTATCGCCATATTGCGTGGTAGCCATTAAGTCCAAGGGTCCGAACGTACGGTGGGCGGTACCCCTGTACCGCTTCCAACCAATCAGTACTGGTAGTAATGGGAGAGGTACCGCCCAGTGTACGTTCGGAACCTTGGCTCTGGGATCTACCATGTTGGAACCGATGTGCTAAAGAAAATGAAGCTAGTCGAGTTAGCTTCCACGCTAAATATAGCAGCAAACAAAACCATTTGCCGAGCTGTGAGCAATATGAGGAAACCGCGATATTACGCGATCTTATATTAAATAAACCGGGGAGAGTGCGTGCAACATACGTGTAAAATAATAACATGAATATTATATTTCTATTTGGAAACACGAACCTGCGATGCAACACTTTGCTTCTTCCTTCCCTTCCTTCTCTTACGTTACCCAAAGCGGAAATGGCTCGATGTCCTCCCACAATCGAGTGTTTATTGGTGCAAACGGCTCACTGTCTTTTCTCAGACGAGCGTTGATTAGTGCAACTCACGTCAATCAAACATCTTACCAGTACCGTTGGCCAGAGCATGAGACCACCAGACTTTTAGAAATGCTTGCTTTTGCACAAGGTTAGTTAAAGCGTTGTTATCGTATCCTCGAAGATGTCACATTATTAAGATTAAACTCCAAAGATAGCCTGTATGCAAATAGTTATAGTAGCCCTGTTTACAATTCGCATGTTTATTTGCTTGAACGAACGTCAACTTTGGCGCCTTGGCTGGTCTCCAGCAACACTAAACGCGCCAACAAAATATATGTCAGATGTTCAGACACATCTGTTTTTCAAGGGACAATAGTTTGCATACAAATAAATAATGTAAACTAAGTGATGCCGACTGAACTGGTTAGCGTAGCTGGTCGGTTTCTGAAGGTTGACTGAATCAGTTTTGCGTTCAATAGAGAAACATTTGACTTTCCTCAGTTAACTACTATCTCAGGATCTAACCCAAGTTCACATGTAACATAATTTACCAGGAATATTGTGTCTAATCTTTTATTTATAGGGACCAAATATGGCTTCCAAAGGGAAGATGGCAACAACATAAAGAAAGATAGTATCTTGCTGGATCAGTAGTAGTTAGCCAACGCTAGAAGAAGAAGATGCCTCCAGGGACCCTGGCAGTGGTGAATGCCACTATGGCCTGGCTCCAGTCTTCTTTGCATATCCATGTGCCCTTCGCCTGGTTGGAGACCTGCGTGGAGTGGGTTCAGGAGGAGGGAGGAGGGGGCCACCTCACACAACAGCAGATAAACCAACAGGTAAGTAAGGGTACATCTGCTTTCAGTTTACAACCGTAAATAATAAATAAACACCATTTGGAGGCCACAATCCATAAATAATTGTGTCATGGGCATGCAAGTGGATGAGAGCAAGACACATTGTTATAAAACTAGCAGGGCCGTGCAGAGACCCTTTGAGGGGCAGGGGCTCAAATTCAAAAAAGGGCACATGTTTGCTCATGTACTCATCCGAAGTGGTTTGGTGTTGATATCTATAAAATCAATTAAGCTATTACAAAATAAAAGCCTTGAATATGAATTAGCCTAACTATACACAATGTATACGTATGACTTATTTTTTACTAATTTTTTATGTTTTTCTATTAAACACAGGGTGGTGGGAACTCCACAATGAGTTTATGAACACACCAGAAGTGGTTTGGTGTTGATATCTATAAGAACAAGTGAGCTATTAAAAATAAAGCCTTAAATATGGATGCAATACATGCACTGAAAACTTTTGCATTTTTTAAAAACAATTAAAAGTTTTTCTTTAAAACAAGGGGTAGTGGGGACTACAAAACGAGTACATAAACACATCAGAAGTGGTTTGATGTTGATAGGAAGAATTTCGAGTGAGTTATTAAGAATTAAAAAAAATACGTTGCACTTTTTTGACGGTCCCTAAGCACTTGACGCTATTACAGATAAAACCCCGGAAAATCGACAAATGTCGAAATATAAAACTAATTGCAACCCGTTCTGCCAGAGACACTGAGACAGAGTAGACATGAAACGGATTTGGCCATGTCATGTGGCCAAGTAGTTACTACAGAGTATACAGATTAAATATAACGATGTATGCTTTCCCTTTTTTTTTCAAAAGGTTTCCCAGATAGGTTAGCTGTATAGCTAGCTGGTAGGCTATAGAAAATAAACTGAGTGGTAGCCACTTTCACAGGTCAGTTAAAACAATGCTCGTTGAAAAGCTTTTGCTGGCAAACATAGGCCTATATACTTCAAAATGACACTACAAAACGAGATAACTGTTACAGTTTATTTAGCATTATCAAATTTATGGTTTTGGAAACAACTGTCTGTGTCTGACTCTGTAGTGATCTTACCCTGCGTTGTACCGTCTCTTAAAACAACAAGCGCATCTTGCAGGCAGGCAAATTGTGAAAGGTCACGTTGATAGCCTATGACGTCACTCAGCGGCAGCAGCGCACTGAGCGCCGGTATACGAGGCTACAAAGTACAAACTTTACTTCTGTATCATTACTTTCAGACATTTTTATACTCGAATAATTGATTCACATGTTAATGTGTAATTTTACAAAGCATTGAAAATTCAAACGACCACTCAAAAGGGCACTTTGGTCCTTCAGAGGGGGAAGGGCAGGGGCTCGGGCACCCATAGCCCCCCCCTCTGCACGTGCCTGAAAACTAGTGTGTTTCCAGGTATTAGACCAGTGGCTGTTGGGAGATCTGAGGGACCTCGGCCATCCTGTCCTCCCGGGTGATCTGTCTGGGGCCCAAAAGACTGAGCTCACAGGCACGTTTTGTGTTCAGGTATGTCTTGCGTCTGTAATGTATGCTCTAATATTGTATCTATATATACCTACAATATATGTCCACCGGGATATATGTACATGCATCCGTTAGCCAAGAGAACTGATCGTTAACATTGTACGGGAAGATATTGACAAACTATATTGAAATGTGCTTCTGGTGCTCCCCAAACTACCAAAATACGTATTATTTACTCACAATCCCCTACTTCAAGTGTCTCTGTATATTGATCACAAAACATTTTTGCATAATAAGCAATATGCAGAGTGCACCCTATAACCCCAAGGTCTTTTCCACTCTCCTAGATGGACTCGCTTCTCGACATCAGCCAGCCAGCGTACGGCCAGCTGCAAAAATTGAGAGGCAAGGACTGCACCAATGAGGAGGTGAATTCTGTAACCCAGGCAACCCAGAGACCCTGGGAGGCCAGGCCAACCCGCATGCTGCTCCTACAGGTTAGCACGCCAGCGTTGGGGTGCAATATGGCCCTTTTAAAGCACTGAAAGATAAAGCATAATGCAACATTAATGTTCCCAAATATATGAATGATAAAAATATGAATTGTTAAAGGAAAGAAATGGTCTTGGTAAAACAAACTAAATGATACACTAAAAACAATTATTGGTATTTTATGTATGCAAATAAATAGCAAGGTTAAGCTTTGTTTTTTGTTAACAAAAGGATTCTAGAAATGTTGGGATGTGCTATGATTACAATAATTTTTCTCATTGCCCATTAGGCAAAAATAAGACTTGTTCTTAAATCAAACTGGAACTAAACTAAACGATAGAGTTAAAAACCAAGGATCTGTCTCTCTGCACTTTTTTTCACATCAAGTGGTGCACTTTTGTTGCTAAGAAACATTTCCAGGAAAAGTGTGCTTTTAGTCGGCCTACTTTAGCATTTTCCCCCCTGTGTTAATGCATTAAATAGCCACTTTATAAAGCATCCACAGTCTGTGTAAATATAATTGTAAAATAACTACCTCTCCCCTCACAGCAGGTGTCAAGATGGAAAAGGAAGTAGAGATTTGGAGACGCCTATATCCAATGGCACTGTGCCAAAGAAACATTTATGGATTTCTGCAAGGGATAGAGTCTCTTCACAATACTTAGGCGGTCGATTTTAGAGTCAAGTAGATTTAGCTTTCACCTGGCGCAAAAGGTTATTTTCTGGTAAAGGGTTATATTAATGTACACAATGTGTGTACAATTTAACAAATGCTACACACCCACAGTGTTTAATTTAGTTTTCCAAATCTCTCTCACAAACTTTTAGGTTCTTTAAAATTGTTATGGAATTCTTCACAAATGTTGTGGAACTAGATGCGTCAAGACAGAATCTGATTTCACATTCGGGTATAGCTCCAATCTCAAGGCACATTCGGTTGCTTGGAAACCATCATGAGCACATGAGACGGAAGTAGCCATTTTCACTTCACCATATCTTGATCCAACATATAGCGAAACCGAATAATCATCACTCATATGTGTGCCAATTTAATGGTAACATGTATTAATACCGATTGATCATTAATTGGTTATTTCCATTAAAGACTTGGAAACTTTCCAAGATGGGTTTTTCATGATGGGGCCATCCAAGATGTGTAATAGGTGAAGAGCACAAATCAAGTTATCTTCCTAAAATTCCAAAAAATAAAACACAGATCGAGTAACTTTATTTGGAGGCAGATTCATGTTTGCCTCATGGTTTCATAGAAAAGATAACTAACTCAAAGGATTCCTCATTAGGATGGACTCCGTTAACCAACACAAAAGGAAAGCGCTTACTTTTGTTGGTGTGTTTTTGAGCACCATTAGAAGTGTACTGCTCATAAACAATATGAGCAGGACGGGAAAAATGTTGTTTTTTGGTTGTTTTGGTTGTTTGGATATATTTGCAGGAAAAGTACAAAAATACCCTAAAAGAAATCCCAGCATATGTATTCTATTTTTCCCCCAACTGCTCGCACCTAAAGGTTAAACGTGCTGTGTCCCTCTATCCGGTAGTCTTTAATTTGGGCTGAACTGTGTGTGGTCCACTGGGCAGGTGACAGATGGGGTGCAGAACCTGGAGGCAATGGAGTATCAGCCCATCTCTGCTCTCAACACCTCTCTCAGGTGAGGGCCGCATCAGTTAGGGTGTTTGACTTCCAGCTGACAGGTTGTGGGGTACTTAAATTAATTGTGTTTATATCTTGAATATAACTGTGGCCATTCCATCAAATCATCTTAAATGGGACATATTATGAAAACACTTTTCCTGGGATTTGGGGTGTTGTTTTGGGTCTCTGGTGCTCCCACAAGCATACAAACTTTGAAAAAAGTCAGTAAAGTGAGATATGCATTTCTGAAAGTACCCCGCCTACAGTTACCAAACGAGTGAGACAGTTTTGGTGCCCCCTCCTACGTAGGAAGGGGGAACATTTGAATATTACCTCCCACTTCCCCACCTCCCACCAATCAGAGCATAGCTAAGATTTTGTGGACCAGCGGACGAGTGCTGGGCGGAGATGTTTGCGCATTTCTGAAGCAGGGATATTCAATTCAAAAATAAATGTCTAATTTGTCCGTTTTTGCCATGTTGCCTGCCAGGGAGTCCGGCAACTCAGACTTATTCCCAGCTGTTTGCTGGAGACAAAAGCTATTTCCAGCAAACAGCTTCAAAAACATATTTTCGGGATCTCGTATACTTAGTTTTCTTGTTGGGCAAACACCATAATAGTCCCCTTTAAAAAAAAAAAAGTTCTCCCCTAAATCCCATTGTGACAAGAAATCACAAATCAACGATTGCTACTTTTACATCCAGGCTAGCATTGACCACGTAATGCTTGTTGGATGGAGAAAAGAAGAGTACCACCTTGTCACGGTGCTGACGGTCCCCTGTCTCCACCCTAGGCCCGGTGTGAAGCTCCAGCTCCAGGGCCAGATGGTGTGCCGGCTTGGGGTCCTTCTGCTGGGGCCGCAGAACGTCAAGGTCCTCGGAGGCGAGGTGGAGGACTTGGTGGACCGGAACAACCAGGTAGGCTCGGCCCCTTCTCTTTTTTTTAAAGGGCTTCCCTCCTCCACCCCTGCTGGCTTTCTTCAACCAAGGGGTCCATTGTAACTGGAACGCGGGGCCTCTCCTGTGGGGGCAGCGCAGGAAAGAAGCCCTTTTGTCCTTTTTTTTTCTTTTTCTCCATCGGGTCTAAAGAAATGATTATACCCGATGATAATGACGGCATTCGTGTCCACCACCAACCGTCAACTGTCCCATTTGATGATGTGATTTATAATGTGATCAGGATAAATGGCATTGCCTGTTAAGATCTAATTAGTTTGATTCGAACCAGGGCAGGGTACTCTGCGGAGCTCTGGGTCTTCCTGCGGAGGAGCAACCTCCTGGAGGAGCTGAAGAGGAGAACGCACCTGCACTGCAGGAAGGTGATTTACCAGGAGCAACACAATGTATAATGATGAGGTGGAGATTGAGGGTAAAAAGGTCGAAATTTCCCACCTATGAAATGTGTTAGAGAGTGATGATTGTGAAATCAACTCAAGGAAACTACCCGTCACAGCTTGCCATATAGAAAGAAAGGGTAGCAATTGCCTGCATTTCATGTACCTGTACCTCGTAATCTAGCAAGATTGTTAAATCCTTCCAGTACTATTATGCTTAGCATAATAAATATGATAAAAAAAAAAAAAAAAACGATTTTCAGTGTTGCCGTCATAAATGTGTATGTTAAAATTAAAGTTACACAACGTGAGGCTTTCCTCGTCTCCTAGAGTTTTCAATAATACAGTCCCCCTCCTTTCAATTGTACAGCCTGGCTCATTTAAACGGTGTGTAACTGAACTGTGCGTCTATGTCTCTTTTTGGTGTCATTAGCGAACCATGAAATGGAGGACCTGGACCCGGATGACCAGGAGCTGTTGGCCAGTCTGGAGGCCCAGGAGGAGCTGGACAGGGCTCAGGCCACAGCGATTAGGGACAGCGGCTACGGGACAGGCTCCTCTATCACCACCCAGGCCCACCCTCCATTTTCCAGGTAGGTAATGGCGGGAGGGAATTAGCCCAGAATTGAGCCTATTATTAACGTCCTGCCTGGACTGAATGGTACCTCACCGGCCCTCAAGCTTTCCTTTTGAGTTGGGGGATAATTCAATGTTACTTTCGCTATTATCAGTGGGGTAAAATTGAGACTAACGTTTGTATAAGTGATCATATTGTGATACTCTTGAGTTCAGACTTTTTTTTATAATATAATGAATGTTATATCAAAATGTATTATTTGAATTGCATCATTCTTAAACAGTTTCAACATGCAAATAAAGCATGTGGATCAATAAATAAAGAAAATGCAATGGCTTGAATAAGACGAGAGGACAGAGGTGGCGAGAGCATCAGTCAATACATGCAAATAAATTATGAGCTGATATAAAAAATAATAGTCTCACAACATGAGGTGTATACTATTTATGTTAACATGTTCCCATTTCATTTCTATAGCTCGGTGTCTGATCATCGTCGTATACTGTTATACATTATATTCATTTAATTTAATTCAATTCATTTTTTTTTGACCAGTTAATGAAGGAAACTAATCACTTTGTTACAGTGACCGTCTGTAGAGCTTCACAGGCACTTAAATGGAGGTATATTTTCTAGGCACCCTTAAATCCAAAGCACTCAAACAATCAAAAGCCCAGTGGGAAAAGAAATGGGCTCTCAGGATGAGACATCTATATTATTCAGATTTGGCTCGTTTAGGAACACTCATCTGTTCATTATTGCATAAAAGTCTAGCTTTCGACATTTTGAATTCGGTAATGGTCATTACTAAATGGTTGGATAGCATATATGTATTTTTGGTGTTGCCATTAATATTGACACCCAATGCCATGGTGACATTACCAAAGACCCAATAGCCTGAATATAGACACAAAACGTAGTGTTCATCAAATATTAATTTCCTCTAGTGCAGGACTGCAATCTTGAGACTGTGTCCATATATATTGTAATGAATTTTTTATAATTACGTACTTGTTTAAACTAGGTCGGCCTCGATGCATTGATATTATTGTATTCTATATATTTTTATCAGTGATTTATTAAGAAACAATGATACGCTTTTATCCTGTGAGACACATTTACAACCACAATGCTACCTATTCTTCATATTATAGTATAATAGTATTCATATTATTTATGACTTCCAGCATCGCTTTGATAGTATCTTTGCGCATGCTTAACTGTTGTGTGCACAAGTAATATGAATCGGTTTCTTCCAGGGGCGAATATTCAACACAGTCTCATGGACGCAATCCTGTCCAAGCCAGAAGAATAGGTTTGGGTGACCAAGGAGATTCTGTCCTTTTTGACCCAACATCCTCCATAAGATCAAATCAATACGAGGAAGTACCTTTCCCTGATGAAGACTTCGACGACCTGCCGTTGGATGAGTTGGACAGCCTGGTCTATCAAGAGGGTACGAATGAACCGGCGCGTCTAAACTCCCCACGGGCTCACGATGAACCAAGAGGTGGGTCCCACAGCTCTGCTCCACCCTCCCTCAGACGGCCCCCAACCCCGGGGCCTTCTGCCTCTGGGTTGGGGTCCAGCCGTAGGGGTGCTGCCAAAAGACTGTTGGGGCCGGTGACCCCTAAACCCTCCGAGTCCTCACCGGGAATACCTGAAGAGGCCTATATCATCCAGGACGACCCGGACTTGATGGACATGGACTTGGAGTACTGCTTCCAGGAAGAGATGGACACGCCTCAGACTTCCAGAGGCCTTGGCGTCGCTGTCCTGCCGGCCGTTTCCACGCCGCACCCAGAGTCCACAGAGCGTACCCAGGGACCTGCCATGCGTTTGAAGGACATGCCCTCAACAGACCCAGTCGGTCGCAATTCGAGACCATCCTGGAACGTCGACGCCACACTAGCGCTGACCTCTCCTCCGTTCACCTACCTGAGGTTGCTGCAGGCCAAGTTCCCCGGAGCGCCACAACGCCAAGGCACCAGCGTGCGCATCAAGGCCTTCATCGTCACCCTGCTGGGCAAACTGACGAGCAGCACGGGCGCCTGGTGCGTCCGGGCCACCGTGTCGGACGGCACCGGCTACCTGGACGTGGAGCTGTCTGACGGGGTGCTCAGCGGACTGCTGGGCTTCACCGTGGCGCAGAAGGGCGCCATGAGGCGCGATCCGAGTCGCAGAGGGGAGCTGGACGCCGGCATGAGCCGGTGCAAGGAGGAGATGGTGGACATGTGCTGCGTGATGACGCTCGGGTTCGAGGAGCAGGGCAGCAAAGCGGTGGTCACCAGAATAGATCCCGTGACGGAGGAAGACCTCGGAGCCCTGGAGCAGAGGGTCCGGGGCAGGGAGAAGGCGAAATGATGGACTGAAACCGGGCAGAGAAGAATCTTTCAACTGTGCTGGTAGAGCAATTACCTATTGAAACGTGTGACCCTGGCCTCCGCATTTGTGATAATTGGTAACAAATCGTGACATTTACATTTTATGCAACGCATGAATAAGTAACACTACGCATTTTTTCGAGGGGACAATTTCGGGGCTCACCGATGCCTCCAACAAGCGTTTAACCAATATGAAATTTGCCATGAGCAAATGAATTGGCATTGCACAGCAATGAACGTATAATGGTCCAGTTAATAAACATTAAACATAACTTCAGGCTGTCCATTCTGTACGTTTGGTGTCACTTATGCATGCATCAGATCTGTTTTGCAAACTGGTAATTATAGGTGTTTTTATTCAAGGTAACAGTAATGGGAATCGGAAGTTCTGAATAGAGACATGTCGAGGTGAGTGCAAAATAATTGAAAGGGGTATGAGACCACATGAGTGCCAGGGTAAGAGAAAAAGAATTTATGTGCTGATTGTTGTAATGAATTGGTGGCCTTTGCATTCACTCAATACATCTTTTGCTCCTGTTTGAAAATGATTGAATGTCCAAGGGCAGTATTGGTCTTTAATAAACTTGGCCATGAAAGAATGAGAGAATTAGACATAAAAGGAGAGACCATGGACCTCTGCTGTTCTCATTCAATGTTGATGTCATCTGTGATTTGAGAATGATGGTTTTACATTTAACACAGAAACCATTTCCTACCAATTTGATATTTTGCTTTTATATTTTATGGTTTGTGTATGTGTGTAGACTCTGTAAACAAATAAAAAAGTATCCTTGAATCTAAAGCATCTTGCTTTATTTCTCAAATTGTAATCCATTATGAGTTATTGAAATGTAAAAATAATAAGCATCCAACGTTTTCTCTAAAAACAACGGTTTACAACAAAGATCTACATCTGTTGTATAATGCTAAAATACGTTGCTGTCATAGGGGCAGGGTTTGTCTTTCATGTCTTCTTTTATTGTTGCAGTACAGCCACGGAGTGCATAAGATCACTGCGGTGATAAAGCGATGTTTCATTATGATAATGATGAAATCCCTGGCTAAAAGACCCCATGGTGAGCCTATGTATGCACTTATATTAAATGTGCACGCAGGTGTGTGTGCGGGGGCCAGGCCCTGGTCACGCTCGCTCATTGCTATGCCCCTGTGTGCGCGTCCATTCAGATGGATGGTCGGAGTTCATTAAGGCCTAATCAGGTTGAGCAGTTAAATCAGGACCCTGCCTCGCATGTCGTTAGCCTGTTATGAGCTAATGAGACTGGATACGATGGGGGGGGGGGGGGGGGGGGGGGGACCCGTTGACTAAATATGGGGTGATGGACGATGAAAAGAGTAGAGGGACTATAGACTACCAGGAACTAGAAGCAACATACGCACATCCGTATCGTTTTTGATGGAGGGCTTGATAAGGAAGGAAATGTCTAATGGAAGGAGACATTGCTTATTACTTCATCTTTTATTACGCTTTGATGCGCTTTACTAAACAGTGTTATCCTTTGTTTTATGGTGAGGGGCATTATATATATATATATATATATATATATATATATATGTAAACAATTATGTAGCTTGATATATCATTTGTATAGCCAAAAGCCCTTCTGAATACAGGACATGGTCAAATGACCTTCCCCACTTCCCTTCAAAATGGGTGCAGGGTAGTTCCTGGACGCCAGTAACACGCAGGACAATAGTCTTGCTCGAAAGCCGGGAAATTATTTTAGATGTCAAAGTTACCATGTAGTTACTGACAAATTATCCATTTTAGAGGAGGAATGAGGAAATGTTAAACTGCACTTATAGTTTTCGATTTTTGATGTTTGGTTCCGTGTGTGTGTATCCACCATTTTCCCCCTGCCTTGTCTCAATCCGGCGGGGTAGTTGTAAATAAAATAAGCTTTTTTCATTACACTCTAATTTTGGATGTACCTTTCCAAATTGTAGTTAGCCAGTGAGTGGTGAATGAGCCCCAGAAAGAGCGGAGGCCCATGAGGGAAAGAACATTTTGCTAATTTCTCTAATGCACATGCTATGGCTGTAGTGTACCTCTGGTCATCACAAACATTGGGGTAAAAAGTGCATGAGCAATCTCCACTAATACCAGCCTGCTGCAGCAGCAGTTGTAATTTCCTTTGCCCTATTAGAGCCATTGATGAAAAATCCACTTTAGAGAGGACCACTCTTTTTAGGCTTTCCACCAAGATGAGCAAATGGGTTCTCTTTCGATGAATAAAGCATACCTGTGTGTTTGGGTGTGCGTGACACAGTATGGTCACAGTATGGAGACTACAAGTGTGTGTGTGTGTGTGTGTGTGTGTGTGTGTGTGTGTGTGTGTGTGTGTGTGTGTGTGTGTGTGTGTGTGTGTGTGTTAAATATTAAGACTCATATATTGACAAAGCTACAGTCAATGCATGTAAAAGATGTTCATATTTGTTCCCATACTGTAGATGGTGGAAAGTTTTACTCAGAGAAATTGCTTTATGGATGCTCTCAATGGGGAGGCTGATAAGCAGTCTAAAAATGCAGGGGGAAGGCACACTGCCAGGCCCTGCATGGATGATTTCTGTCCTTTTTTACTGTGTTTATACATTATTATTATTATTATTATTTTCTTCACATCATAAATATTTGAGTATATTGTATTGCCTTTCAGCGTATTGTCTGTGTGTGCATTTGTGCCTGTATTCTAAAGCTAATGCCCTGGAATGTTTTACAATATTAGGCCTGAGATATTTGCGGTTGTTATATCCGAAAAGGCCTCGGTCTTGAAGCTCTACCTTACAGTTGACGATTGAGATTCTCGGTTGGATATTTCAGATAATTTTTAAGGACATATAAGCACAGATATGTATATATATATATATATATATATATATATATATATATATATATATATATATATAATTCCCTATGATCATTTGATCTTTTTTTTTTTTAAACCTTTACATCTTATATAAGTCCAGCTTTTATTAAATATAGCGTGTTCCAAGACAATTGACTATACCCCCTCTATTAACATCTGAAGTAATAATATTAATCAAATTGATATTTAGTACATTAGAGAAAGAACGTGAGCAAAGCCTCAAGGAACACGAGTTACGGTACGAGCACTGAGTGATAATTAATGCTATCTCTTGCCCTTTATTGACAACTGAATAGTTAACCAGACAAAATGGAAGGCCCATTACGGCTCCGCAAGCCTCTGGCAGACTGACAGCCTCAACAATGCGGACGGAATTAGAACAACACAATGTGCTTTTCTCTTCAGGTCCTTACTCTTGTTCTATGCATCTCACCCTTTCCCCGTTCTCATTCCCCACTCTCTCTGTCCGTCGTCTTCTCTCTAAGTCAATCTCTCCATCCAACGCACTCCACAGAAAAGTCATTACCACCTTTTGAATATGGCCTGTTGGAAACGAGGGTTAAAAAAAGAAATGGAAAGAAAGGAATGGTTCAAAGAGCAGTGTGAAAGTGATTTGGCTATGACAAGGAATAGAACACTTATTATTATTTTTGTTCTTCCTACAATGAGAGGAGGCAGGCTGACAAGCTGGCCATTAGAAAGGTAATTTCACAAGCTGTGCAGAGGGTATTCTCGGTGCCCTTACACCTCTTGAACATATTGAAACCGCGTTCCGTACTTCTGGTTAATGATGAAAGAGTAAGATGGCTCTAAAAGACCCCAAGCTGCGGAAATGACAGCTTTGCTATCTGGCGTGAAGGTTCATGGTGGCTCTCGAAGGTCATTGGCAATCACAGCGCTGACATGGCTGTTGGCTCCTCCACAGTATGTACACAAAGTGTGTGTGGTTTATTATAATTTTTTTTTATTTTAATATTTTTTTGCAGATATTTTGGTATTCTGCCAACATCTGCGTTAAAGGTGCATCCTCCTCATCTTCCTTCATCGTCATCATCATCATCATCATCATCATCATCATCATCATCATCACGTATGCCATTTGGGTGTCAGGATACGAGTCGAGGAATGCATGTGTGTTGTTGCTTATTCATGAGACATGATGTAAAATGAAAGGTCACCCTCAGGAAACTATTAGAACACGAATGGCTGAAAGGAAATTAGAAAAAATATGTGCAGAGGTGATTGTGTTCACAAGTACATGGAATTTTTTTTCACAAACACTAACGCATACACACACACATGCAAACCACATATAGGAAGAAACAAATGTTAATATGAAAAATGCTCTCATCAGTCAACCCTGATACAATCCTAGCTCACAGAGTAAGACACATCTCAGCCAACATAACAATATGTAACCGGTAATAGACTCAGGAATTGGGCTCACTACAACTACCCGAAAAACATAACATTTTGGGGCAAAGGATGTTGCTAACAAAGATTGTGCATTTTATTTATTTTTATGCTTCATTGAGTGCGTGCTCTGGGGGAGACTAACCATGCTATAGCCGGTATAACACATAGGCTAATTCTTCAAGTCAAGTCAAGTCAATCCAATCACCAGATCAGTCGACACATTATACCATTTAAATTATTCATTATCTGTAGTGAGCTGTCTTTTAAAATAATTACAAGACAGCTCATAACATCACAAATCACTAACAAGACAATTACTGACATTGGCAGACACATTTGTTCAGAAAACAAACAAACAATTATATATATATTATATATATGATGAAGGCTCTTGGCATCCAAATACTATATTTCCGTTCTTTGTTTTTATTTAAAATGCCAGATAGAACATCATGCTGCTAAAACTAATATGTGAATTGAACAGTGTGAACCAAAGGAAAATAAGGGTTAGTGATTGGACAGTGTTCCAGCACTTTGTGCTTGGACTGTACTAAGTGAATGCAGGCAAACATTGTCTTTCTATTTTTATGTATTGTCCTTGGCTCTAACAATTTTCGTGAGTCTGTATAACCAGCAATTTCTTCTTTCTCAAAAAATTATAATCATTTAGAAACCCAATGGAGTAGACCAAATAATTAATAACACTTTTATGCACACACACACATACACACACACACACACACACACACACACACACACACACACACACACACACACACACACACACACACACACACACACACACACACACACACACACACACACACACACACATACACACACACACACACAGCGATTATAATAGCCTACTCTTACAAATGACTTAGGCCATAGTGTTTGTTTGCCTAATTGTTCAGTATTTTATTAGAGTAGCAATGCAAGAAAGGCATGTGTCCGGAAAATGGAGTCTCAATATAGTGTTAAGTGGATAAAGATGTCTTTCACTCCGATGTGCCATGGCTCATTATGCTGGCCTGGGAAAAGTCACGATGCCGTCTCAACCGTGTTGTCTGTTGAAATTACCAAGCGTCCGTACATGTTAAGTCGCTTCTGGAAGTTTGTTTGCAGCTGTCGGACATATTGAACAGAGCTCAAACATCAAGGCACTCTTCCCAAAGTTGCAGACCCTCATTGTAGAAACATTTAGTTCTCTTCTCACAACCATACCAAATCAGGGATCAAATCTCCAGCTTGTAATAATAGAAGTCCAGCCAAGTTAAACGGCTGAATTAGTTTATGAGCATATTCCAAAAAATAAAAAGCCTACAACTAATTAGTGGAAAAACCTGGATTCATGAGGACCAGTTGGAGAATATCCTTGTCTGGACTTTTACTTCCTAAACCTGGAATTCCCCCCCAAAATCGGAACTGTCTCTCCTCATAACTCCATGGGTTATGAGTGAGGACAGTGCAAGGACGATAATGAAGGAGGGAGAGTAGGGAAAGGACAGATCTGCAGGAAACAAAGAGGGAGGTTGGAGATGGAGAAATGATCGATGTACATTCTGGTGGAGAACGGAGAACGAGTTTATGTAATTGTACATAAATAACACATTTGAAAAATGCTAATATATCTACAGTGTTTAAAATCAAGTAGACATAAAAAATTACAACTTGGTTGTCCTAGTTGGGGTGAATATCTTCTTGTTTTGGATGCTTTTGCAAAAACTGTTTAATATATAATGAACTTTAATAATATAGGAACAGGTATGTAAGAAAGAAAAGTGTTAATAATAAGTGTTGATAGAAGAGTCTGCCTGGAGTCTCTGCTATATCATGACGATAACCCTCAAGTGTTCTTCAATATAACATTTACATTATATAACCCAGTAATTTAAAAAAAAAAAAAAAAATTATCAGTTAAAATCAGACTCAGCCTTTTTAAATTCTTCCTACACAAAAAAGAAAACCATTCTGTAGAATGGTATATAGAAAATTCTACAATTTTCCATGTACATTTCTTGTTTATTTTTTATCCCAGTTTTCTTTAAAGGTTGTCATTTAAATCTGAGCGCCCCTGTTCTCAGGATGCACAGCCAGCGCATGGTGAGCCGAGCAAACAGTGTGCAGGCCCTCCTCGCAGGCCTGACTGACAAGGTAGAGGTTGAGCTCTCAGCTGAGACGGGAGCCGGCCCTTTGTGGCGGAGAGGTCCTAATGCACCCTCAAGAGCCCTCCACCCGCTCGACTACCTCTAGTAACCATGGAGATCCGAGGAGCTCGGTGAGCGATAGGGTTAAGTGAGTATGCATTCAGCTGGGCATGAAGTGCAGCCAAAACATGTAAACACGTGTTGGATGCCTAGAACAACAGTGCGGGAGAGTACCGGGGCAGGCTGCGCGTGTTTCCACGCTTTGATATGCTTTTAAAAAACGCGGTCCTTCTGCTTAGGCTCTCCTTCTCTCTCTATTCCTAATTGTAAAAGGAGGTGGGGGGGGGGGGGGGGGGAAACATTGTGTTGACGGTCTAAGTGATGAGTCTGATGTAAAAGCAGACAAGGGGTTGGCATAAATGTAAAGACTGCATAAAGATTGTAAATTAAACAGCACTTAATATTCATTAGAGCAGTCAGACAATTAGGGCTGAGCCACGGCTCTCTAAATGGGCTTAATGAAGAGTTTGGAAATCTCTCTGATCTAATGGAAGAACAATACAGAGCCAGAGAGACCTCGGAGCTGAGAAGAGGGGGGGCATTTGAGAGGAAAGATAAGATGCAGAAACTGCACAAATGTTTAAGGGGTGAAATGAGGGAAAGAGCGAGTAACTATTATTCTTAACCCATCCATTACGTGATTCGCTGTTCAAAGATCAGGAGGAAAAAAAAAGGAGAATGAAAGGACTATGAGGGACAGAACATAGGAAAACAGAAAATAACAGCAGAAAGTAAGAATGTTGAGTGGGAGGAAAGAGAGAAAGAGAGAAATTAGAGAAAGGAAGTAAGGTTGAAAGATTGAAAGAAAAGAAGAGAGAAAAGGGAATTAAGAATGAAGAAAAGGGGAAAGGAAGGAAGAAGGATGAGAGGTGTTCTGATCCCAGCGTGTGTTCATCCCTGCACCAGATTTACCCCCTGCCTGGCATCCAAGAAACTGAAATGAGTGCGTGTGTGTGTGTGTGTGTGTGTGTGTGTGTGTGTGTGTGTGTGTGTGTGTGTGTGTGTGTGTGTGTGTGTGTGTGTGTGTGTGTGTGTGTGTGTGTGTGTGTGTATGTCCATGGGTCGGTGTGCACGATTGCATGCATACGTGTGAGTCCATAATTGGGCAGCCGCAAGCAGTATGTAATTTTGTTCCATACGTGTGCGGCTGTGTTTGTGTGCTAAATGTATTCAATGAGTCACGAACAAAAAAACAACCGCCAACCCCACCTTTTGAGGACTAATCAAGATGGCAAGGTTTTTCTCCGAACTCTCCGAGAACATGCGTTGTTGAGGGACACGGAAACAAAGACAACAACTCAAACACTTTTTGCCACACAAATATAGCTCTGCCGTTAGAGACCTCATGTTAACAATCAGCTGCGAGCCCAGCTCTTACCCGGCCGACCTCGTTCCAAGAAGAATTCAGATGTGTTTTTGGTTTTAATTTGCTCACAATTCAGTTGAGTAGCAACATGACTACAAAGAAAATGGCGGCCAAAACCCTGATTTCTATGAAATTACAGCCCCCCCTATTAATTAGCTGGATTAGAGTGCGCCACATAAATGTGTTGGTGTTTCTAGATTGAAGGCAAATACAATTTGAAGGAGATGAAAAAGGGGACATTTGAAAAAAACATATTCATTTGAAAATGAATCATCGATTCAGCAATAAATGATTATGATTTGACCAAAACATGATGGATGGATCGATAATCGATAATGATCGATAAAACACGGGGAGAGGGCCTGTTACGATGAGAAATGTGTCATGTTGTTGTTAATATAAAATAGAAGGAATGTGAATTGATTCGAAGAAAAAAAGCACAAAGCCAGACCATGGATATTGGAGATACTGCTCAGCTACAAGAATCTGGTAGAAATAAGAGGCATCTGGACAACTGCAGATCAGTACCACCATATGCGGAGCTGGGGGCCCTGTTCCATGAAGATGAACGCACAATGAAAGATTTATAAAATAAAACAATAACTGTAATTTGTAACACCTTCATGCCTTCGGAGAAAGCAGTCAGCAGCAAGATATTGACATTAATATATGGTCAAATCTTTATATTTCATATTGAATCTCGGTCCTTGTAACTCCTATAGCACAGCTCAATATGTGACGAGCACAGTTCAACAGGCACCCATTCATCAGGGATTGTCCTGTTTAATTCCTTGCCATGCACCGACACACGTCCGTGCAATTATGTGTCAATGGCCAATTAGAGCATTAATTATGGTTTGTTAGGCCCAGAGCATAGCCTGAAGAACACATAAAGAGATGCAGGCAGAGGCCTCTGCGTGTTTGTGTTACTTGATTTGATAGTCAACACCCTGATTGTTTTATACAAAGAGAAGACCAACTGTTGTAATGTGTACATTGAACTTGAAGATAAATATGGGAAATGTTCAGACTTCTTTTATCAATCAATGAGTGTATTGATCCATCCATCTCTCATTGATTTGAATGATACCATGAAACTACTAAATTCAAAGGTTTGGTACTGAAGGGTTTAGGCATTCCTTACACAGCCTGTTAATTTAACATTTGCATTTGGTTAAATTTATTCCTAAATCAAATATTGAACTTTGTGTATGTGTGTGTGTGTGTGTGTGTGTGTGTGTGTGTGTGTGTGTGTGTTTGTGTGTGTGTGTGTGTGTGTGTGTGTGTGTGTGTGTGTGCGTGCGTGCGTGCGTGCGTGCGTGTGTGTGTGTGTCAAACAAATGCGGATGTATGGCCGTCTCTCTCCACAGTTGTCCTAATCTCATACTTCTTTTCAACATTCTCTTTACAGTTGTTTACCCAACCTTCCATCCTCTGTTCCCCATTCCCCTGACTCCGTTTGGGTCCTCCCTTCCTTCGTTACACTCTTTCTGTCCTTTATCATAGAGAGTGAGCATGTTGGTGTGTTTCGATGCATGCAAATGTATGTGCATAAATGTGACGTGTGTGTGTGTGTGTGTGTGTGAGAGACGTGTGTGTGTGTGTGTGTGAGACGTGTGTGTGTGTGTGTGTGTGTGTGTGTGTGTGTGTGTGTGTGTGTGTGTGTGTGTGTGTGTGTGTGTGTGTGTGTGTGTGTGTGTGTGTGTGTGTGTGTGTGTGTGTGTGTGTGTGTGTGGTTTCTATCTTCCTACGATTGTCTGTGCTTCCACTGGGGGTAGTAGTATTTCAGCTGGGGCCTCTTGGGAATTGCAGTGTTATAGTATTATATTAGTATTGATAATCTAAAAAAGGACAGATCAGTCACAAATCATTTATCAGAGGTAAATTCACTTGAATGTCTGTATTTGATTATATCTACAAAAATGAATGGTTTGCTATAGGCTACTGTAAATATGGTGGTGATTGATCTTATTTTTCCAGGGTAGAAGCTTGCAGGAGCATACTCTAAGCAACAATTAGCTCACCATTGACAATAACAATAATAACAGTAGGTCTATTTGACACCCACATTGAAGGACATGAAATCATATATTTTTTATATATATTTATAGTATGACTTCGTATCAAATGCATAAACAAATCGATACCAATATCTTGCACCACTGAAAACGCTACCCGGTTGCGGTGCAACCTATTTTGGAATCACCTTGCAGACCGGACTTCCTGGTCCCCTATCGAAGCGATAAAGAAAAGTCCTCAAACCAACCAATTCAAACTAATAGGGTTTCAATCTCAATGTCACACCGAACTTTAAAAGGCGCTTCGCGTCAGACTCTGACGGCGGACATTAATGTCCTCCTCACTGTGTGTGTGAAATTCGCACATGAAACACTACCTCCTGCCCGCATATAAGCCGTCTGACCTTTTCCCGGTCCCTGACTTAATGAAGTGACTGCTGTGGGCCCCGACTCCCTCCTCCAAGTCTCTCATATTTGCAGATGCCAGAATTCACCCCTATGCGGTCCTTCCAAGGTTCCTCTGTGTTGATTTCCACGGCTGTCGATATTAATTTAGTAGTTACTCAGCGCCAATCAAGGCGATTTGAAGAACGTCTTTTTTATGACCTTTCGAATTCAACTGCCCGAGGGGTGGAGAGTGGAGATTGGGAAATGCAATACAACAGTGCCATCTAGTGGCTTGCATGTGAACTTAATGGCTTAACTCGCCATTAAAGGTCCCATGGCAGGCTGCTTTATGGATGCTTTAATATAGATATCAGTGGGCCCCAAACACAGTATTTGAAGACTTTCCCGAAATTCAGCTGGGGTGCAGATTTACAGCCACTACGAGCCAGTCGCACATTGAGCTTTCCCCAAACACACCGTTTCGGTGTCTGTAGCTTTAATGCAAATGAGTCGAGGCGGTTCAAGGAGGAGGGTGGGGGTGGGGCTCTGAGCAGCTTGCGGCCACAATGCGCTCTGTTTACAGTGGATGTATCGCAATGGCCTTTGGCCTTGTTCTGTAAATATTCTAGAAGTCCTGGAGCTTAATATCTAAATTATATCATATTATGCATAGATATCTATGTCATATAATATATATCACAGACAAAAGCTGTGTGAGCCTCCAGACGATATTATGAATCTCAAACGACTGCGTCGTTCTTGCACGTCCACATCAATCTGAAGTAGACTGAACCACAGACATGGAGGAGAAAGGGATTGTTGACCGCGGTTGTCTCCCGCCGGAGCCTCGCTGCTGAGTGCTGACCGCAGCACCGAGGCGGTGGTCCCTTGGCAGCGGAAAGCGGGGCTCAAGCGGGAGACATTCGCGGGCAACAATCCCTTTCTCCTTCATGTCGTGGTTCATGTACTTCAGGGAGTCAAAACCATGGCTGAGATAACCCCCTCTACGAGTCTCGTTGGGGAAATACCACAGACGAGAGTCTGACGTCGTATGCGTCATAACACCAAGAGCAGAACGGTTATCCAAATAACAAATAAGTGTACAACACTTGTGTTACAGTGTGTGTAATCACACACAAACACACACACACACACACACACACACATGTGGCGCTCGCACGGTCGTATCTCATTGGCGGGACAAAATTTCTGGGCTGGCAAGGCAGAGATAGGGGAGGTGGCAACTCCCCTTATGACGACATACGGGGAAAATTCCAAAACGGCGCGTCTGAGCTTCGTTTTTTCAAAGGCGGAGCAGAATGCCTAGTGCTCGTTTTACACCCAACGAAATTTCTAGCTACTGGGGGAGCATAGGTAGGCTAGGGGAACGCATATTAATGTTAGAAAACCTCAGAAAGTGAAATTTTTATGCCATGGGATCTTAAGCCATTATGCATCGACCAACACAAATGTAGCCTTGCTCATAAACAAGCTTTAGCCGGTTCTGATACAAATATCAGATAATCTATGATTAAATAAGATATCATATGATAAGAAGATGATAAGATCAGGTTTAGAAGTCGTGTCCCAGAATCTCCAACATATAAAAGAGAAAGCGACATAGATTTGACCAAAATGAAATGTTTTGTTTTTTTGATTTGAAGGCTTATGAATTAATATACATATGGATTCTACAGTGTGCTCTATGTCCTAGAAATGGTAGTGGGCATGTCACATGTCAATGACTTCCTCCATTTTGATGGTGTATAATCATATGAATGTTAGTTAGGCTTTATATTGGTACTATGTTTTTTTGGTAATTGTTTAGTATTTCATCGAAAATGATTGTCATAATGGGTAGACAACCTGCCACGGCGTTTCTCACATGAGGTGGGGCAGAAAAAAGATTTCTTCAGCCTTGGTTCGTTGAATTAGGATTTAACAGGACTTCAACTCTCTTGAGTCTTCTCAATGTGGCGGTGTGTATCGTAACATAATTATGATACATTCTGATGTGCAGGCCTATTAACATCATATGCAAATGGTAAAACTAGATAGATACACATGCAGTGGCTGAGTAGGTTGCCAACGCCCCTTTCTGCACAATTACTACTGCAAGGTCTTAGTCAGCGGGAAACAGTGAAAAGAAGTCAGCAATGTTCCTTAGGGTTTCCATTGGTTTTATTTAGAAAACACAAATAAACAAAAAACAATAGAAAATGCAATAGAAAACATATGATGAAATACACAAAGCAACACTATTAATAATTCAAGGACAGAAGTACAGAAATGTACATTTAATTAGGCTAGAAAAATAGCCTAGGTTATACAGCAATAAAAGAATAGAAACTATTAAATGTTGAGTGGGATGAATTTAGTAGTATCTAGTGGTAAAAATGCATATTGCAGCCAATTAAATGCCCCCTCACCCTCCCTTTTTTAATGACTACCGTGTCATTGGAAAGGGCTAGGCTACTTCTACGAATGCATCAAGGGATGAGGTTCCTTGAACGATTTTTTTCCCAAGACTGTGCAAAAATTATAATTATGGATCCGAATGGGACTGCACACAAATGCTGCGATTTCCCACGCAATAATTATATCCGCACCAAAATCGATTATGGAAAGCTGTAGCCGGCAAATAAAACATTTGAACCCATAACGATCGGTTATCTTTGTTATTGTAATAGTAATGTACATACTGCTCCTTTAACAAAATTTCTCTAAGCAATCACAGAGGCTACATCTTGTTTTTGGTCATCCTATTAAAATTGATTCCTACTCATTGAATCCTTTGTTCATACTTATGCTAATGACATTTTACACCATGGGGGATGATCGCTTCAAGCCCAATGGTACAGTTAAAGAAAGCAGAGGGAGCAAATGCACAGCAACGTTGTAAAATGGAAGTTCCATTGGTCATGTTCATTGGAGTGGTCGCCTTTACACTGCAATGAAAGACCACATAGTTATTTTTCTGACTTTCACTCTGTATGACCTTATGTTAATCAAGATGACACTTTATCAAGGGTTCAGGTTGAAAACTGGAAAAGTTTTATGCACTTTATAATTATGAATAAGGTGTAAAAGATCTTTAGAATCAACATGGTCTCACAGGAATCCGTGAAATGACTACGGTTGGACGCTTAACTCGAAATCCGTGGCCACATCACGGAAACACGCCGATATCCGTCTGTGAGCCACTGAATAACAGTGTCATTTACTTGCATTGGACCAAATTCCGTGGCCACATCACGGACAATTGAAGTGATTCCGTCAGACCACCGCGGATTTTGAGTTAAGCCCCCGCTGTGGTCAAATGTGGCACACACACAGATTGAAACGGGAGCACACACACAGATTGAAACGGGAATCTGTGTGTGTGCCACGGAATATCATTGTCATTTACTTGCATTGGAGAAACTTCCGTGGACACAACAAGAACAATTTAAGTGTTTCAGTGAGACCACCCCGGGTTTTGAGTTAAGCCCCCGTGGTCGACTCGCTCGTTGAAACGGGGATCCGTGTGTGAGCCACGGAACAGCAGCGTCATTACTTGCATTGGAGCGAATTCCGTGGCCACATCACGGAAATCGGCATGTTTCCGTGATGTGTCCACGGATTTCGAGTTAAGCGTCCGACCGTAGTCATTTCACGGATTCCTGTGAGACCAGGTTGTTTAGAATACACACACACAAACAGTACACAAACACCTGTTGTATAGCTGGCAGCAGCATTCAGATATCTCAGTGCTGGTATTCCATACAGAGATGTTGGCGAGCGCTCCAAACACAGAATCACACTGGAGTTCCGGAACGTATAGAATACCTGGGAGGAGTAAAGAGACGAAACAAAGACCGTGGCCATCATTCTTTTGAGCCAAATACCACTGTGGGTGCAACACCAGGGTCTCTACGTCCCTGGTGAGACTCTCACAGCGGCCTTCACTGTAGGGTAAGTTCACTCCTCTCCTAAAATATGTACATCAGGAGGGTGACAGTGGTGACCAACAGTGGCTATTCGGCACAGAATTCGGCATATAATTTGGCCTTAGTTCAGAGAACGAGGAGACAGCTTTACCTGCGATGCATGCAGTCATGAAACAGGCCACGCTTCCTGCCGTCAACGCTCTGAGGCCACAGTCGGTGAAGTCTGATATTCTCTCTGGAGCCAGGGTATCTGGAGGTGCGGGGAGATTGGATAGTCCACAGGTGATGCTACAGCAACGTCAATACTTTTTTATTTATCTATCTGCCTAATTAACCAGTTAATAGGTTCATGAACTGGGTTATTCTGTTCCAAACTCTAGTGGATAGAGGGATGATTTGAGGAGAAGCAGTGTGTCAGGATCTTACTCATCACGCCAATGATCATCCCCAGGGAGCCAAAGTTAGAGAAGCCACACAGAGCATAGGTAGCTATGGTTTGGGAGTGAATCTGAGGAGACAGAGGTTGCTTCAGTCCAATTGTTGACTGGACCATTATATTTATGCAAGCGCAGGTTTTTTAAGAGATAGCAACAATGGGATTTCCCTTCACATCGTGAACATATATTTCCACATAATGCTGACAAAACTGATCTATAATAAATTATTGATATAATTGAGCAATAGGTTTTCATTCAGCAACTGTCCAATTGTGAGAGGGTTTCCTAAATATACTGCTAAAATTGTTCAGTTGTTAGGAGACTTACTGATCAATTCTGCTAAACGATTTCCAAGTTGTTAGAGAATTACCTATACATTGCTGATTGTTTTCCGAGTTGTTAAACGACTTACCGATATATACTGCTTAACGATGCCCACATACTCAGGCTTCCCTTCCTCCCTATTCTTGATGAGCACAGACAGCCTCTCATAGCTCACAAACTCGTTCAAGAACGTCTTGATGCCAATCAGCTCGCCCACAATGAAGCTGTCCTCCCACGATACGCCCATAACGAAGGCCAGCGGCGCAAACACATAGGAACAGATGAGCTGAGGAATGGGAGAGAAATGAAAAGCCTTAGAAACAGCTAAAGTGCTGTCCCAGAGTTGTGGGCCAAAATGTAATCTCGCAACCAATGAGTTGTAGGGCAAAAAATGTGGGTGTTACATTTACATTTACATTTAGAAATGTTGCACAACATTTTATCAAGGGGTTACTGTTCTAAGTGGTATGCCGTTTGCCCATTTGCTGAGATTCAAACAAATTCTAAACTCATTACAGCAACTTTATAAAAGCTACATAAATAGAAAGAATATACTGCCGAAATCAACTGATGGTCATGATTTGTGGGCCACAAATGTACGACTGCATGTGCGTGCGTGTGTGCGTGCGTGCGTGCGTGCGTGCGTGCGTGCGTGCGTGTGTGTGTGTGTGTGTGGTGTGTGTGTGTGTGTGTGTGTGTGAGAGTGTGTGTATGTGTGTGTGTGTGTGCGTGTGTGCCTGTGTTGTACTGACTTACCGAAAAGCTGAACTGTGGATAATCAAACAAGGCTCCCAGCCAGGACAGAGTCTCGTCCATGAAGGCTAGTATGGAAACGAAAGCGATGAGGTTGACGACTATATTAGCCACCAATGGCGCAGAGGAACACGCGCCTTGAGCTACAGCCTCCAGCAAGTTGTTTGTCTCCCTGATAATAAAAAAAAACGGCAATACCAACATCAATGATATACAATGGAGAATGACCTTTTATTCCCATCAAGGTCCCTGAAGGTCACCTGTGTGTTAACTTCATGTTCATGGCTTAGCCTCGTTTCGTCTGTCTCACCCTCTGGGCATCTTTATCTCCCTGCTGACCTTGGCAGGCTCCGTCTCCGGCCAGAACACCTTGGCGATGGCCAGGGAGGCCGGTGCTGACATTATGGACGCTGTCAGGAGGTGAGAGGCCTCCACCTATCAGAGCAAAGGTCGGGTCGATGGATATAGCAGGGGAGCTATTGAGGTGGATGTGATTAAGCAATGCACAAGCGTGTGTGTGTGTACGAGTGAAAGACAGCGAGAGAGAGAGAGAGAGAGAGAGAGAGAGAGAGAGAGAGAGAGAGAGAGAGAGAGAGAGAGAGAGAGAGAGAAAGAAAATGGCTCATATTACTTATTATCATATTATATTGTTGTATAATCATTCTTCAACATTGTCAACAAGCCATTAACTGCTATTGACCGGGGATAATAGCAATATAACGAGGATGCATGGCTTCCTTTACCCCCAGGGAGATATAGGCCGCCAGGATGCTCCCAGAGACGCTAGCGAACCCACCCGCCGTAACGGCGTGGATCTCAGAGCGGGTCATCTGGTGGATGTACGGACGAATCAGGAGCAGGGACTCGGTCTGAGACAGGGTGGGCGAGAAAAACAGAGAACTTTGATTTGAATCGAACAATTGAAAGTAACCACTGTGGATATAGCAGAGTTAGTGAGGTAGTTAAAGTTAGGACCAGGAAGCCCACACCTGTCCCAGGAACATGTTCCCTGCTGCAGCTGTCGATTCCGTTAGAGAGGTTCCCATGGATACATGCATCACAAAACCAATCTGCACAAAGAAGAAAACAACAAACAAAACAACAAAGTTAACAATCAAAAATAAAAATAAACTATAGTTGTATATGATATCATACATACAATTATATTCATATTCGTAAAACCCCACACTAATAGATAACATTCTGAAATTATAAGTAATAACACCCTCTTTGGAGTACATTTATTTTTCAGTGCTGTCTCAGTGAATCCCTAAGTAATGGCTGGTTGCTCAAAGCAGCCATGTGCTCACCTTCAGAATGAGCCACTGCATGAAACCCACGTGATAGAGGACCGAAATGATGGTGCTTACAAAGACAATAGAAGGCATCACCTGCAGAGAGAGAAACCATCATCATGATTTTAATCAATTTTAACCTCTGCATTAGCCTACCATTATTACAACCATCACCAATCATTATGATCTTCATCTTCACCATTACTATCCCCATCTTCATACTTGTGGTTATCACAGCAATACCAGATCATCACATTTATTACCAATATTATCACCTTCATCATTATCTCCACCATCATCATCATGGTCATCACAGCCATCATTTTTATCATTCTAGTGTGTCCGTGTGTATGTGTGTGCATGTGTGTGTGTGTGTGTGTGTGCATGTGTGTGTGTGTGTGTGTGTGTGTGTGTGTGTGCGCGCGCGTGTGTGTATGTGTGTGTGTGTGTGTGTGTGTGTATGTGTGTGTGTGTGTGTGTGTGTGTGTGTGTGTGTGTGTGTGTGTGTGTGTGTGTGTGTGTGTGTGTGTGTGTGTGTGTGTGTGTGTGCGATTGTATCGTACCTTGAATGCAAAGAAGTGATCCTCATAACTCTCACCAAAAACCATTTTGGCCCCAGAATTTGAGTAGGACAGGAAGGTCTGTGTGAAAAAACAAGATGGAATTATGATAATAATCTCATCATACTTACTGCTACATACTGAGAAAATCAACCTCATCTGCAATTTATATGATATGTTTACAACACTATGAGACACATTACTATATACTACATACACTAGATTACATCAGACAAGACCAGACACATTCTTAGAATTAAAAGATGTCCGATCAGCATATTCTATCAAAAGGAGAAAGTAATCACGATCCGGCATTTAGTCAGTGTACATTGGTTTGTATAGGTGTGTTTTTGTGATTGTGAGAGCAGGACGTGTACCTCTACTTTGTTTCCCACCCACTGTAGCGCTTTTAGGCCAACATCCGTCCGGAGCATGAGCAGACCAAAGACGAACTGTAGCCCAACACCCCAAAACAAAGTTCTCCAATGGATCTACGAAAATTAACAAATACAATACTTCACATCCAGGCAGTGTCTCTTACTAACATATTACAACATTTTACTACATGTTGAGTAAGTTCATATATAGGTTCATGAGCACGAAAAACATCATCTGACATCACTTTTGGTGGACTATGCCCAGAATCACTGACGCATAACAGTAAATACAAGCACCGGAATAGAAACCCACAACATACCTTCTATTCATTACCCAAATAGTGAAGGTGTGTTTGGGTGCCAGGTGTATGTGTCCGTGCATGTGTGTGCACGTGTCTGTGTGCAAATGAGTGTGTGTGTTTGTGTGTGTTACCCTGGTGGGGCGTTTGGAGAAGAGTGCCATGAGCAGGATAAGAAGCACCAGTCCAGCAAAGGACACCAGTTGCCTGGTTCCGCTCTTGGCCGTGTCAAACACAAGCCAACACACCAGCATCACCAGTAACACCGCATACACCACCCTGGCAATTGGAAACACCATGAGCCATACCCTTTGTTCCATCAGAGGCTACGAGTGGGTTGTGGGTCAGACGAATTGCCTCATCGCAAAACACTCTAAGCTCAGTTGTAAAAACAGCACACAGGGGTAATTAAGCACATAAAGTAAGTCTTATTTCTCACCATTTGATCCAAAACCAGTTGCCGTCCCACAGCTCACAGATGGGAGAGAACTTCTGGCATAGAAGGTCACCGTAGCGTTGCATTAACCAATCCCAGGCCAGAAAGAAAATTACTACAATTGTGACTGCCAGCAGCTCAACAGCTTGTTTGTAATTCAGAATACAGGCCGCTATCAACATGGCAGCATAACCTGGAAGAATTGGAGGAAGATGCACGTTAATAAAGGAATCCCCAGGCAGGAAATTCAGGATATGCATATAAACGTACATTTCTGTGCGCATTGTGGACACTCAAAAAGCAGGCGGCAGCCCAAAAGAATGTGTAAAGAAGCGTGTGTGTGTGTTTGTGTGGGGGGAGTGGATGTTTGTGTGTATTTGTGCTTTATGTGGTAAAAACAAACAGTGCAGCAACGGTGGTCTAGTTACCTGCAAGTAAAACTAGGAGTAGGGCCAATATAATCCTGTCCTTGTTCTTCATCAAGCAGGCCTCTGCCCACTCCACATTCTTCTGTAGGAAACTGAGCACACAGGAGACGAGAGAGAGAGAGAGAGAGAGAGAGAGAGAGAGAGAGAGAGAGAGAGAGAGAGAGAGAGAGAGAAGAGACAAGAGAGAGAGAGAGAGAGAGAGAGAGAGAGAGAGAGAGAGAGAGAGAGAGTGAGAGAGAGAGAGAGAGAGAGCGAGAGAGAGAGCGAGAGAGAATAATCAATGCCATTGTTTCTAAACTGAAACCCAAACAATGTTTGTGAAATAGTCTATCATGCAAAACCTTTTTGGTTGGTCGTCGTGAGCATCTTCTCCATCTTCAGAAGTAAGGTTCAAATCGATGCGTGTCAGATCTTTCTCCTTCAATACAAATGTACACGTCAACGTGCAAGCATGTACACACACACACACACACACACACACACACACACACACACACACACACACACACACACACACACACACACACACACACACACACACACACACACACACACGCACACACACACACTCTTAAGGGCTCTTTAGGTCAGATTATATCCACTCTCAGATAGTATCTACTCCCTCTCACTCACCACCATAATGTCTCTTTCGTTCAGACACTCAAAGAGACAGACACCTGCACGCACATACACACACACACACACATACACACACACACACACACACACACACACACACACACACACACACACACACACACACACACACACACACACACACACACACACACACACACACACACACACAGATAAACCAGTAGGCGTAGTACAACCAGGGGTAATGATACTGCAGAGCATTTTGCAGGGTTATGCTTTTTATAATGACTATTTAGTTCACATTTAAGGAGAAGATCCATTCCAACAGAATATATGTCATCACCATATTGTACACCTCAACCTCAGCCTATTTTTTACGCTAATAGGCAGACTCACTTGTTTAGTGAAAGCATGGCAGCTATGAGTTTCAGGGTCGCTAGTTAACTAGCTCTGACCTGACAGTATATGTTTGGTTTTGCATACTGTTAGTAAGCTTATAAAAAACGAAACATATGCTGCCTGTTCTGGAAAAAGTTGCTAGTAAACATGACACGCACTGCACTGGAGTTCTCCAAGTATTTTATCCCCTGGTGGGTTCTACCCCCACTGTGTACGTCAATGCTGCCTTTGAAGTTGTAAGAAATGTCGGGCATTGATATATTCAAACCTACCTCTGCCAAAAAAGCATGGTTGTCCTTCCCTTTGTCAGGGTGGCTCTTAGGCACTGTGTTCATCTCCATGCTGAAGCCTCAGAGGCATGCAGAAAGCCCTGCTCCACACTGAAGGCTACACCTGTTTGGGCTCTCCACACCCTCTCAGAAACACACAGCTGACTCTCCTCTCCCCTGTTTCCTCTGTTCCCCTCCGAGCACATAGGTAATACGTTGAGGGGAGGAGTTCTTCAGTGAAGGACCTATTTGCTTGAGATAAACAGAATAGCAGTTTGCTGTAAACCTTTACACCGTCTTCCTTTGTCTCGTTTTTAGTGTTTCCGTTCTTCCTTTCTCTCTTTCTTTCATTCTTCAACATTTGAACATTAGTTCCCTACACACGACAGATGCTCCCACGGCGAGTGGTTCAACCAATAACCAGATGAAAGTCTTACTCATACTTTAGCTACTGAATACCTGGAAGTAAATAGAACTAAATGAGTGACAAATTATTACATTTGCTGACCTGTGGGGAAATAAAATTAGTAGTCAACACCAGTAACCACCAAGCCTACTAGAAGGCCAATCCAAGAGGTTAGGGTCCTTGACAATCACAGCCAAGTCTGGGTCTGCTCAAGGCAAGCAATTAAACATTGCAGATTCAAAGTTCTGTCATGAGAATAAAATCATTAATTAATTTGCAGTGAGAAAGCTTTTACACTCATTTTACATTGATAGTCTTCTCAAGCTTAATCCATTCCAAAATGTTGCTGTCATTTTGCATCCATCAGAAGACATGCCAGTGTTTCCTCAGAATTGATGGCCAGACGTTGTTATCAGGAGAATTGTAAATTTCTGTCTTGTTTTGGTAAGGGTTGATGATTGTCTAGTGTCCCATTGCTTCAGTGGTTTTTAATCAATTGTGATAATCCAGTTGGAGCACAGGATCAGCGATTAAATTCCTCCAAAAAACATTTGGCAGAAAAGCTAAGATTCTGCACTAACTTTTGATCCGTAGATGCTCGGTCGGTAGAGGTTGTGGACTGAGGCCAGTTTGTGTAAAGAGAATGGGGATGGAATAGATCCAGTTATTTTGTGTTTGTCAATCATTAAGTATGTTCTTCATGAACAGGCTCCACTTCCCCTCAGCACTTGCCTTCAGCCTTAAGTCGGTCCTTTGAAAACATGTTGGTTAAAAGACTACTCTGGTATCAACGTAAGTGTTGTATTTGGATATTGCCCCTTTGTCAAAGTTGATATGCTGTATGTTTAGCTGTATCTAGTCCTATATTAGAACAGTATATGACATTGTGTAATAGCTTGAATATTGTAGTTGCAAACTACCGTTTAAATATCTCTCAATGATCATTTAAAAAAACTAAATCTAACATGAATTGCATTGAACTGACCGCATTGATTTCATTAAACATTTCAATTCAAATATATATTGCTGCTTAGATAAAAATAAATTATGTCCGGAGAAAATAGGCTAACCCTAACCCTCAACCTAACACTAACCCTAACCATATTGTTTAGTTCGTTCTTATTTGTTTGGCAGAGAATTTACAGTTTTAAAATATTCGTTTAAGGTGTTAACATTTCAAAATCCAAAAGAGGGCGCTGTGGGATAAATCTCAGCGGGAAGAGTGAGCCGACATGCAGTGGATGATGGAGCTGGGATAATTTCACAAAATAATCGTTCACCACAAAATTATTATCCTACCTTTATCATTAGGGATGACACGATAAAGACCTTCGTTTTTCTTTTGCATTTTCTAACTTATTCATCATCTCATGGAACGAACAGTGGTATTTTGCTGCAGTTTGGTCAGGGTGTTATGGAATATATTTACATTGGTGCGTGTGTGTTTGTGTGTTTGTGTGTCAGTGTGTGTATTTTCTCTCTTGACACCCCCCCACACACACACACACACACACACACACACACACACACACACACACACACACACACACACACACACACACACACACACACACACACACACACACACACACACACACACACACCTTGATGACCAGAGCACTCAATCCCTTGTGCTTTGTCACAAACACACCAGAAAATAAAAGTGATTGCAAACAAACTATTTGCAGTATATTTCCTCCCATGAGGCGCTGCTGATCCGAGTGTTTGGTTCTAATGGCGAATTACCTTTGTTGCAACCCCCACCCCATCCCTCACGGTATTCCTAATTGTCATTCTTATATTGGCCGCGTCGGGTAGCATCCCTCCAGAGTGACCAGGCATGGCTTTATAATTGCCATCTTTCATTCACCGGCACTGCTTGTGCGTCACCGCCGACGTCATAGCGGAGCCCAACATATAGACTGGAGGACATCTGAGCGTCATAGCGGAGCCCACCACACTGTAGACTGGAGGACATCTGAGCGTCATAGCGGAGCCCACCATATAGACTGGACTCACTGGAGGACATCTGAGCGTCACAGCGGAGCCCACCATATAGACTGGAGGACATCTGAGCTTGAGCACCAGCGTGTGTGGATCTCAGTGTGTTGGTGGCTGCTGAACACCAACGAGGCACCACACACCTCTCTCTCTCTCTCTCTCTCTCTCTCTCTCTCTCTCTCTCTCTCTCTCTCTCTCTCTCTCTCTCTCTCTCTCTCTCTCTCTCTCTCTCTCCCTACCTTTCGGTCTCTGTCAAACTCTCTCTCTGTCTCCCTCAGAAAAAAATGGTGGAATTAAAAATAACACAAAAAGGAAATCCTGTCAAGTTTTGAGTGAGTTCGGTCGGGCGCCCCGTGCGGTGATGAAACCCGAAATATGGCCTCACCTTTCAGTCAAGTGAGACGTCATAGTCTAAACATCGTAAATCCCCAGCTAAACGCAGCACTCAGCGTGCACAGAGTGACAAAGCGGCTGTTATTAGGTCGTAACATTTTCATTAGATGCTGATTCTACCACGTGCAAGTACCAGCGGGGCCGGGCTATGTGCAGATGTTGGGTGGCAACACGCAGGTTATCGCGGTCATAGGGCTACAACTGTTTAAGGCACGCACATGATTCGATAACAAAAATCGATGTTCAACTCCCTCAATTTCACCTATCATGGTGATCCTGCTGAAGTCAGGTAGACACGCACCCTGAGCTATAGGCACTATTTGAGAATCAAGGACGCGCGGGCAAGGACGGTCATACGCGCGTCCACCTATTGGAGCCCCTTAACTCCCCCATTCACCATGAAGATGTTGGTGGTGTATCTTTCGGGTTTGTCAGTGTGAGAATAAAAGCAATGAAACATCAACATCAGCGGCGCTAAATCCACCCCTCCATTGTCTGTCTGTCTGTCTGTCCGTCTGTCCGTCTGTCTGTCTGTCTGTCTGTCTGTCTGTCTGTCTGTCTGTCTGTCTGTCTGTCTGTCTGTCTGTCTGTCTGTCTGTCTGTCTGTCTGTCTGTCTGTCTGTCTGTCACGTATTGTGTTGTTTCTCATCGGTGAATCATTCCTCTCCTGTCTCCCTGTTGAGAGAGAACACACACGGACGCGCGAACGCGCGTGCACACACACACGCTTGCGCGTAAACACACACACACACACACACACACACACACACACACACACACACACACACACACACACACACACACACACGCACACACACACGCACACACACACACACACACACACACACACACACACACACACACACACACACACACACAGGGAACATTGTGTCGGGAAGAATCCTGCCTGCAACGCTTCGTGTCAGCTGCCTCAAAGAGATAGGGGAGAGAGAGAGAGAGAGAGAGAGAGAGAGAGAGAGAGAGAGAGAGAGAGAGAGAGAGAGAGAGAGAGAGAGAGAGAGAGAGAGACACACACACACACACACACACACACACACACACACACACACACACACACACACACACACACACACACACACACACACACACACACACGCACACACACACAGTGAGAGAGATAAGAGAGAGAGATAGCGAGGGAGGAAGAGCGAGGGGGGGAGAGAGAGAGAGTCGCGTAGGAATCCTCCTTGGCACACGCCAGTCTGTGTGATGGTGAGTGGCTGACTAAGTGTAAGGGACTGGAGGATTCTGGGTGAGACACACTGGGAGCGCTGGATACAATTGTGTCTCTTGCTTCCTTCGCGGGGTTCTAGCTGCAAACCCATCTCAGCCTCGGATTTTATATATTTTTTCGCACAAGGGGGACTTGATATTGTTTTTTTTGTTGTTTTTCTGCCCTTGGGGCTGAACCCAGACACCGTGCGCCGGGCGTGCGGTTTCAGTGGCTGCAGCTGAAGTTGGCACCCGAGACGCCTTGAGACCCGGGATGATGGGTGCTTCCTCCCGGCGGTGGAGTCGGTCCGCGGCGTGGCCGCCGAGGTTTTGGTTTTTACTTGTGTGGGTCGCGTTGGGATCGGGGGGCTTATGGAGACTCGGCGCGGCATGCCCATCCTCTTGCTCGTGCAGCGCTACACGGATCTCCTGCGTGGACCACGACCGTGGCATCACGGCGTTCCCGGTCCTCCCCAACAAGGCGGAGATGGACAACATCACCGACATGTGAGTGTGTGTGTGTCTGCTGGGCATCATTCCACATTACACGGGAGTGAAGTTGCACACCTCAGGTGTAGACATATTTGCCACCGCTGAGTTCCAAAAAGATTACCCCCACTACTCACTCCATCCCTGTCTTCCCGGATCGCTCCATGTCTGGAAGGGACTGTTCCCATTTTATTGAGCCGAGAATATAGTCATCTATTTATATTAATCCATGCTGCACGGCATAATTATAGTCGGCAATGATGTAATGAATGTAACTGAATCAATAAGAAATGTAAATCACATAAATTCAGCGCAGCAATGGGGCAGCCACGGTGCAAATATCGACCATGTGTAACCTTAATTGCATAACAAACCAGTTGATATATTCCTCTGTCATTATTGCGACATCATTATGGTTTTACCTGTAATGTAAATGTTGACATAGAGTCATTTTGGGTCTTTGTGGATGCACTGGATTAGGTGTACATACGGCAATGCTTATGTGTATGTGCGTGTGCGCGCGTGTGCGCGCGTGTGTGTGCGTGTGTTTATGCGTGTGTGTGTGTGTGTGTGTGTGTGTGTGTGTGTGTGTGTGTGTGTGTGTGTGTGTGTGTGTGTGTGTGTGTGTGAGCACCATATGTTTTTTTATCATCTGACACTCAGTGCTTCCCCTCAGCTCTTTACAAATATTGATACAGACGGACAGATTACATTTACTATGTAAATCCCTAAATACTGCTGGTATGTAAAATATGTATATTTTACATACCAGCAGTATTTAGGGATTTACATAAAAATCATGTGTATACACATGATTTTTATTAACAGGCCAATGGAAATATAAATTCAACAAATCTGTCACTTACAGCCTTCTGTCAAAATTGTCATTATATGATAGGTAAAAATCCTCATTCATAAATAAGAAAATAAATGCAACATTCTGAAATCAATTTTTTCAAACGTCTAATTCTGACTGATTAGGGACCAGGAGTCGTTGAAAGGTCTGTTGGCACATTTATCATTAGATCGCCTTGGAGCGATGAACGACCTTGCTGCTATCACCTAAGGGAGATAAACAATGATGTTTGTAGCAGACCTTGAGTAAGCCCTGGGTGCTGCTGGTTGAGCCGTGAGCCCACTGAGTGAAGAGGGTTCGGCCCATGGAAATACCAATGCTGCCTCTTCTTTTTTTTTCTTTCTCAATGACCTTGTCAGAGGTCCAGTTTCAGTCTCCTCCTATTTAGTCTATCAAAAAAAGGAGGAAACTGGGAAACTGTAAATCATGTCATAGCCTCATTTAAAAAAATGTAACTTTGACATTTAGGCCATTGACTTTTCCAGGAGCTGTCTGTGTTTTGAAACACATTTGAGCGGGAAAAAAGTTTAAACAATCGCTAATTTCTTTCGATTTCATTTATGTTTTCATTTTATAGCAATGAGAAATAACATGATCTGATAACCTCGGCTATTATTTGAGCTTCCTGCTATGATTATGGCTTCTTTAATTTAACAGGCCACTCAAACACACACACACACACACACACACACACACACACACACACACACACACACACGCACACGCACACGCACACGCACACACACACACAAATCCCAGATCCTCCGACCAGACATCAAGCACCAAACAGGTCATTAGTCATTCAACTTATCAAAAATAATAATAAAAAAAATGAATTATGTCTATCTTTAATGTAATACGTTTTGATTAGCTTCTTTATCGTAATCATCGTTTTTTGTTCTTGAATCTAATATTAAATGGTAATGATGCAACTAATTAAAAGGCTATGTATGTAAATGTCAGTACCTTATTTTGTGTCCTTATGGCTCCTTATCTTGAAGTCTCCTTAACTGTTTTTTCTCGTTTACATAAGATAACCGGACTCAGAATTAAAACAAACAAGCTAACAAACAAAGGCATTCAGGGAATCAAAGTGTATGCCTTTGCCTTGCTCTTGAAAAGCTCACGAACCAGCAAAACAACCTAATAACCTAATTTGTCTAGTCCGCTAAAAACGACAGACACTTGGCTCTTGGCTAACCACAAACCAACAGCCGAAGATCACGACAAATATCCCTACACATAGGCCTACGTTGTCAACATAAAGCAACAACACAGCAGACCATTATTACACCCATTCACAGATATTAAGGGATACTGATATACCTCTGTTTAAAGCCTAATTAACTTTTCTTCTGTCATCCGTTGAGAAACATATCGTAACACATGTTGTGTGTTTTCCCCGGACAGCTACATCGCCAACCAGAGTGGCTTCTCCTCCATCAACGACAAAGACCTGCACCTCTACAAGAACCTCCGCAACCTGTGAGTGGGATCAAAGTTGGAATTAAAGATGCATTGTGTACAAATTCGACTAGCTCGTACCTAAAAGTAACCCTGGACATATCTGTAGTAAATAATGATCGATAGTGTTTTCAATAATGTTATCAATAAAATCACATCCTATAACTGACCGTATCATACTTTAGACACACTCCCAAACAACCCCCGCGGCCCGCCCCACCCAACTTGAACGGCCTGGCCAGCCTAGCCACGCTAGATCGTTTCACACAGTTGCACGGCTCTTTAGAGTGGACAGAACCGTTATTAAATGTTCCTGCTGTGGCTCGATCGTATACATTGTGACTTTAATCTGGAACATGATTATTAAACCTAATCCGTTCAAATATTATATTCAAGAAAATAAGTATTGTGCTTTCAAATATTATACAAGTAGCCTAATCAGAGAGCATGTATTCATGGTCTAAAGTTCTTGTTATTTTCATCTCTCTATTATTTTTTGTGCATGGTACTGCAATTAAATATTGTTTCAATTCAAAGGATGTTCTATACTTGGCCTTTATTTGTCCCATATAATCTATATAATGTATGTATTTATCAGTGATCTACAGGAAATTGACCATTGCATGACGATAGCGAACACACTGTGCCTACTGTACCTTCTTTGCTAAATTCAAAGTGTACACTTGTCATGCTCTGGTACCAGATGGCTCGCAACCTTCAAAGACCTCATGGTTAGAAGAACACATGATATGGATTTGCTTCAGTGGAAGAAGAATCTAGTGTATGATTCAGTTCAAACAACACACACCGTCCTTTCAGTGGGAAGCAGTATATAGGATATCACATATTAATTGATTGTATCACCTTATAAGTTGTAATTCATGCCCAGACACAATGCTGTAATACTTGTATCCACAAAGGAATAATCAATCCCAAGACATTTAATATACCCGGCAGAGCTAATTAAATAACAACTTTGCATAAGCATTTGTCGCACTTGAATGCTCTGCGTCCCACAATAAATCAGGAACGTAGTTTATTGTAATGCCAGTCCTTACTCTTGCTGTATCATAACCAATCTTTCAGCCACTGATTCCTGTATTTAAAACTGCCATAAACATGAACACAAATAGAGTCAAGGAATGTTGTGTGCTGTGCCTTTCGAATACCGTCTAGTACAAAACATTGTTGTATTCTGCTTTTTTTAATCTTCATTAGTGCTGGGCTGTTTATTAACTATTCAATTATAAATGTAGTGGAAATTTGTTTCTTTGTTTGTGTCAGAACGGTGACCAACAGCAGGCTAACGT
>NC_079417.1:6407664-6420164 GCF_026213295.1 Gadus chalcogrammus
GGTGTTCCCAAACGATATATATAGATACGTTTGCAGGCAGGGGTGTGTATGTGTGTACGGGAGTTAAGGAGAGACAGATAGAGAGAGAGAGAGAGAGAGAGAGAGAGAGAGAGAGAGAGAGAGAGAGAGAGAGAGAGAGAGAGAGAGAGAGAGAGAGAGAGGCAGACAGTGAGAGAGAGTGCAGTGTGTAGGCATAATGTCTTGTTGCCTTGTATATGTGCCTGTTTGCATGCAGGTGTGCGCTCACTTGTATTTAAATGTGTATGTGTGTGTGTGTGTGTACATTTGTGTGTGTCTATGCACATGGGGTGTGGGTACGTGTGTGCTTGACTTGGTCTGTGAGAACGTTACCGCGTGTACTGCGTATGCTATAGAGCATTCGTGATCAGGTGAGCATGTGTGTTGGTGAGAGTCTGTTGGTGGTTGTGTGTTTCTTTTTGCTTGTGTGTGTGTGTGTTTGTAAGTGTGCATGTGTTTTTCTCTGCGTGTGTGTGTGCACGTGTGCGAGTGTGTGTGTGCGCGCGTGTGTCTGTGTGCTTGTGCAAGTGTGTGTGTGCGTGTGTACGGCCGTAAAGTGTGCATCTATAGACTTATCATGGTCATCGCAGGTATTGGCTTAGGCCATTGAGCGGTCATTGTACAGGACATTATAGAGTCCAATCAGGTCATTATAATGTAAGCCAATGTTGAAATGTAATTGTAGTGGAATAATGACAGCGGAGATGGGGTCGACGTGCTAAGTGCAGTATTATAACCCGATGTGACCTGAACACTGTAGAACGCCATTAGAAGGCTTCAACACTGGTCAATTGTCAGCTTGATGTGTTGATGCACTGAGACACCGCTGACACCACTGAGCCCCATGCCAGAAAGGGAATATGTATAGATTTAATGGAAAGGCTTGCCCTTCGTCTAGCGGATTGCCAAAGCTAATAACTATAGCAATAACAGTCACGTGGTTTACCTGTATATGTTCGCAATACTGACAGTATTGCGAACATATACGTAATGCCTTTTTGAATTAAACGTATATTTCTGAGCACCAATATTTTTATTGAGTATATATATTTTAAGTATATAAGTACAAATAGGTATATATTTATATACATTTTACAATATGTGACATCATTATGACCAAACTCAAAACAAGCTTGGAAATACATTTTCAGCTTTGGGGGGAAATTGTTAAATAATATGCATCCTTTACATTTTGTAATGACAAGGAATACAATACAAACGGCTGCCTTTAGAATCACAGCCGTAAGATTTCAGACCTTTCAATTCCAGTAAATGGTTGGCCATTTGACTACATTTCAAGAGAGAGCAGCATCATTATAACTCAAAGCCTCCATCTAATTGTCCGCACGGCTCCCCATAATGCAATAGGCCATTGAAGGGGAAAACCTTGAGCATTTTCTGATGACATTACAACCAGTTAGTTCAAACTAAACAAGGTTTTAAATGCCATAGTAACATTACAATGAAGAAAAGCCTCATTCATTAGAGTGTTCAAAATATAGCCAATGCGGAGGACACACACAAACTCACACACACACACACACACACACACACACACACACACACACACACACACACACACACACACACACACACACACACACACACACACACACACACACACACACACACAGACACACACGCACATACGCACACACACACACACACACACACACGCACACACACACGCACACACACACACACACACACACACACATACGCAAACTCAGGCCGCTGTCTGCCAAATAAGCTAGCAGGAAGCTAGTGGTGTCATCGATGACTCCTATTGATCCGCCTTCCGTCCATTAGGGGCTGTTATATTTGGCGTGAGCATGGTTTTCAGGGCCCTGGAGGGGTGGGGAAGGGGACCCCCTGGCAGTGTGACATATGAGGAGGGCATTGGGGGGGCGGGAGGGGAGGTGCACACCAAACGATGCCCCGGAGCCATCAACCAAATAGACTGGGAGACCTCAATCTATCTCAACAGCTGGCCCTTTTTATGGCTGGCCGTCCTGCTCCCACCCTCTTGCCATCTTTTGCCAACTCCATTGTAATCGTTCTGTGACCATTTTCTTCCATCGGGTGCCCATTAAGCGTCCGATTAATTTTGCCCCGGCAGACTGACTCTTTTGCTTCTGTCTGTCTGTCCGTCCGTCTGCCTCCTTTCCTGTCCCTGCGTCTGACTGCGTGTCCGGCCTGGCTGTCTGTCCTATGTGTTTGTGTGGCGCGTCTTGTGTTGTCTGTCCCTCCCGTCTCTTGAGTGACACATGAGAAGGGCACGGCATCGAGGAAGACCCCGCCGATGCCCCAGGGCTAGCAGTGATCTCTGACCAGCCGGCAACATTCACTCTCTCCCCCTCTCTCCCCATCAGCCCCCCTTCTCTCTCTCCCTCTCTCCCTCTCTCCCTCTCTTCCTCTCCTTCACTCAATCGCCCCCCCCCCCCTTTTCTCTGCTCTCTCGACCCCTCTCTGTCTATCCCCTGCTCTCTTCCTTTCCTGCTCTCTCTCTCTCTCTCTCTCTCTCTCTCTCTCTCTCTCTCTCTCTCTCTCTCGCTCTCTCTCTCTTTATCCCCTGTCCCTCCTCTCGCTCATTTCCCATCCCTCTCACAATTTCACACTCTTTCTAGTTTGCTCTCTCTCTCTCTCTCTCTCTCTCTCTCTCTCTCTTGGTCTTTCTCACACTTTCTCACACTCCATGGCCCGTTTTGTTTATCGCATACAGACTCGGACACACTCAGCCCTTGTCCATTTCTTTTTCTGTTGATCTGATCAGTCTGACTGACTGCCTGCCATTTGTCTGACTCGCTGTCTGTCTATCGGTCTGTCGGTCCGGAGGGCAGTTTTAGTTCTGCACTTGTAACACGCACTAAAACTGTGTTTTACTGTCCCTTGAAAATGTACATCCACGCAAAGGTCAAAGGACTTCGTTCTCGGTGGACTGGAGACGGAACTATAAATTATACAGCCCAGACACCGAGTATAGGGAGAGAGAGAGAGAGAGAGAGAGAGAGAGAGAGAGAGAGAGAGAGAGAGAGAGAGAGAGAGAGAGAGAGAGGGAGAGAGAGAGAGAGAGAGAGAGAGAGAGAGAGAGAGAGAGAGAGAGAGAGAGAGAGAGAGAGAGAGAGAGAGAGGGACCAGGTAGAGAGCAATAGGGAGCGACAAGAAGAGAACGAAGCGGGAAGAGACTTAGAGAAGAGAGAGAAGGGGGCGAGATAGAGGAGCGATAAGGGGGATAGGGACAGAGAGCGAGACAGAGAGAGACAGAGCGAGAGAGACAGAGAGAGAGAGACAGAGAGAGAGAGACAGAGAGAGAGAGACAGAGAGAGACAGAGAGCGAGACAGAGAGAGACAGAGCGAGAGAGACAGAGAGAGAGGATAAGCCAGAGAGAGCAAAAGGGAGATACTGGTAAGAGAGGAAGAAGGGGAAAGAGTAAGGGGAGAGACAGATGCAGAGAGAAAGGGGGAATAGGGAGAGAGGAGAGATGAAGAGAGATTGAGAACCTCTTTTATCACCACAGAAAATCACATTACACCCTTACAGATTACTGAGGATTACTACTTGTTTGAAAACTACAATTATTGAATTGTACAATTATAGATCTGACATTTGGCACAGATTTTAGCACAACTCCAATCCAATTCTTAGTTTACATGTGTTAATACAAACAACATAAATCAGCATCATAAAGCTAACCCAAACCACAAGACAAATGGAAATGGATCCATGCTGTAATGATTTCATTTAAATGCCTGCAAATAACCTGCAAATAATAATTGCAATAATAAAACCCCTTTTTGGCTAATTTCCTATTTCACTTGTCAATTCCCAATCTTTTAAACCAATTGCTGTCGGTCTCTCTCACTATTATGCGTCTTATAATTACAACTAGTTAGGGTCATGATTATTAGTATTAGTATAATAATTGGATACTGTTTGATTGGCCTCCCTTCCATAATGTGGGGCATTGATTCTATTCTATTTTATCATAACGACCCTATTCAGGTAGACTTCCATCATTCCTATAGATATATAAATGTGATCACACGCAATGTGATGTGTGTGTGTTTGCGCATATTCATGTTTGCGCGTGTGTGCGTGTGTGTCAGGGCAGGCCTTTATATATACTTTTTCTGTGTAATTTGATCTGCCGTGATCTACCAATGGAGAGACAACGCAGAGTTGATTTACAGAGAGTCTGTTAAGATATGTGGTCCTGATACAGCAGTTGCTTCTGCTGAAATGAACCGTTTTTTACTACATCTCAGAGTGATTGAGTGGGTTGCCGTAGTGATAAGTAGGTTGCCCTGGAGATAAGCATTGTTGCGACGGACAGGGGGAGGTGAAATGGTGAGAGAGGGGAAGGTTTGATAAGGAATCAGACCGCATTTGTCTGCCGGTGCTGACAAATGGACTGCCAGCCATTCCACGTCTTATTCTATTTTTCTTTAGTCATCTTCTCTTGTGTTTGCAGTCTCCTCACCTCTAATCCCTTCTCCCCTCCAATCTCCTCCGCCCTCCTCCACTCACGGAGCTTCCCCTCTCCTCTTTTATCCAATCTCCTCCTCACTCCTCTCCTTTCCTCTCCTCTCCTCCTCACTCCTCTCCTTTCCTCTCCTCTCCTCCTCACTCCTCTCCTTTCCTCTCCTCTCCATTCTACGCTCATGTCTTATCTCCTCACTTCCTTCATCTCCTTTCCTTTCCCTCCCCCCTCCCCTCCCCTCTCCTCCCCTCCCCTCCCCTCCCCTCCCCTCCCCTCTCCTCTCCTCTCCTCTCCTCTTCTCTCCTCTCCTCTCCTCTCCTCTCCTCTCCTCTTCTCTGCTCCCCTTCTCTCCTCTCCTCTCCTCTCCTCTCCTCTCCTCTCCTCTCCTCTCCTCTCCTCTCCTCTCTTCTCCTCTCATCTCCTCTCCTCTCTTCTCCTCTCATCTCCTCTTCTCTCTTCTCCTTTCCTCTCCAATCTCCGTACTACCCTCCTCCTCTCCTCCTCCCCTCCTCTCCTCCTCCCCTCCTCTCCTCCCTCCTCATTTCTCCTCTACCATCGGAGGGGTTGTTGTCATGAAAGGATGGCACGGTTCTGATAAAGTCTGATTGGACATGCTCAGGTCATCTTCTGGTCAACACGTGCGCACACACACACAAACACACACACACACAAACACCCAAACACACACACACACACACACACACACACACACACACACACACACACACACACACACACATACACACACACACACACACACACACACACACACACACACACACACACACACACACACACACACACACACACACACACACATGCACGCACGCACGCACACACACACACACACATACACACATTGCTTTGACAGTGGGCTTAGACTGTGTCCAATCAATTTAGAGCCTAGGCTACTGAAAACATGTAATCACTGTAACCACCGCTAAGTTCTGAATGTCTCTCTGCGTGATTGCCTGATTGAGGTGTGTATGTGTGCTTTGGAGAGTGTACCAGAGAGATAGTGAAAGAAAGAGAGAGAGTAAAAGAGAGAGAGTGAGAGAGAGAGAGAGAGAGAGAGAGAGAGAGAGAGAGAGAGAGAGAGAGAGAGAGAGAGAGAGAGAGAGAGAGAAAGATAAAGAGAGAGATTCAGAGAGAGAGAGAGAGAGAGAGAGAGAGAGATTCAGAGAGAGAGAAAGCATTCTTTGTTTACCTTCGTTAATGTGCGGCTGTGTGGATCTGGTGTTTAGCTTATTACATGCCCTGTGTTTCAACTAACCTTGGAGAGAGCTGGCCATGAATTCTAAGTCTATTTTTTGTTGATTCCAGCCTCCCTTCTTTCCTCCTTCCTGCCTCTTTCATCTAAGCCCAACACACGCGCACGCACGCACACACACACGCACACATACACACACACAAACGTGCACGTGCGCGCGCACAAGCACACAAGCACGCCTCTCCTCACTTCCCACTTGTGTGTTTTGTGTGCAGTGCTTCCCATGGCAACACTGAGTCCATCCAAGGTGACGGTCAGGGAGGGGGCCAACGTGGAACTGACCTGCAACTCCTCGGGGATGCCCTCACCTGAACTCATCTGGAACATGAGTCCCCTGGTCACCAACTATGTGGAGGTCAGCCCCTCTCTCTCTCTCTCGTTCTTCCCCTCTTGTTCTCTTCCTTCCCTCCCTCTCCCACACTCTCTCTCTCTCTCTCTCTCTCCGTCTGTAATTGTTGCTTTCTCCACTGCCCTCGTCTTCGCTCCCTGTTCCTGCAGTTCCCTTCAGTGTTCTCCGCCTCACCTGTCACTCGTTGACGACGGTTGGGTGGATAAATGTTGCGGTGTAGAATGTAAATGTGGAAGATAAATGCGCTCTATGGTAATACTGTCCTACACACTGAGGCGATCACACAGATCACGTGTGTGTGTGGGTTTGGGGGGGGGGGGGGGGGGGGGCGCGGACCTCGCCCCCCCCACATCTTCTGGAACTCCCTCCGCCAAAAGGATCCGTGACCCTCCCCTGTGTCCTCTCTTTTAAAACATCAAACCCTCCTCCCCACTCTGTCCCTCCTTCGTATGCTCTTAAATGTTTTATGGAAGCTTTTATTGATCATTTGTTTGACTTTGACTCTTGAATTTAAGTAATTTTATATATATAATATAAAGTGGGTTTGAGTTCCTAGAAAAGCTTGGTATAAACAAATGGTATCATTAATATGATTATGATTATGATGTATGATTACTATTATCAGAACAGTGTGTTGTGTTCCTTGTGTCGCTACAGATCCAGACCTCGGGTCAGATGACCTTGCTGAGGCTGTCCAACCTCTCCTCACTGGACCACAACAGCAAGATCTCCTGCACTGCGGAGAACATCGTGGGGGAGAAGGAATCGTCCCTCCTACTGGATATACTCTGTACGCTCACGCTCAAGTACAATCGCAATAATTCAATGAGATACTTTTGATTTGAACCTGGTAAAGTCTCATAGTCATTGAAGCCCTCTTCCTCCAGGCCAAGAATCAGCAGATAAATAAGGATGTATCAGAAGGCAAATGATTTAAGAGCCAGTCTTGTGGTAGTAGGGTCTCTGCAGTCTAGTGGTTAGCCCAGACGTTCTGGATTCAATCCCCGACGTCTACATGTATCCATCCTTGAGCAAGAAGCCAAACCAGTGCTTGCTCATTGATGACATGTATCAAAAAACGATTCACTCTTTCAAGTCCCTTTGGATGAAACCTGCCAAATGACTCAATAGTAATTACAATTAGGGCATTTAGCAGACGCTTTTATCCAAAGCGACTTACATGGGTTAATACACACATTGACACACCGACGGCAGAGTCAACCATGCAAGGCTTGTCAGGAGCGGTTAGGGTTAAGTGTCTTGCGCAGGGACACATCAACACTCAGCTAGGAGGAGATTGGAATCAAACTAGCAACCATTTCGGTGACAAGACAACTGCTCCACCTCCTGAGCTAAGCCGACCCCACCGTAGTGAGTCACGGCAACGGCACCCGGTAGACTAGTGCCTTCCGGAGCAGAAGGACATGTCCTCCTGATGTAACAAACAATTACAGCGCGCTTTCTTACCTTTCTTCATCTCATTTCCCTATGGCTTTGTGTTTGTTTGTTCACCCTATTCCATCGTTTTACATTGTGTCTCTGCAGTTTCCCCCAACATCACCAAGCTGAGCGACGCGTTCTCAGACCACCACTGGTGCATCCCTTTCAGCGTCGCAGGTACGCGTTTCGCCCGCTTGACTCGCTTCCTCGGAGCTCCTCCAGAGGTCATAGGTTTTAAGGGATTTCGTCGAAAACCATTATTATTAATATAAAAATCCTACGTTTGTAATTGGCTGAAATCGTCTTCATAATTTGGGTTTATAGTGCATTGTATGTAGAAATGACAACCCTATATTTAAACTTTATTTGCAGTACGATGAAAGTGCTACTTCACATCAATAACATATTTTCTCCATTCTACACCCCAAATAGGGTTAGCTATATATGGTAATTAATATAATTAATATAAGGTTAATTGTAAGAATACAGCATATAAATTGTTTGCTTAATTACTTGTTTTTGTATATGAAAACTAAATTATGTTGTTGTTGGTGATGGATTGTACTTTGCACCAATTGGAATACAATAATATACAAAATAATAGAACACCATATGGGTTATACTACAGTCGCATCACCATTAAATAGTATCAATGTGAATTGTGTTTAGTTAATATTGAACACATTCCTTGTCCCCCTACAACCCCGTATATATACATAGGGTTTACCGTTTTATATTATATTATCAATGCCTGTCCACTCTCCAGGGAACCCTCAGCCAGTTCTGCAATGGCTCCTGAACAACGAGGTGGTCAAGGAAGGAGAGTACATCGTCACCAGGATCCACGACGTTACCGACAGGGAGTACCACGGCTGCCTCCAGCTGGACAGCCCCACCCACCTCAACAACGGCCTGTACACCCTGCTGGCCACTAACGAGTACGGCACAGACCGCAAGGAAGTCGATGCCCACTTCATGACAGAGCCCTGGGGAGGTGGGTACCGGGTGCTGTAGTTCGTAAACACAGAGAGTCCCTGGGATCTGTAGTCTGTTAACAACGGAGGCTCTGGGTACTGTAGTCCTTTAATAACAGAGGCTCTGGGTACTGTAGTCCTCTAACAACAGAGGCTCTGGGTACTGTAGTCCTCAAACAACAACAGAGGCCCTGGGTACTGTAGTCTAACAACAGAGGCACTGGGTACTGTAGTCCTCTAACAACAGAGACTCTGGGTACTGTAGTCCTCTAACAACAGAGGCTCTGGGTACTGCAGTCCTCTAACAACAGAGGCTCTGGGTACTGTAGTCCTCTAACAACAGAGGCTCTGGGTACTGCAGTCCTCTAACAACAGAGGCTCTGGGTACTGTAGTCCTCTAACAACAGAGGCTCTGGGTACTGTAGTCCTCTAACAACAGAGGCTCTGGGTACTGTAGTCCTCTAACAACAGGAGGCTCTGGGTACTGTAGTCCTCTAAAACCAGAGGCTCTGGGTACTGTAGTCCTCTAACAACAGAGGCTCTGGGTACTTTAGTCCTCTAACCACAGAGGCTCTGTGTACTGTAGTCCTCTAACAACAGAGGCTCTGGGTACTGTAGTCCTCTAACAACAGAGGCTATGGGTACTGTAGTCCTCTAACCACAGAGGCTCTGGGTACTGTAGTCCTCTAACAACAGAGGCTCTGGGTACTGTAGTCCTCTAACCACAGAGGCTCTGGGTACTGTAGTCCTCTAACAACAGAGGCTCTGGGTACTGTAGTCCTCTAACAACAGAGGCTCTGGGTAAGTAGTCCTCTAACAACAGAGGCTCTGGGTACTGTAGTCCTCTAACAACAGAGGCTCTGGGTACTGTAGTCCTTTAACAACAGAGGCTCTGGGTACTGTGGTCCTCTAACAACAGTGTCTCTGGGTGCTGTAGTCCTCTAACAACAGAGGCTCTGGGTACTGTAGTCCTCTAACAACAGAGGCTCTGGGTACTGTAGTCCTTTAACAACGAAGGCTGTGTTAACTTTAATCCATTAACTACAGAGGCCCTTGGTACTGTAGTACATCAACAATGGAGTCCTATAGTATACAGTGGTTCCTCTGTGGCTCAACACTAGCACTAATGTGCTCATGCATTAATTGGATGTGTAAATATCATCGCACACTCTTCGCAGACGAGTGTGTGGAAATACACCACCACCACCTCCACCACCACCACCACCACAGACGTGAACAGAGTAATCCACATTTCCATCTGCAAGCCAATGTTTGCAACAATTGAAGTCATTGCCTGTGGAGAGACATTAGCAGTCTGTTTCCTCCTCCTTTAATAGATAATTACCAGCCTGGCCCTGAACCACAGCACAATAGTTTACGATTCATGTTAACCTTTATGCTGTTAAGGTCTCTGGACCAATTATCTGAATTGATTTGTGTTGCGCTGCTTCGCCTTACTTTATTTGCAGGAGCTCAAACTTTTCCTCACCAGAGAATGCACAAATATTTGTGTGTGTGTGTGTGTGTGTGTGTGTGTGTGTGTGTGTGTGTGTGTGTGTGTGTGTGTGTGTGTGTGTGTGTGTGTGTGTGTGTGTGTGTGTTTTATAATGGAGGATTTTAAAACGAATCAAGGACCCTAACGTTAACTTTTTTCTCGTCTTTGTTTTTGTGCACGCACAGTGACAGACCCCGTATATTACGGTAAGTTTAGTGGCTATTAATAACAACTGCGGCTAGCTAAGCAAAGGGGTAGTTCTTATTTATGTTCTTGGAGTTTTGAATTATTGCAAAGAACATTGATAGTGTCAACAAAGTAAGAAATGTCAATGTTGAGGTTTACAATGAGTGGAGGCTAATGTTTTTCTCCTTTTCTGTTATGTGCATTACAGATCCCACCACAGGTATGTGATTCGTACATACTACATGTATCTGAATATTTGATAATGGATGCCAAATTGTAATGTTCATGAGGATTTCCACTGTGTTCAGTGTCCTCAATCACTCACTCTCTCTCTCTCTCCCTCTTACCTCTCTGTATCTCTGTCATCCTCACTCTCTCTCTCTCTTACCTCTCTGTATCACTGTCACCCTCTCTCTCTCTCCCTCTTACCTCTCTGTATCTCTGTCATCCTCTCTCTCTCTCTCTCTCTCTTACTTCTTTGTCTCTCTGTCTCTCTGTCTCCCCCTCCTCTCTGTCTCTTTTTATCTCTCTCTATCTATCTCCTAATCTTCTCTCTCTCTCTCTCTCTCTCTCTCTCTCTCTCCTAATCTTCTGTCTCTGTCTCTGTCTCTGTCTCTCTCTCTCTCTCTCTCTCTCTCTCTCTCTCTCTCTCTCTCTCTCTCTCTCTCTCTCTCTCTCTCTCTCTCTCTCTCTCTCTCTCTCTCTCTCTCTCTCTCCATCGTCAACAGATGGCACTCCACAGAACCCCCCAGAAGACAGAGTGGCCGTGAGTCCCACCTGCCATTTTCCCCCCAAAATATTTTTTTCAAACAAGAATAATTTGTTTGTTTTTACTTTGGGTGCATTGTTTTTCCACCCTGCTTGCTTGTTTGTTTGTTGTCTACACTCCATCTATGGGTTTGATAGAGGGTTGATTGAGTTGGCACCAAAGCACTGCTCTGAGATGAAAGCTGGCTTCTGTCTTACAGACTGTGAAATAATACATGGTCTGCTTTGCTTTGCTTGTGTGTGTGTGTGTGTGTGTGTGTGTGTGTGTGTGTGTGTGTGTGTGTGTGTGTGTGTGTGTGTGTGTGTGTGTGTGTGTGTGTGTGTGTGTGTGTGTGTGTGTGTGTGTGTGTGTGTGTGTGCGTGCGTGCTTGCGTGCGTGTGTGTGTGTGTGCGTGTGTGTGTTCGTGAAAAAGAGAGAGAGAGTAGAGAGGAAGAGAGAGAAAGAGAGAGAAAGAAAGAGAGAGAGGGGGTTTGTGTGTATGTGTGTGTGTGTACGTGCGTGCGTGCATGTGTGTTTGTGTGCCTGTGTGTGTGTGTGTGCATTCCCAGGTGTGTTTGTGTGTGTGTGTGTGTGTGTGTGTGTGTGTGTGTGTGTGTGTGTGTGTGTGTGTGTGTGAGTTTATGCATGTGTGTGCGTGCATGTTTGTTTGCTCTGTCTTTGTGCATCTATTCCTGGTTGACTGTGTGTAACTCATGTGGTTCCTCCCTCCCTTGGTGCAGGTCTATGTGGTGGTGGGCATCGCGGCCGTGGCCTTCACCGGCTTCCTCCTCATGCTGGTTATTCTCAAGTTTGGAGGGAACTCCAAGTTTGGCATCAAAGGTAAAGTACTCTAAACTACTACTACTACTGTGCCCTGCCCTGGGGGACCGCATTGATATACTGCAGCCATGCAGCGATAGATAGATAGAGGTAAATGGACAAGAATCCTGCTTGTTGGACGTTGAGTGCCTCAAATGTCTGCACAAGGGAGGTTTTTTTAGATTCCATGTGGATGTTGCATGCATATCTACATATATTCCCCCAACGTAACAGGCAACAAGAAATAACCTCTTCACTTTCGAAACTAAACGCATGCAATGTACTATCAGCATCCAAAAGGCAATCAAAGTAACCAAACGTGCTCACTTATATATAATGTATAATGTAATGTGAGCATTTGATTTTCCGTTTAAAAATGAGGGGCGCAGCTATTAGAAACACTATTTGGAGTGCCTTTACTGTGCGTAGTTACCCTGCTCAGTGAATCAGGTTGTGTCAGGTCTTTGAAGGGCGGATGGAGTTTCACAACACAGAGGTGAAAGTCTCACAGGCCTTTTACAAAGATAATCCAATAGCGCTCTGTACATTCTGTCTGCGCTGCACATTAACATTAACGTCTGCAATGAAAAACAGCTTGGCTGTTCCAAGCAGTGAGTAACGGTAACCCCGGCGTACTCCGAAAAAGCTCTGCGGAACAGCGGCAGAACTGTCAGAAAGACTTAACGGATATGTATAGGTGCTTATTGAATCCATCCTATG
>NC_079417.1:6425164-6430164 GCF_026213295.1 Gadus chalcogrammus
CCACAGATGGGTCTGAGGGGCCACAAGGGAAAAGAGAGGAGGGAGTCACCAGAAGTTCAGACACTTGCTGATTAACACCTGTGTGAGAGAGTGTGGTGTGCGTCTGCGTGTTTTTATATGTTTGCCTGCATTTGCTTGCCTGCCTGGTGGTGTGTTTGTGTGCGTGTGTGTGTGTGTGTGTGTGTGTGTGTGTGTGTGTGTGTGTGTTCGTGCGTGCGTGCGTGGGTGCTTGCGTGCGTGGGTGCGTGCGTGCGTGCGTGCGTGCCTGCGTGTGTGTGTGTGTGTGTGTGTGTCTGCTATGACTCACTTACTCCCAACTTTGTCCAATCTTTTCCTTTTTCCATGAGGTTTCACTTCATCAAACCTGATTGTCAGAAATGACTGCATTTCGTATCCGGTGGCTCCCTCACACAGAACCAACAGAGTATGCAAAATCGACCATCATCAATAGTTGCGTTAAAATATACAAATAATAATACAAATATTTAGATTATTGACTAAATAATATAATACAATAAACAGATAAACTAAGAAACAAGCAAATGGCCAAGCAAGTAAATAAGCATGCAATGCATGCTTGCCATGCACCTGCAAATCCCTAGAATAAGTGCACCACACAGGAGATATAAATAATTAAAAACCCATGGAAAATAGGGCCGAATTGTGTTTTAGTGCAAAATGTACTTTTAATGAACTCTTCATGAATACCATTTTCCTTTAATATCCCAGCCATTTGAGGTGCTTCCACGCTGCTAAACAGACCACATTTATCATGCCCTTCCCTACCTTGGCCCCACGCCCCCTGGGAGTGGTTTCTAACCCGCTGTTTACCTTCACTCACCACCCTGATGGGTTGGTCGTACCGCTCAGGGACATCCGCTCCGTTTTTTTGGGAAGTCGAAAAGTCGATGGTCGATTTTCGTACGCATAATTTTGGTTTAAATGAAGCGATTCTAGTTATTTTTCTTCCTTAGGTTGGAAAGGGGGGAAAAAAAGAAACACTCTGCAACACATTTGTGTATACGCCAAAAAAAGAGACCTGCAAAGCGAGTCACTGGCAGCAACTCTAAATGTGTGGTTCAATTTAGTTTTCTCAATTACACTGAGTCACGTTCAAGACCCCAGCATGCAGCCTATGCAATCTTCTCTTAATCCCTTTATCTACTGTGACTTTAGAAGTGACTGTTACAATTGCCAATTTTCTAGTCTTTCCTTGGAGGACAAAATGGCTTTTTCCATGTAAAGAACAAACGCTTTGGCAAACTGCGTTAGATATGTTGCCAAACGCACCGGTCACACGATAAAAGGTGCTATTTTTCTGGGGCACAGAATGTACCCAGGTGCGAGACAGAAAGCAGAATGGGAACAATGACAGTTTTTCATACTGAGTCTTTTGAAGAATTGATATTTTTTTCCCTTTTATCTTTCTCCGACCCATCACGGCTATTATGATGTCTTTTATTTCTCCTGAGGTGTTCTTCCTGTGGTGCTAATGAGCTTGGCCTCAGACAGCCTTCTAAGCTGGACGACAGATTTCTCTCATCCAGTGAGAGGAGCGCCTGCCGAAGAGAGAGAGAGAGAGAGAGAGAGAGAGAGAGAGAGAGAGAGAGGGGAGAGATGAACAGCAACTGGAAGAGCAGATTGCACATCTTTGAGAAAACTAGCTCCCAGGTTCAATAATTTAGCTATTGTCGGTCACTTTTTCCAAAAACTTTTATGAGGTAGGGGCTATGACATCTGCCTAAACGATGTCTAGAGGTATGCTGTACCTTGGAGTTAGAACCCAAAACCCTTTGATTGGAAGTCAAACACCTGGACTACTAGACTATCATGACTTTCTTGATCCATAAAAACATACAAAATTATGATATACCGCAATTCCATATTCACTCACCGAAATCGCGAATGTATAGTTGCCATGGTAGACAGGCAGCCTACAAATGCATACACACAACAAAAAACACACGGCTCATAATTTCTGCCCTGGATAAACTTCAGAGCTCATCCTGTTACAAAAATAATGTTTTTGTAATTTTGTCTACAATATGGTGGCTTTTTAAACCCTCTCTCATCAATTGTTATTAAACCTGGGGATGTGTTGTACACAAAGGCAAAATCTGTCACTGAAAACCTACACACATACAGACAGACACATACACACACACATGCACACAGAAACACGCTTTTATTTCCTCCTTAACGGTACATACTTGGACGACCTCCCAGCAGATAGTGTATGCGTGGTGTGTTGTTGGGTCTTTTTCTTGTCAGTGCTCTAGATGTCTTCATGATACGGTCCATGCTAATCAGGTTTAAGCCATCGATCAATGTTATGTCCTGCTGGAAATCAGCAGATAGTCAAACTGCCAAAACAGATGGCAACAGATGCTCACACACACACACACACACACACACACACACACACACACACACACACACACACACACACACACACACACACACACACACTCGCACACACACACACAAAGACCCCATGTACACTCACAAACACACACACACACACGCACACACACTTTCACGGATACATACACACAAAGACCCCATATACACACAAACACACACACACACACACACACACACACACACACACACACACACATACACACACACACACACACACACACACACACAGTCCCACACTGTGTGTGTGTTATTCTAAGGATGTGTGTGTGTGTGTGTGTGTGTGTGTGTGTGTCTGTTTGTGTGCGTGAGAGACAGGGGCTGATATGGAAGGAGGCAGCAGTAGCCGTGGTTTTATTGAGTAATCGGGAACTGCACTATAACAGATAGAGGCTTATTGATGGGCCGATTGATTGCTGGTGGGACCAGACCGATGCAGCAGGCCAGTCCTGTCCTCCAGTCAGTTCTCTCACATCACGGCCTGCTGCTGAGCTCAGCAGCCCTGCCCCGCGGCCAGGAATCTCTTCCTAGAGCTGCTCACACGCTCCACTGTGAGCCACACTGAGAGATGGTGATAGATAGTGAGAGATTATGTGTGTGTGCGTGTGTGTGCGTGTGTGTGTGTGTGTGTGTGTGTGTGTGTGCGTGTGTGTGTGTGTGTGTGTGTGTGTGTGTGTGTGTGTGTGTGTGCGTGTGTGTGTGTGTGTGTGTGTGTGTGTGTGTGTGTGTGTGTGTGTGTGTGTGTGTGTGTGTGTGTGTGTGTGTGTGTGTGTGTGTGTGTGTGTGTGTGTGTGTGTGTGTGTGTGTGAGAGAGAGTGTAAGTGTCTGTGTGGGTGTGTGTGGGTGTTTAAATGTATGTTTGTCTGTTTGCATGTGTGTGTGCGTGTGTGTGTGTGTGTGTTTGTCTTTTGTGTGTGTATGTGTGTGTGTGTGTGTGTGTGTGTGTGTGTGTGTGTGTGTGTGTGTGTGTGTGTGTGTGTGTGTGCGTGTGTGTGTGCATGTGTGTGTGTGTTTGCGTGTATATACAAACGAGTGTGCATGTGAATGTGTGTGTGAGTTGTTTGCATCGGTTTATTGTCCAATGATATCACATGTGTGTTTATATGTGTGACACCCTCTCCTCTGAGCTCTTGGCTCCTTTAGTGTGTGGGGTGGGCTGAGGGCTAGAAAGACTGCAGTGAGATTTAGGCCCAATCCAATTTCTACCCCTTACCCCTTCCCCTTACCCCTCCCCCTTGTTTTGAAGGGGGGAGGGGATTGGGCATAAGGCCCAATCCCATTTCTACCCCTTACTCCTTCCCCTTACCCCTTCCCCTTACCCCTTCAAAACAAGGGGGAGGGGTAAAGGGAAGGGGTAAGGGGTAGAAATGGGATTGGGCCTTACTATGTGGTTTCTCCAAAGACTGCTTCCTTGAATCCAGGCCAAGCGCTCACATTATGCTTAGCGAACACCGGAGAAGCCGTTGGACAGCTCTCAAAATGCTCACAGCTCAACAGACTAAGTGGATGAAAGACAACGTGTCATTCGTAGGAAACGGAAATCATATACTCGAAAGGCTCACCGCTAAACTTGCAGAGGGGCTGTTGCCATGTAACCCACAAAAATAAGTTTGATCCGCCGGTAAGACAATGATCAAAGCATTAGCCAATGAGAGGGGAAATCTCGATCTGTTGTAGAAGTGTTATTGCAGGTGTGTCAAATGAAGAGTGCACTTGGAAAGGAATTGTCTGGAGAACATTGATGTTTTAGGAAATACAGTGTGGATCACAGGAGATGCAGTCTTCTAGATCTAGCAATGCATCTTTACTGTAACACAAGACAGCATAACGAGGAGTGTGTGCCAGTGATGCATGACCCGGTCAGGGCGCGTCTGTAGTAGGTTACCAGGTCAGCGCTCCGTTCATTAATATGCATCACGTGGGCTTTATGGGTGTATAGTAGATGGTTACGAGTGGTGCTTGATGTTTTTGCGGGCGTCTATTTGAATTTTAATTTTTGTGCTTGATTTTGTGCGTGTGTTTGTGCGTGTTTGTGTATGTGCGTGTGTGGCTGTGTGTTTTTGCATGTGTGTGTGTGTGTGTGTTTTATGAGTGAGTCTGCTTAGTTGTAAGGTCTGCAGCATGGCACGATCGACTTCTGTTGCCCACCGCATGCTGTTTCCATGGCAACCCGCATCATCGCTAACCTGTGCCGCTCCAAAACTGAATCATTATCACCAGCAGTCAGAGAAAGAGGGAATACTCCATCCCTAATATTATCTCTCTCTCTCTCTCTCTCTCTCTCTCTCTCTCTCTCTCTCTCTCTCTCTCTCTCTCTCTCTCTCTCTCTCTCTTTCGTATTCTCCATTTTGATTGCTTGTTATTCTTCCCTTACCTTTTCAACATTGATCAGACTTTCAACCTTTCAAACACACAAACACGCAGGCACATACACACTCACCAAAGATCACACAGGCTCGGAGGCACAAACACACACACACACACACACACACACACACACACACACACACACACACACACACACACACACACACACACACACACACACACACACCAATTGTCCACTTTGAAACTAACAA
>NC_079417.1:6435164-6450164 GCF_026213295.1 Gadus chalcogrammus
ATCAAGTCTTATTTTAGTAACAGTTGCCAAAATGGCATAGATATATAAATATATTTTTGATGATCAATTAAGACATACCACATAAAGATAAAAAGGATTAAAACAGGTTTGGGTTCCCTGCCCCTTAAAGTCTGCAGCTAGTCCAGGTAGCAAAGAGGTATTGAGAGATGGTAAGAGTACCATCTCTTTATACCACTTTGTGGCTCAAGAGGCGATTGCCTTTACTGCAGTGTCAAGTCTGCCCTCCGTCCAACATGAGACGAGGACGAAGTAGTGCTGCCCAGAGGGCGTATTCTAACCTCTTGAAAATCATGTCAAAATGACGCTGAAAAATATAATGCTGGTTCTTACTTACCAGATCACTTGATGACACCATTGGTCAAATTAACTTTAAATAATAATCTTCGCGCTATGTACTGGGGAGCGATGTGTTTCGGGGACGGGGGAGGGGAAGGGAGGAGCAGGGACAAAATAACTTTGGGAGGGACTGTGCATTTCCTTGTTTCTTGCAATATGATTAGACACAGGAACTTTCTGGAAATATACTGCCCCCTATTTGTTTGGAGTGTGCCAATTTGTGCAGTAGGCGAAATCGAACACGTTGCACCTTTAAACATATTACAGATCCTACAGTTGACCTCTTTGTTGCTTGGCAAGATTTGGTTTAAGGATCGACGGTCTGGATTGGTTGAACTTAAAATGTACATTCTACTAATCAAAGTTACAATCATATTTCAAAGTGTCAAAGAAAACCTGTGACATTTTAGGACCATCTAACAAAATTACATAACCAATAATAAGCTCCATTATTAGGAAAATGAAAGTAGACTTTTTTACCGCTTTAAATGTAGTCAGTTTTTATGTGTTATATTTAGGAGAGGTTTTTGGTACTCATCCTAAAGGGGACAATTTTTTTCCTTGGCTTTGGATAAAAAAACTTCAGATATGACAATAAAAAAGATAAAGCTACGGAATTGTTTAATTAAAGGGGTAATAACAAGGTTTGAATTGTAATGCTTTGCACATATTTGTACATATTTGTTGTATAGATGAAATTGGTACATGTTACTGTTGCCTATTAATGTCATTTTTTAATCGTGAACTTGGATAACTATACATTGAGTAATTCTAACACTGTGAAGTGAGATAAGAGGCAAATCTTTGAAACTGGAAGCAAAAACAAATTTTGGTCATTTAATCTCCATGGTGTTTTATGTCCTCTTTGTTTAATTTGTGAGGGGTATTAGATATTGATTACGGTACCTTATTGGTTTCTTTTACATTTCAACCTATTAAGAATATAGCACTTTTGTTCTCAAAGAAAGTTACTTGGTAAAGGCAATAAGCCACAATTTTAAATTAACTAAACAAATCTTTTGTAAATGCACGACAACTTTGATACCTCTCCACCGGCCGGATCTTTGTTACAGGAAAATAATAGATAACAGACATATATGACAATGTGCTTAAAACAAATACAGACCACAGGCTTTGGACATCACAGTATCACAATACTCTTCCTTGTATTCCGAGATCAACCTCAAAGCTATGTTCGAGAGCCTGTGCTATGTGGTTGCCTTCTCCGTTGCATATTGTTTTGTCTTTTGTCCCAATTTCTTTTCCAGTTTTTTTTGTTGAGAGGGAATATTATAAATAAAAAAAGGTAATAGTGTCCTTTGTGTAAATGTGTGTTTTGTTCTTTTTGTCGTGCATGAGTACATTTTAATTTCCGTACATTTTATTGTATTGTATTGTTTGGTCACAAAAAAATGTGAAACAAAGAGTACTACTCCTGCCAATGCTCAGCATCTTTGAGCTCAACGACGTGTCAAAGAATTTCTTTCGAATTTTCTTCCTTTCTTCTCAGTCTCTGCTCCTCCAGCATTCTCTCACATCCCTCCATGATGCAAGCAGTGATTGTACTTATTTCATGTAGCATCCCCTTTCAGTCAGTATATTCAGCACATAAGAGGCTGCCTTCAACATCTCAAGAAAGAATTTCTTGGACGAAGGTGAACTTTCTAGGCAGCTAATGGATTGTATTTTTCTTTGGTGGTTATATTATCCTAAATAGAAGTATTTGTAATCCAAAGCATCCTAATAATAATATTAAAAGGAATTCCTTGACCCATTAAGGTAACTTAATGGGTCAAAGCATGCTACTTTCTTTCTATTTCAGTAGGAGAGTCCTCCATAGTTAAAAAGACACAGCTTTTCATGCATGCATTATTGCTAATACATTAAATCCTGTCATCTCTTTTGACAAAAGTGCTCCCTTTCGCTACCGGTGTCATTTATTACAATCAAGGAGGTCTCCAAGGTATCTTAGTGTTATAAACCTGGCATTGTAGAGTGCTACTTTATGTAGTGTTTAGGCTGGAAATTTGATGGGTGAAAATACATATTTAATAGTCCTGCTCTGAATTTAAGAGGGCTATGATTGGTCGATACACCTTTCTCGTTGCTATGCAGTTGCAGCAGAGCCTTCAATTCATCTCTTTTGACACTGCAATCATTAAACTCCTAATGATCCCCTCCACCGGCAACATTATGCATTCAGTGCTTTATATGAGTAATTCATCATCCGCACAGGTCTCCCTCGTAGCCCCACACTCTCTTCCTTACATTGGCGAGAAAGTGCAAAGAGTGCATTACAGTCCCTTTTACAGACCATTACCTACATCACCTTTTTTCAGACCTATGTGTTGGTTTGCTGATGTGGGGCAACCAGATTTTACACAGCACAGCAAAAGTACTATCAATGGGCCGCCATAAATATAAATCATATGCCATTACGCCTTAGTGTGTCTCTGCGTACTTCAAATGTTGTTTTATTGGGCCATTCTATCTTGTCCCTGTCACCCAGTGCAGTTTATCTGATGATTTCTGTGTTCGTTCCATCCAAGATGCTGAAATAATGTGAGGTAATATGGAAAATATAGTCTCTTTGTTGTTGTCGGACATTGAAGGAGCTTGTCCTGGCAGATGTTGGGTGTTTCCTAAAGACACAATGCTTGTGTTCCCCTAATGGCAGAACAGAGTTAGAGGCCAACCAGAAGATGGGTTGTGTTGAGGGGTTTCTACTTCACCACCAGGTGTGAGGTTAACGAGCCATTTCACAATGGCTGCAGTTAAGCCATACTTAATTGACCCCACCTGACAACCCCACTTGTGATGTCACAAAAAGGTTGGGTTTCAAATAAATAGCTTGTAATGGCTTGATAACCTAGCAGAGTGGGGTCCGCTACAAGGCAGACACGAGAGAAGGGGTGAGGAGTGAGACACACAAATTGAGAGGGACACATGAGCAGAAACTCAGACTCACAGAGGGAAGGGCCCGTCTATTTTTACCAACAGGGGTGTCGTATGCAACCTGATAGGACTCTGCACTGAGACCAGCAGAACTTGACTGGCACAGGCACATTTACACCTAGTCCCAGGCTGCCGTTTATCTCGCTGCAACCTAAAGGAAATCCTATCCACCTTCCTACATTTTTTTATTTCTCTATTCCTCCTTCCTCAGTCTAGGTTTCATCATCCCTCTCTCTCTATGCCTCCTCTATTTCCGTCTCTTTCCTGCTCACTCTATTTGACCATTTCCCTACTTTTTGAATATATTTCACTCTGCTGATACCTTGCCACACATTACCTCTGAATTTCCTGTTTTTCTGGACCTCTGGCTTAGTTGGGTTTTATTGCTTATTTTTTTTTCTCCCCACCCAAGCACTCTTTTAGGACACCTAATATCCTGGATATGCTCATGCAAGCAAGCAAAATCATAGAAAACTGAAAAATGGCTGAACTGTCACAGTGAAAAGCATTTTGAGACAAATAACCAAAAAGAAACCGTTTCCTTTTGGATCGATAGCTGACTTCCTGTACTGTATTTAGCAGGGTGATAGCAGCATAGAGACCACTGGCTTCAGGTTACCAATCCTGTTTCTGTTTGTGTGTCTGTTTCTGTGTGTGGGTAGGTCTGTATGTGTGTATGTGTGTGTGTGTGTGTGTGTGTATGTGTGTGTGTGTGTGTGTGTGTGTGTGTGTGTGTGTGTGTGTGTGTGTATGTGTGTGTGTGTGTGTGTGTGTGTGTGTGTGTGTGTGTGTGTGTGTGTGTGTGTGTGTGTGTGTGTTTGTGTGTGTGCGGGCATGTGTGTGTGGTTGGTTACCAATTCTATGTTTTTTGCAGCGTGTGTGTTAGTGTTTGCGCGTGGATGTAATCCAGGGCATGCATATGTGTGCTGGTTCACATTTACACTTACTCTGCCTGTAAGGGTAAAGGCGTGTGAAATGGTTGCACACAAAAAAAGAGTTACTTTATATTTGTGTGTGTGGTGTGTGTGTAACACCTTGCCTGTTTGTGTAAACCGGCTGTCCTTTGGGTTATCATGTGGCCATGTGTGTGTGTTTGTGTATGCATTCCTGTGTGTGTGTGTGTTTAGGCAGCAGTGTTTGTGTCTGTGTTTGTGTGTGTGTGTGTGTTTGCGTGCGTTTTTGTGCGTGTCTCTGTGTGTACTGCAGAGTGCACCTGAGGGTCATAGGAGGTCAGGAGTGGCAGCTCTCCTCAGGCTCCTCTTCTTCCTCCTCCTCCTCCTTCTCCTCCTCCTCCCCCTCATCTCCGTGCCCACTGCCTCCCTTCAATCTCCTCTGGTGCCCTTAAGGTCCTGACCCTGTCCAATCAATCTGCTCATTGTACCTCACGCAGGGTCTGCTCGCTGACGGCCAACTAGTGGGACCCAGTGACTAGGGCCTGGCTAACCCCTCAAGAAATGGGGGAGCATTGAGCCCACAAGGTTCAATTTATCATGACCTAAGTAACCTTATTTTTCAATAAATATTCAAGCAGGATTTTAGCTTAGCACTAAAAAATTAAAAAGGCACTTTCATGGCCACCATTTTTTATTAATACAAGAGCAGGTAAAAAGGGTAAAGTGGGCAGGTACAAACAAATCAAAGAAAAGCAAACAATCATGTTTACGGTTCTGTGGTTTTTATAAGGATTACATGGTGGCATTCATTGAGTGCAGTGTGAAGGACATTGGGCCGTTTTTAATGGAGAGAACTCGGTTTAAGACGCTAGTTGTCAAAGTGGTTAATGGTAGTTGAATCAACCTCTCATGTTGCATTAATGGGACACATGATGAGCAATTCCCTTTCAAAACCAATTACGGGAATCTGGCAATGGACAATGCCGCCGTATTTTTACAAAGAACAAAGCTCATGGTTTGCCGGAATTTCTCCCAGCGTGCTTCCCCAAGTGCGAGACAAGCAGTCGTCGCTTGAATCAGACTGACTGACGTGTGCTGATGTTCTTAAATCTCGTAATAGCCTGGCTACAACCATCGCCTGGGGCAAGCGAACCACTAAATTGATTCATTTTGTCTGAGGTGTGTCCAGAGAGTCTAAAAAAAGATCAATAGAGGCAGTAGCACTGCACTGCTCCAGTGCTGAGCCCCTTCGCCTTCAAGACTTGTGCAGCCAAAGCCCCACCGAGTCTGCAGTGGAAACCTAAGTAGGTCTACCTTAAAAGAGGGAAAACTGTTTGTGTTGAGATGGGGCCGCAGATCTGTTTATGGCAGCGTCGTCCTTAGAATGTAGCCTCGGTCAAACATCTTGGGGATTTGTTGGATCTTAGCCCTTGTACCTGTTCTGGGGAACACATCTTTTTGCCTCTGTTCTGTTTGTGGTACATCTGCTGCAAAGCAATCATCTCACCCAGCGGCCCTTCAGGGAGGTCCTCTGAAGAGGCTTGGCATCGGGCTTTCGTTTGTAGGCGATGGAAGACAGAGCTGGAAGGATAGGCATGTATTCCCACTGCGTTCTGTGTCCTTTTCTCAAACACTTTTTGAATAAACTCATGTCAGATACATGATTTCAAGTCATGTCAGAGAGTCTTATTTCATCACCAACTTTAATGATCGGAAAGCCCACTTCACAAATTTCAACTTGAGCACAAAATGTTTTCATATCACAACGAAAAGGTTATATTTGGCAGGAGATAGGCAAATTGACATTTGAATTGTATCAATTTGGCGGGCGTTTTCTCCAAAGGGACATGAAAGCGCGAGCCTGAGACCAGAGTGCAGATGAGCCAATATTGAAGCAGCAAATATTAATCTGGGGGCCACCTGCTGACCTTATAGACTTTAGCAGCAGGTTATTGGGGATTCGCGAGACTGACTCGATGTCAGTGAGTGCTGGGAGCCAGTTGTCCAACATTTTAAACAGCAGTTCCATGTCTATTAACGGTGTTGGGTCAAGACCTGACCCCACTTACACCTTCAACCCTCTCCTCCCCCTCTCACCCCCCACCCTCTCTCTCTCTTTCTCCCTCTCTCCCTCTCTCACCCCTCTTCTCTCCCTCCCGTCATCCCCTCCACCAAATTACTCCCAAGAGGATCTCCTTCCATCACCTATAACTCTCTCTCTCTCTCTCTCTCTCGCGCGCGCGTGCGCGCACTCTTGCTCAGTTTATCTTCTCTCTCGCCCGCTTGCACACTCGCTTTCTCATTCCAAAGGCGAACACATTAGCATGCACTGACAGACACACACACACAAACACACACACACACACACATGCACACTCACGCATCCACGTAAACAAACAAACACAGGAGAACCTAACACACAGTCTTCCTATGCCCCTCGGCTAAAAAGCATTCATAGCAATCTGACCTTTGACCCCTCTCTGCTAATGATCTTAACCCCCCACTCTCGCTCGGTTTATCTTCTCTCTCGCCCGCTTGCACACTCTCTACCCTGAGACCCAGAGACACACACACAAACACACACACACACACACACACACACACACATTGACAAACATATTGACAAGCTAATTGATAATAATGTTTTTTCCTTTTTCCTACATCCTATAAACCATGTGCTTAATATAAATATTGACAAATTAAGGACAGACACTTTCACTGAAATTAATTACATTTCATGAAGAGAATCTATCATATTATTTACTTTGGGAACATATAGATTTAAGCTCTAATATATTCAATTAAATATCCCAAAAAATAACAGTGTTCGTTACCTCACTGGAAGAATACAAACTAATGGTATATGTAGAGTAAAACTACTCTACATTTTGATGGTATCCTTTGATTGTGGCCTTGCTTGTAAGTGGCTTTGGATAAAAACGTTGGCTAATTGGCTAATTGCGAATGTAGTCACCCTCTCTCTCAGTGAGCCTGCTAGCTAGTACCTAAACAGAACATAACGCATCTCTAACAAATGACACTTTTACGCTTTTGAGTTGCTAACGTGCCCTGCACACATTAAGAAGGGACCACATCCGCGGTGTTGGAGTGTGAATCAATCTCATCCTCTGGGAAAAGGTCGACAGTGGTAAAACCACTCAACGCATTAGCAGTGTTGAATCAAAAGAGCGACCGCACGCTACATTAGCAGTGCTCACTGTTGAAAGGAATGCAAGTTCTGTCTGCGGGTCTACATAAGACATATACTTAACAACTGAATACATGTCAACTGAGAAAGGTTAAAGAAAATAAAGAATTTACAATTCACATGCTATTGCATTGCTGTTAGAATTTATTTGGGGAACAGGGGGGTGGGATGTGACTGAAGGGAATTAATAATAGTGTTTCTGTGTGTGCGTGTGTGTGTGTGTGTGTGTGTGTGTGTGTGTGTGTGTGTGTGTGTGTGTGTGTGTGTGTGTGTGTGTGTGTGTGTGTATGTGTGTGTGTGTGTGTGTGTGTGTGTGTGTGTGTGTGTGTGTGTGTGTGTGTGTGTGTGTGTACGTTTATAGTGTTGGGATAGAGTGTTGGGTTCATGACCATGTGTGGGTTGAAACACAAAGCTTTGTGAATATAAAGACAAATTCTTCAAAGACTCCTTCACTGTTTTGATAAACCTGGAGGTCAGACATGTCACCTGACTGTATAATTTCAGTGACAGCACAATTACACGGGCCCCGTCAGAGACACAGTATGAGGCCCTCAAGAGGCCCTCTTACAGTCACCCAAAACACACACACACACACACACACACACACACACACACACACACACACACACACACACACACACACACACACACACACACACACACACACACACACACACACACACTCACACTTTGGTATTATTTGTTATTCCTCGTTCTAAAAAGCTCTTAAGATTACTGAAACAGTATAAATCACAAACATTCCCACACACAGACACACACACACACACACACACACACACGCGCACACACACACACACACACACACACACACACACACACACACACACACACACACACACACACACACACACACACACACACACACACACACACACACGCGCACACACACACACACACACACACACACACACACACACACACACACACACACACACACACACGAGCACCAAAGCCTCTCACCATACAGTAGTACCTTGGGCCTAATTTGAGAGGCGAGAAAGAAAGGACAATGGATGAGAAGGAATGCAATTCTCTGGATACAGTCGGCTCATTCCCTTGACCACAAAAACCAACAGAACGAGGTGGAAACACATCCATCCACATCGCTGCTCCTGGGAAATCATTCTCATGGCCTGCACAGCTTACAACATTAGTTCTGTCACGTGTCGTGGGAGGTCTTCATATCTGAGCGAGGGTGTTTGAGGATATGTAATAGTACACTTCCCTGTAAGTAATTTAAGTATGGTTTTAAGGCCCATGCTTATGTGTGTGTGTGTGTGTGTGTGTGTGTGTGTGTGTGTGTGTGTGTGTGTGTGTGTGTGGTGTGTGTGTGTGTGTGTGTGGTGTGTGTGTGTGTGTGTGTGTGTGTGTGTGTGTGTGTGTGTGTGTGTGTGTGTGTGTGGTGTGTGTGTGTGTGTGTGTGTGTGTGTGTGTGTGTGTGTGTGAAAGAGAGAGAGAGAGAGAGAGAGAGAGAGAGAGAGAGAGAGAGAGAGAGAGAGAGCGAGGGGGAGCGAGAGAAATAGAGAGAGAGAGGTTGAAGAATGCGCATGTCTATGTCTTTCAGCAGACCTCTGTTTTGACATGTCTGCATGTGTATGTTATTCCTCTCAACTGACATCCCGAGATGGGCTGATGAAATGCCGGGATGGATGAAGGAATCCAAAGACTCATTCCCACACACTAATACACACACAAATACACATCACAAATACACACAGATCAACACACACACACACACGCACACACACACACACACACACACACACACACACACAAAAACACGCACGCACACACACACACACACACACAAAAACACAAGCCCACAAACACGCACACACACACGCACACGGTCTACTGTGGTCTACAGCCAAGGTCAAGCTTTATCTGTATCAATGTTTTCTAATAATTTAAGTATATATACAGTTGAGGGATTGTTTGGAGCAAAGAAACAGTTTTTCAGTGTATTGGAATGTGAATGGGAGTGTGTTTGTGTGTCTTAGTGCTAGTGTTACACAGGGCCAATTTAGGTTTGTCTGGTTGTCTCGGAACCCTGTCTGATTTGTGAGACTTTGTTTGTGACTTGTTGTTTCTTTTGCAGTGTGTTTGTAATTCTGAATCGCAGCATGCCATAGAGTCCTCGCAGAAGGAGACAAAAGAGAAGCCAGTGTTTACCTTGTTATCACACCTAGGTCACAGTCAATTAGCAACAAAGTCACGCCAGGCGCGACTGTCTGAATTCCAACTTATTATTCCTTCCCTTAATTATGAACAAAAAAAACACTTTCCTCCTTGTTACCACAACAAACGGCTCATCTGCCAGGGACAACCCGGGGCGCAGTGTGATCCCTAGGTTTTCTCTGCTCTGACTCACGTCCTGCTCAGGTTTTTCAGTTATTCTTGGCGAGGGGGCATGCCTTTCCATGCTCTTGTTTTCTAGTGTTATTAGCTTATTTCTTTTTTTGTGGCTCAATGGATTTACTGGCTGTATGAGGTAAATATTATCGTCTGATTTCATTATATTACAAGGGCATAGGTTAGGTGTGGTGCAACCTGCCTTTAAGAGCAACCAGTTTGAAGTGTGTTAAAACCCTTGCCCTTTAAACATTTAACATCTTTCCTGTTGACATTCCTGAGCTCCGCACGGTTAGTGATTGGTTTTCCATCACCCAGCAGCTGTTGTTCCACCTTCAACTCACTTCATATGTGTGAGGCGGTATACAGTTTTTTCCAGCCTATGATAGCATGGACAGACAACCGACTGCTATCTAACTGACGCCACACAGGAAACACTGTTTGATCTCTGTGTGAGGTCCAAAGACACTGCTGCAGTTACGCTTATCGACATACGTGTCGATAAGCGAATGAAATGGAAATCTTCGAGATTGCCACTTTCTTGTGTTCACTGTATGCCCAGCCTGCCCTTATCATAGACCGCCCTTATTATAGAATACCCTTATCTTAGTAACGAAAGAATGGAACGAATCAGCCTTCAAAGGCACTGTGATCTGCTGTTGCTGAATTAGATGCACGGGTCAGGTAGCGAGAACATTTGGTTTCATTTTGAACTGGAAGGACATGTTGTGTCCCTCACTCTGCCCGGTCTCTGTAGAACCCTTGTGTCTGCTGGGGGTGTCTAATCTGTCATTCATTCAATCAGTCTTGTCCTCTATCATAGCTGAATTGATCCTACTCTAATTAAGAGGAATCGTGATAAAGAAATGCACTCAATATTAACACTATCGCTCACAATAAATAAGTTTGATTATATACTTTTTGTTCTCATTATTTGTCATAAGACAATCATTGTTGTTTATGTGTGCTCTCCTGCTTCTCACAGGTCCATCGTCGGTGATCAGCAACGACGATGACTCAGCCTCGCCGCTTCATCATGTCTCCAACGGCAGCAACACGCCCTCGTCTTCAGAGATGGGCCCGGACGCTGTGATCATCGGCATGACCAAGATCCCAGTCATCGAGAACCCCCAGTACTTCCGCAGCAGTCACAGCCTTAAATCGGACACATGTAAGTCTTATTCTGCTTGGCTTTATCAATGGCACTCCTCGTCGTATTGGCTATTCATTAAGGAGCTTTTGGGTCAGAACATGTAACACTACGAGGCGTTTTGCCAGCCTAAGCTTCAAGTTGAAATTTTCAGCATGTTAAGCACTGTTTTCAAACATACAAATGTATGCTTGTATGATGTGAGACAACAGAAGCGCAGTACCCTACCTAAGTTAACAAACTTAAAATGCGAAGCAGTGCATCTTTATCCTAAATAACATGACAAAATATAAATAGTGTGTTGTCAGCAAGTGTCAGACGTCAAACAGAGAGTTTATTGATCAAACTGCTTTTATAATACTTGCACTATCTCTGTCTCTTTGATCGGACCGAATTATTGATCCGGTCCGTATTCGAGCTTGGGAACTCACTTTGAGGCACATGGTAACGGTGTTACCATCATATAATGTTCAAAGCAGGCTGACAGCTCCTACTACGTTACTACGTGAAAACATGAGAACATGCTGTTATGCGATCCACAACAGTGAGATCCGTTTTTTTCAGCAAGTGTCAGACGTCAAACTCTACGTCATTTTATCGATCCCACAGTTTTGATAAAACTTGCCCCCAAAAGGATAGAGGCTGTTGGTATCTTCGCTTTTCCCAGAGCTTCCCTCTGTGGAGTTTCTTGAAAAACCTTGGGCCCTAACATGCTGTACAGCTGTTAGCATATCCAGATCAGCCACTTACTACCTCTGAAAGAAGTCCTACTCCTTACCACATTTATTTATGGAAGAAATGTATTCAAATTCATGAACAACATAGCCTCTGAGCTTTGTTGAATGCCACACAAAGAGGGGAAGCTACTGAAAAAAGGAGAGCAATAGGGTAAATGCTGGCAGTTACACAGGGGACAATTGAGTAGCTCTCATGTCTATTGCCTTGCCATCAGACACACACACATGTACACACACATACACACACATGAACACACACATGAACATGTGTATGTTTTTGTGTATGTGCCTGTGTGTGTGTGGGTGGGTGTTTGCTTGTCTGTTAGCTTCTCCCTGTGTATGTGTCAATATGCATGTCTACAAGGATGTGTGTGCATACACGGGAGGTTACCATAGCAACAGCTTCCCTGCTTCCATGGCGATGGCCTTGGACATGCTGACAAGCAGTGGAAGGTGATAAAAGAAGTGTGTCCAGGCAAAAGAGTGTGTGTGCACGCATACAAGTGCTGCGGTTTGGTGTGTAAATGTATGTATGTAGGTGTAGATGTCTGCGTTGTCCATTCATGAAGAGCCTGCCTGAGTCAGTCCATGTGGACCTAAAGGAAGAACAGGAATGATGTCCAAAGGACACTGAAGCTGCTTTCCTCCAGCGAATACAGAACCTCCTCCTCTAACAAACGCCCCTTGCATTACACCGAGGAGTACGATACTATATCAAACGCAAGTGTTAACAAATAGAGGAGGTAAAAAGAAATACAATAGCAAAGCTGGGAAACCAGACAATTAAAACAATGTCGGCAAACGGCGAGTGCCGACCACAAGACAGTGCGGGAATATCGACCCGCTCCATCAAACCACCCTCAGGTTTATTGGCAAGTAGTGAGCCTCTTGAGCCTATGGCCTCGCCTTACAGTAAATTATGAAACTGTGTGTGTGTTTGTGAGTGTGTGTGTGTGTGCGTGTCTGCGGTCTTGCATCCCATAGGAGGCCGTACAGTGGAGGAGGGCTTGGGTATAGTGGAAGAGACTCCTGGTTGCAGCAACTGCATCATTTATAGCCCTACCGTAAACCCACTGGATAGACTTAAAAAGCTAATGATGAGGTTAAAAAGCAATCAATAATAATCAATGCGGTCAAAACTATTATCTATGATTGCGGCTGTGGGTGTCTGTGTATTTGTTTATGTGTGGTGTGTGTGTGCGTGTGTGTGTGCGTGTGTGTCTGTGTGTGTGGGGGGGAAGCTGGGTGTGGATGTGTGTTTGCGTCTGAAGGTCAGGTTCATAACAAATTAGCGTTGCTGTAATAAAGGGAAGACCCTAATGCAAACAATTGATCCGTTTTTATCGATGCAACCAGACTGCCAGCGGCTCATTGTTAGTTTCTGTGTAGTATACCAATCAAAAGAAAGGCAATGGTTTAAGAAGTAAAAGAATTTGGCCAGATTGGACCAATGCCCCCCCTAAACTGGCAATATGAAAATGATGTTTACATTCCATCACACATATTTTTTATGGCACCTATTTTACTACCAGGTGTGATGTTAATTAGCCATGACAAGTCATTTAAAATGAGATCCTATAATGGCGTTACACAACATCCCACACGGATCCACACGGAGGTACTGCTGGATTGATTAGCCTACTGGTTAGTCTACTGGATGGTAGGCTTGTACACAGCTGGTGGTAAAATTGGGACCCTTTACATCCAATCAGTGGCATAATTTGAGAGTTTATGATTGGGGTATGTATGACTGTCAAGTGTGTTACCACCGCAGAGGAGAGAGGATGGTGGGGGGGGGGGGGGGGGGTGGGGGGGGGGGGGGGGGGGGAGGAACAGGTGTCCTCGCCGTCGATGGGATTAGCCCCAGCATCTATTTCACAGAGCGACGTCATAGGGCTCTCCACTATGAACGGCTGGGCCAGGCTTCTCTGTAGTCAGCCGCTGTATATGTTTCCTCTAACCTCCTATATTGATGTTTCCTTCCTTTTTTCGTTGAAATGTAATTTCCCCTTTGCGTTACACAATATACATTTCTGCCTCCTGTGTGCGCATTATTGAAGTGCATCGTTTCCGTGCGTTCCCTCACCTAACGGCCCTGTTTTTTTCTGTTTTAAACGATATTTTTTTACGTTCTATTAGTATTTTCTTTAAATCTTGTTTTTCAGTGTTGCCAATTGTTATTATTTTAATTGAATATTTTTCATTTTTTTATTTGATTAATATTATGATGATTATCATGCAGATTACAAAAATACTACCCAAAACAACATAGTTGTTGTAGTGTGAAATAGCACGACAACATACAGACTAGTTAAACATGGGATGTATCGCAGTTTGGGATCTTTTGATTCACCAGGGCTCTGTAAGCACTACTTGAGAGTGAATAGGAAGGGAAAGCTGAGCCAGAAGGAGAGAAAGCACCTCTCACACTCTCCCTCCTTGGTTACCAACAACAGTTGGCATAGCAACCGTAATGCACAGATTATTCCTTTATTTGGGGGGGGGGGGGGGGGGGGGAATTATCATCAGGATTTGATGAGTCTAGATCCTATATGATTGCTCGTGTGAAATTGCCCCAGTGTGCACTCAACGACATTGTGTTGCTGCGCTGTTTCCATGCAGACAACACTCCAGCCACCAGAACAATGGGAGAGGGCAGGTCGATGGGGGCGGGGTGGGGGGGGGGCTGAGGACCGGGTTGTTGGGGGGTGGGGGGGGGATGAAGAGGCTGAATTGGAGCCTAAATCTGTCCCTCCGCATGTAAACGCATTAGGGCCCAGGCTACTTGGGATGCCGATTAGGGGATAGGTGTGAGGGGACACACTGAAGGGAATGAGAATAATAATGATTGAAGTGCTGGGGACAAAGGGGGCATGGGAACCGCAGAGAATGAGGAGGGACTGGGGGAAGGGGAGGAGGGTCGAGGTAAACGTTGGAGGAGTTGGAGCCGGAGAAGCAAAAGAGGAGGGGCCGGGGGAAGGGGAGGAGGTGGAGGTGGAGGGCGAGGTAAACGTTGGAGGAGGTGGAGCCCCGGAGAAGCAAAAGAGGAGGGGCTTGGGGAAGGGGAGGAGGTGGAGGGCGAGGTAAACGTTGGAGGAGGTGGAGCAGGAGAAGGTGGAATGGGGAAATGGATGAGGAGAAGGGAGGAGGGGTGGAGCATGAGGTGGAGGAAGAGAGCCGGAGGAGGGGGAGAAAGGGGTGAGGTGGAGGAGGAAGAGGAGGGGTAAGGGGAGGAAGAGGTAGAGAGAGAAATGGGAGGAGGGGGGAAAGAGAGCACTACACAGGTGGTTGATTGGAAAATGTATTCCTGATAGCGATGTGGTATGA
>NC_079417.1:6455164-6461495 GCF_026213295.1 Gadus chalcogrammus
TATTCTAAGCTTCCTCATCTTCAACCTCTTAATCCTCTAGACCTTGATCTGTAATCAGATCCATAGCTGTGCACTGTTCAGGGATACACACACACACACACACACACACACACACACACACACACACACACACACACACACACACACACACACACACACACACACACACACACACACACACACACACACATACACTTGCACACACGCTCGCACAGGCATGCACCAACACACATGCTCGCACTATAACACAGACGCAGACAGACGCAGACACACGTAAAAACACGTGCACACACACACACACACACACACACACACACACACACACACACACACACACACACACACACACACACACACACACACACACACACACACACTAAACACATTCAAGCCTGCACAAGGTGAATCACAAATGTATATCCATGACATATAGTGTAGGGAAGCAATAAAATATTCATGTAGGGCAAGTACAATTTTCAATATTTTTATCTTGAGACGTGAAATGAATAGGGTGGCGGTATCACGTTCATTTCCTGAAACTCGGCCGTTCTCGTCTGCAAACCGATGGTATGACAGAACCCTGAATCATATTTGGGACGGATTACTTTTTAAATAGACAAGGGAATATATTAACCATAAACACCATTGCACATTGTAATGACTCCCATCAATATTAAATAGCCCAATTTTCCGCCATTGTATAGTTGTAATCACATTCTTGTGTTTTTGTGAAATGTGGCGACAACTTTGAAACCTTAAAAATGCACCTTGTGGTTTCCATTCCCTGGCGGAATTGAAGCATTAAATTATAGCAACCCGGATGCTCATAGAGCAGAACTAGTATTTTGTCTTTAGGTATTGAGTAAGTGTTGTTATTCTCCTTTGATTAAAAAATATTTTGGTGTGTGTGCGTGTATGTGTTCCTGTGCGTGTGTGTGTGTGTGTTTGTGTGTATGTGTTAATGTGCATGTATCTGTTTGTGTGTGTGTTTGTGTGCATGTATCTCTGTGTGTGGGTGTGATGGTTCGTACGTGTGCATGTGCGCATGTGTGTGTGTGTCTGTGTGCGTGTACAGACTCTTAAAGAGGCCAGTGAAAACGCCAGGAAGGACTTCCACCGTGAGGCCGAGCTGCTGACCAACCTGCAGCACGAGCACATCGTGACGTTCTACGGCGTGTGCGTGGAGAGCGACCCCCTCATCATGGTGTTTGAGTACATGAAGCACGGAGACCTCAACAAGTTCCTCAGGTAGTGCCCGCCATTTTGTTTTTTTTAAAGTGGACCCGATTTTACCCTCATGTGTGATGTAAATGAGCAAACCATTCCTTAATCAACCCAATAGTGCCATCAGGCGTGGGTCTGCCACTCCAGTGCTCCGACTGGTAGGCTTGTGTGTCAATCATACATCTGGTCGGAGCCTATAAACATCACATGTATTGAGACTTAAAAACCTGTTGTGTTGATGTTTCAATGAGAGATAAGAAAGATCTACCACACCGATCTACATATAATTCTTCATGATAAATACAATTCAAATACTTATTTTTATCATCAACTGCTTTGCTTAATGTTTACGTTAAATTATTATTGCAAAATTTCCTCGTGGATAATATAAGATTGAATCAAGTGAATAGACAAATATCGTGTTTCATTTATATGGTGCTTTTGTTTGCCACATATGGCCTTGCAACCCCTCAACCAAGATCCCAGAGTTAACACATCTTGACCAGAAAATAATATTTGTCTATTTAGTCAACATCAAAAGTTTGACCTCCACTGATTTCAAACACATGTCATGAGCTGCATACATGAGTAGGGATCGAACCTGGTGTCTTTGTGTTTGGACTCAAACACCCTAGCCAATGTATGTCATGTAAGTTAAGCAGCATCAGATACACTTCCAGTCTCTGGAAGCATTGGAGAGAGTGTCTGTATGTTTTTTAGTTGTGTTTCTTATTTGTTTGTTGTTGTTGTTTTGTCTGTTGTACTGTCATGTATATGGACCTATATGAGTCTGAAATAAAGATAAATATATAATCCTTAATGTGCCATACCAATGCTCACCTGACCTCCCCCCCCCAGGGCCCACGGTCCGGACTCGGTGCTGATGTCGGAGGGCCTGACCAGCCGCCCCGTGGAGCTCACCCAGTCCCAGATGCTGCACATCGCTCAGCAGATAGCTGCAGGCATGGTGTACCTCGCCTCCCAGCACTTTGTACACCGAGACCTCGCCACCAGGTCAGCACATCATCACTATCATGGTTTATATCACTTTCATTATTATTATTATTATTATTTTATTTTATTTTTTTTACTTTGCTTTCATTTGCTTTTACTTATCTATTTTATTTCATTATTTCATAATATTGCATGACTAAGTTTCAATGTGAAGCACTTTGAGTCTGCCTCGTGTACGAAATATGCCACATAAATAAAGTTGCCTTGCCTTGCCTTATGATTGGAATCACTACTGTTTATAGTATTATTAGCACTAGTAGTAGTTATAGTACAATTAGTTTTATGTTATTGAAAGTAATATAATTACTTTGACTGTTATTGTTATAATCATTATTGGGCTATTCACTACTGTTTTATGTCTATACAGCTTTGTTTATTTTGTATTTTATTCTGGTTGTATTCTATTGTCCTGCAAAACACTTGGTAACCTGCTTTCAAAAGGGGCCATACAAAAAAAATAGTTATTATTATTTATATTATTAATAGTAGTAGTAATAATAGTAGTAGTAGTAGGAGAAGGAGGAGCATTAGTAGTAGAAATAGTGGTAGCGGGAGTAATAGGAGTAGTAGTAGTAAAAGTAGTTGGAGTAGTAATAGTAGTAATAGTGGTAGTAGTAGTTGCAGTAACTTTAGTCGTAGTGATAGAAGTAGGAGTAATCATTTTGGTAGTGTTAGTGGGAGTAGCAGAAGTAGTATTGGAATAAGTACCAGTTGTAGTGGTAATGGTAGAACTAGTTGAACTAGATGAGTATGACTTCTTTAACCTGCCATTTGACAGTTAATGTTCCTAATCTCATGCACTCTGCTGTACCTTGACCCTGGCACACACTATAAGCTCTTACATCACTCAAAACTTAGAGTGAACCCCTTAGCCAGACGTGCGTCCTTGAGTTCAACATTAATAATACTTAAGCATCTGTTGTCTTTAACATTGAAAATGTTGTTTAATTAGCATAAATTTGGGGGTGGAAATTGTATTTTGGTAAATGCTGGTTTACACTGCAAGTGTAAAGTTATTAAGATAAATGCAAAAAAGAATATCGGGATGTTAAAAAAGGTAAATTAACTAAACATATGTCAATCTGTTGTGTTTTGTAGGAACTGCCTAGTGGGAGAGAACCTGTTGGTAAAGATTGGAGATTTTGGTATGTCCAGGGATGTGTACAGCACGGACTACTACAGGGTAGGTGTATGTGTCAACCTCTTTTTTGGCCCCTTTCAAACCCCTCTCCTCATGCATGCCCCCCACCCTGCCTGCTTGGTCCCCGCATGTGCATGTGGAGATTGACTACAGGGAAGTCAGGATGAGTAGAATGCTAGCGATATGTTGAGATAAAATGTACTTTCTTAATCTCAGATGGGAAATTTGTGTAATTAATTCAAAAGATTATGAAACTGAGAAAACAAATATGAATATATACGAATATAAATGTATAAACACTGGGTGTTAATATTATATCACCAATAAAACGTGCTTACCTATGTGCAATATACTTTTTTACACAAATTATAATTTAATAACAAATAATTCTAGTAAACCATTGCTTCAAATGATTATGAGGTAAAATGCAATTTGTATAAATATCTGTATCTAATTGTCCTGATGGTGTTTGGGTCAGAAAATACTCTTTCCTTTATGGGCAAATCGATCCTACTTGAGTAAATTAAAAAGTAAATGTCTGAATTACGTTTTGAATAGTTTTGTATGTTACTGACACGGTGAAATCCGCTCAGATCCAAACAGGCCCATTGATTCTTAATTGCACGATAGTGAAAGGATCCTCCCTTGTGTATAAGTGTTACCATGCTCAGTATCAGATGTCTGTGTGTCTCTTAGTCTCTATTCAAATGGCCAATATCCCACAGGCCATGAAGTCAAATAAATATTCAAAAGAAAAGGCCATTCCGTTATTTACATTATTACTCAATCTGACACATTTTATTGAGACTAATTCATAATAAAAAAGAGGCTGTTACTGAAAGGTAAACATTTGTGTTGGAAGTGTACAGACGGGTGGGGAGGTAGTCAACCTGTGGTGTTTATTTACTGAAGGTCCATTCATCACACAGGAAGTGACTGTCAGCATGGCACATTCAACAGGGACAGCTTGTGTAACCAGGGCACTGGGATCTTTACACAAGCACATACTCATGCACATACACACACGCATGCCCGCACTCACACACATTCACACTCTCACAGGAGACCAACAAGACCTGGCCAAGGGCAATGAACCGTAGAAATGTGCTGGGACATTTACCAATATAGATGTTGGAGCATTACCGATTGCTGTTGTGTGTGCGTGTGCGTGTGCGTGCGTGTGTGTGTGTGTGTGTGTGTGTGTGTGTGTGTGTGTGTGTGTGTGTGTGCTAGGGTGTAGATGTGCATGGCTGTAGTATGGCCAAGGTGTGTGTGTGTGTGTGTGTTAATGTGCAAGGCTGAAATACATCCAAGGTTGCTGTCAGTGTGTGTGTGTGTGTGTGTCTGTGTGTATTTGTGTGTGTGTGTGTGTGTGTTTGTGTGTGTGTATGTGTCTTTGTGTGTTTGTTTATTCGTGCGTATGTGTGAGTCTGTGTGAGTCTGTGTCAGTCTTTGTGATTCTGTGTGTATGTGTGTGTGTGTTTGTGGTTGCAGTCAGGCCAAGGTCACGAGGTGCCAAGGAGCAGTTTTATCACCTGCACTGCAGTAAATCACCGGACAAAACGGCCAATATTCAATAATAATTGCTGATTGATTGTAACCATGGCCTCAGTGCCTCGCTGCTCTTCGCCCCGAACGGCTGATGGACGGCGACAGAAAATGGCCCCAAATAAATGGATGTAGAGAGGAGGCAGACGGTGAAGGACGCAAGAACAATCCGTGCCCTCCGTTCTCCATTAGTAATAATTACAATTACATTGACATAACAATAACCGCCTCTGTGGCGCTTTGATTCTGACGAATGGCTCTAGTGCCATGACGGTTTGTTGTTCGGGCACGATCCAAACGTTTCCGTTCGAACAACAACCGTGACTTCACGGTGACACAATCGCAAGTAGTAAATACAAACTCGCAAATAGAGCTTACTATTTCACTTGTGTCTGACCAGTATTTAACATGGATATCAACTGGCTTAGTAACGCTAATGTGTCTCATCGAGATTATTTTCGGTTTAATTATAGTTAGTGTTTAATTTTGCTACATTTCCTTTGTGTAATGATGCACATCACCATTCTCCCACCCCAACTCCCTGAACACACACACAGAAATACACACACAGACACAAACACACACACGCATGCCCCCCACACCTCTTGTTCAGTAGAACTAAGTATAGAGGCTGTAGCCATAGTGATAGGCGTCAGACATTTTCAGCGAGTTGTATCAACCCGGTTTTTTTTCTCTCAGGGAAAAGTAATCAAAAAGCATCTACTTAGTATGCCAGAGAGTGAGAGAGAATGAGAGAGAGAGAGAGAGAGAGAGAGAGAGAGAGAGAGAGAGAGAGAGAGAGCGAGGGACAGAGAGAGAGAGAGAGAGAGAGAGAGCGAGGGACAGAGAAAGAGCGGGAGAGAGAGGGTGGGGACAGAGAAAGAGAGAGAGCGAGAGAGAGAGAGGGAGAGAGAGAGAGAGTGAGGGAGAGAGAGAGAGGGAGAGAGAGAGAGAGAGAGAGAGAGAGAGAGAGAGAGAGAGAGAGAGAGAGAGAGAGAGAGGGGGGGGGGAGAGGGAGAGGGAGAGGGAGAGAGAGGGAGAGACAGAGAAAGAGCGGGAGAGAGAGAGAGAGAGGGAGAGAGGGAGAGAGAGAGGGAGAGAGAGAGAGAGAGAGAGAGAGAGAGAGAGAGAGAGAGAGAGAGAGGGGGGGGGGGGGGGAGAGGGAGAGAGAGGGAGAGACAGAGAAAGAGCGGGAGAGAGAGGGTGGAGAAAGAGAGGGACAGGGAGAAAGGGAGAAAGAGCGAGATAGAGAAAGACAGGGAGAGAGGGAGAGAGTCAGTGAGAGAGAGAGGGAGCGAGAGAGAGAGAGAGATATAGAGAGGGAGAGAGAGAGAGGGAGAGGGAGAGAGAGAGAGGGAGAGGGAGAGGGAGAGCTGGGAAGGGTTAAATAGCGAAGAACAATGG
>NC_079417.1:6466595-6606595 GCF_026213295.1 Gadus chalcogrammus
TATGTTTTAGAAGTCTCTTTTGATAGGCAGGGAATAATTATCTTTGTCACCCTGTAGTCATGCCATCAAATCTGTTGGGCAAAGTACCGCCACTGATTAATCCAGTAGACTCACCAGTCAAGTCCCCCTAGTTAGAAAATGGAAGAAACCCAGTTAGTCATGTTAATTATTCTGTTGTTACAAATGAAGACCAATACTTGCCACATATTGCGATCCAAGTTACTGGCTGCAGTCTTGGATTTTATAGTTCTATATGAATAGATTCAATTTACTAAACTATTAATCATGCTTCAGAAGAATTAACCTTTCTTGGATGGCAGATCTACCACAAGCCTCCATTGCCACAACCTCCAGATGGCTTACGACCTACGGCAACTCCTCGACTACTGCAAGCCAACAAATTGGCTCTTGCACACCAGACACGCATGTTGCTTTATTTTAGGTTTTCAAGCATCTTAAAATACCCAAATCATCGCTCCAATACACAAGTTAGCTAATGGCCTACAAGGAAATGCTGAAGCTAGTGTTAGTGATGGCGATAGAAATGGACAAGCTTGCGTGTACAAATATGCAACTAGAATTGCAAGGTTCACAGCCCAGTTGCATAAGTGGTCGCAACCGTTGGATTGTAAGCAAGGGTAAAAAAAAAAAAAAAACTTCGCACAACCTAGTCAACAAGGTCAATTGAAAGCCTGTACAAAACGACCCTGGAATAGTCAAATGCAGCTTTACAGTGGATGAATTAAGCCAAATTGCATAAACATCCAATGGTAAACAGTATACAAATGCAATCAAGGTTGCACTCACACTAGGCCATCTGGCCGTGGCCGTCGCAACTGTGGCCTGGCCACGGTAGGCTCTTGTACATACGCCATCACGTCGCTAGCATCCAAACAATTCTACCAAACCTTAACCAACTAGTGAAAAATGGAACAAAACTTTAGCACACACCCAGTGACTAATCACCTTGTCCAGGGGTGTTCCAACGTGGTTAACCAGAGGGCCTTGTGGACTTAAAGTAAGCCACACATTTGACAGACAGCACCGAATGACGTTAAACTAAGCTAATCTACAGGTTACCAGTGCTAGTGCAATTACATGAGCATTTTGCACAATATTTGTACTCCAATGCTACGTAAAGCAGGCTTCTTTAGAAACCCGTAGCCTGCTACATTGAAGGGCAACCGTTACTGTAACTGACCTAGACCGAAAGATGGCTCTGGAAGCCACTACGGCCCACGCAGCAGATTACTGCGTGGACCGCGGTGGCTTCCAGATCAACCCTTCGGTGGACCATTCATACACATGTATTCCGAGGATGTTTTGAAGACACTGGAGTCCCATGGCACTAGATTCCTTTGAAGACTAAGTTAGTATGGGGGGGCCCAAAGGGGGCCCCCCCATAGATCTTGTCAGTCATCTAACACCTGTTAAGAAAAACACACACACATCACAAGATACAAATCAGCAAAGCTAGGTTAACAAAGAGCGGTGACATGCATGTCAAGGTGCAAAGAGCAGGGATACTGATGGCTTGTGTCTGAGAAAACATCAACATTTAATAAAGGAAAATAACTTTTACTCACTGTGGTGGTCTGAGAAAAGAAAACATAACATAGCATAGCATAGCCTAGCCTAGCCTAACCTAACCATACGTCTCTCGTACTGGCCTCACGTCGAGCCAGCACCACCTTCAGCCCCAAACATCAAATGAGAAAGCCCTTAAATAGGGAAATGGCAATTGGACCAATCACGGCCGTATGGGCCAGACCATTAGTTGGGGGAACATTATTTACCTATAGCTACCAATCCAACATAACTGAACATAAAGTACATTGTGTGAATACTAAATAAACATGAAACTAAATAAACAATCACCAAATACATATATACCCACACCCTGTGCACAACCTAAAGATATTTACAAAACAGCTGTTTCTATCAACACCCCCCTGGGCTATTCCCTGATACTCTGATCCTAAGCTCCCTTAGCATACTGCCCCCTACCGGGACGGAAGACCAGTCTTACACCAGCCCAATATAATATATACACACACAATATAATAATAATAATAATAATAATAATAATAATAATAATAATAATAATAATAATTTCTCTAATGGGAGACAGTGAGAAGGGGGAGGATTTCACCTTCTCACAATTACATTTGTTCTTTTCCACACTTCATGAATAGATCCATGCAGGAGTGTGAGGGTCGCCCCATACCATTTAACAGGGGACTTCTGTCATGTTGTACAATCCAAGTGGGGACCATCTTTTATATTTTCCCATGTAAACACATTGACAGAAGCAACAGTTGCAGTTGGCAAACACTCATTGAGTGAAACAATAGGCACAGACAGCTCCCTGCAGTGAATGGAGTCCCCTCTTTGATATGTAAATATCGCTTAAGTATTCAAGTCCCCTCTTGGCAACTTCTTTAAAAGAAATCACATTTGAAGTTATATTATGACAAAATAACTTAAAACTAAACGCTGTATTATGTTTTTGTATTTTATAAATGACCAGAAATAGAGGTCCACACTTGGTCGATGGAAACCGATAGTCCCCTGTGGGTAGGGTAAACGTGTATGTGTGTGTGTGTGTGTGTGTGTGTGTGTGTGTGTGTGTGTGTGTGTGTGTGTGTGTGTGTGTGTGTGTGTGTGTGTGTGTGTGTGTGTGTTGAGCCAAGAAAATTGGCCATAGTTATACAGAATGAAGGGAAGATAGAAAAAACAGAAGACCTATGAAAGAAAAAAATCTGGATACCTGGAATCCGGAAAAAAGCCTCCTCCACTACCATTATCATCCCTATGTTACTGTTGTTTCTTTCAATGCATACAAAATAAAGAACGTTCCCATCCCGAGTTATACACTGCTTCAGTTCTGCAAGACAATTATAAAGACATTACAAATATGAATTTTTTGGGAGTCAATTTAGCGTGACATCATTATTTAGTCCCCGGGCGATTGGTGGGTTTTGGGGGCCTTGCTGTGCTGCTATCTGTGCAGCTCCTTATTCAAATCACCTAATTGGTCTCGTCTACCTCGTTTGCATATGCATACGAGAGGGGGCCATCTCATTGGAGGGAAGGGTGGAATAGAGATGTGTTTGGGGGGGGGGAGGGGGGTAGGGCTGGGGGTGATGGTTTCATAAAGAAAGGCTAAAAGGATGAATGAATGAACAAATGAAGGAATAACAGCCGGGATGTGAGCAAGTGCTTCTGGAAGAATCAGTCTCTGGTTGCCATGGAAACGAGAGGTGTAAATTGGCTCCGCTCCCTCCGTAACCAATTATGCTGTTGATGTAGCCGCTGTGTGTGTGTGTGTGTGTGTGTGTGTGCATATGTGCATGTGTGTAATTGTGTTCTCACATTTGTAGATCTTTTCATGAATTGGAAAATGTTTTTAGAATCTTTATTCTTGTCATACTATTTGGCGGTATTGTAATTGGACAATCAGTTCTGTGTGTGAAGAGGTAGAATCTCACTCCCTGAACGACAAATCGTTTTCAGCAATGGGCTCCTTCTAGTGGTTGTACCGATAACTAGAAACATTGTTTTTCCTTGGTAATCGACATGTTCACCTTTCATGCTTTTAATGAACATGGACGACTCCAGCACCAACACCTCTGACTCGACTGCTTTCTCGGTTGGATTGGCTTTGGCTACGACCGACCCCTGACCTCATGCTACGGCCAGGTCATGCAGCATGGTGTGGTGAGGCGTCTGCCCTTTGACCTCTCACACAGATCCTGGTCTTTAACATACACCGCTCATGATAAATCGACAGTACATTTATCCGACACATACACATACACTGATGCATGTATTTCATCAGGCCCTGAAAAGTACTGAGACAAACACACACACACACGCACACACACACACACACACACACACACACAAAAACACGCACACAGTCGGTTGCCGCTGCGTCATGCAGCTTGTACACAAATCGTTTTTTGTCTCACGGTTCTTTGTGCGCTTGTAACCTTTTCAGGAGAGCTGTTTCCCTGCCCAGTAGGACCACCAGTGAGCAGGGGGGAAGCCAGCCAAGCCCCGACTCTCAGCCACTAATTAGGCCATGCTATGAGCCACACTCACTCAGTTAAGGCCCTACACACACACACCACGGAACCAGCGGAGTCACAGCAAACTTGGGTGGCAAGAATGTGAGAGAGAGAGAGAGTGTAAGAGAGGGAGAGAGATGGCTGGGGCGAGGTTGGAGGTAAAAAAGGAACTAGAGAAAGAAGGGAAGAGAGTGATGAAGAGCGACCGAGAAGAAGTAGAAAACGTAGAAGATGATTCTAATCAGGGGAGGCTTCTTTCAACGTCGGGAGCACGTAAGGAAGCAGCTGAACACTATTGAGCCGTTTCACAGCATGTGTGCGCGCAGGCACACACACTCACACACCTGCCTGCCCGCACAAGCATACACACACACACAAACGTCTAACACACAAGTAATTGGTTGTGTTGGGGGGGGGGGGACGGGTGGGGGGAGGAGGGATGCACTTCAGCTTCTTTGACTGACAGTGGGGACAGGATGCAAGGGTACGGGTCTTAAATGAGCAAAGAGCCTCTTTCGGATTAACATTCTCCACCAATTCAAAAATCCTGCTCTTCTTTCGTCTTTTATCCCTGTAATTTGCACTCCTTTCCTTTTACTCAATCTTCTGTATTACTTTCCTACTTCTCTGTATTACTGTGTGCATTTTAAACCCATTTTCACCCTGCTTTATGCATTACTTTTCCTTATCTTCTCTCTCTCTCGCTCTCTGTTTCTCCCTCATTTAGCCATTGTGAAAGCTTGCCTTCACAAGACCTTTTACTAAGCAGTGGTAATGCATCAGGAAGTACAAACTGGCACAGAAAGTATCACTGAATCACTACCGATGCATACTCAGGCAAGCAATTATTTCAATTGAAGATTGTGTACATCCAAATTGAAATTCCTTCTTCAACTATATCAAGGTCAAATCACAGCATCTGCCTCCAAGCCACTGGCGTCTTTGTTGTTGTGTAGAGGCTGATCCATCTCCAAGTATTTTGCTGGTGTTTCAGTTTTATTAGTATTGACCAGTTTGTTAGGGTGGCTTTACTTTAACTCGATTGGTTATGTGACAGGAATACAGTTGTTTTCCTGCAGTAAACCCTCATGGGATTGAGAGCCATTGCACTGAAAGGCTTTGACGAAGAAAGCAAAGTAAAGTATTTAATTGTCTTCAATAAAGAAAAATAGACATATCTCTTTTTTCAAAAGAATGTTTAACGATCATGCTGAGATTTTTGCAGTTTCCCTTTAAAGTGTTAAAAGTGATCTTTGTATGATTCCTTGATGGATATTTTGTTTGACCTGCACAAAACAACACGGGCAATCAAATACTCCTAATCTCCATCTGAAATGCATTAAATAGAAAAGCTATAAAATATGAACAATGAATTCCTCATTAACAGAGTGAAAGGCTGCATATTTCTAACTATTCTAACTAGCGATCGGCCATCACTGGCTTTGATGAATACAAATTGGTATGTGCCATTTTCAATGACAGCACTTCTCTTTGGAAATCAGAGTGGTACCCGTTGCCTAGTGATTTGAGCTCTAGAATGCTGAGAGCAGCGATGTCACAGAAGAAAACGGAAGCGTTCAGTTTGATGCTCAATATAAAAACCTGGGCCGTCTAAGCTACAGCCACACCAGTGGGTAGTATCTACACCATACAGCGGATATTTAGACATAAAGCAGAAAGATTCTTCATTCCAATATGATACTTTATAAAACACTTTGCACTGTAAAGTGGTGTTTTTTTTTTACTTCTTTGTGTTGCAGGGTGGTATATGCCAAATATGCTTTATGTTATTGGTAAAAAAAAAAGAGGCAGAAATTCAAAGTGGAAGTAGATTCAGGACATGCATATATCTCCTTATCCAGCAAAAATAATAATGCATTACATGATGGAAATAACAATTTATATTCACAACTGAAGACCTCATCTGTGATAACCAGCTTATGATAGAAAAACGAATTACAAAAATTTAGCTGGTTAAGTGGATACAATAACGGAAATTTGTATATAACCCGCTCATTAACCGAATATGATAGATTGGAAGAGAGGTAATCATGTTTAATGTGTGAATACATGTTTATTTTGTCTACACTCTTTTTGAAATAACTCATACAAACACGACATTTTGTGCATTTTACAGAGCAGCAAGCCAACCGCTTTTCACATTCACATTTTATTTCCCATAATTTAGTACCAAGTTTCAGTGCATTTTTATTACAATCAAATTAGCCGTTTGCTATCTTATCTTATGCCTGCAAAAAAAAAAGTTTCCCAAAGTAAGGTGGACATAAACATTCTGAATCATAACTTTATAATTGAATACAAAGGCAAATACATTCATACGACAGCGTGATATTATGTCATCAAATAAATAAAACATTATACAATGAATAAACACATATAAATCTAAAACAACTTTCATTTAAATAAGGCAAACATGACATTTACCTAAAACACGGGGGTTGCACACTGAAAACCAATGTAAATTAAACTAGACAAGTAAACATAACATAAATTAGCCATGCACCAACTGTACAAATGCATTAGGAAATTGACCTATAGAACTCCCTCCATTAAGAAAGCAATAAAATACTACAGCTAAACCAAGACTGTATACTCTGGTTTAGAGCACCACCTTTTTGTTCCACACTGCTCCTTTACAAGCTACGATGATAAGACAGAGTATAAAAAAAAAAGCTTATAGTGTTAATTTCAAAATAAAACCTCATATACTTATAGTCGCTTTGGTTGGGCTACTGGTAATTTAAAGTGGATGAAATGAGTCGGACGAGTGGGATACTGTTCCTGTTGGGGAAAAGTGAGCCTCTATGACATAGGTATATAGCACCCCATGCATTGTGCACCTAGGCTGTACAGCTTTTGATCGTACCGTGTCGATCATTCGGAAAAACGTGACTAGTGTGTGTATGTATACTGTAAATTTTTTTTATCACTACCTACTTTTGTCATTATTCAGACATTTTAAGCGGTTGCGAACCAACATATAAATACATCAACAAAAAGCAGAACTTCCTCGTGTTAGGTTTGGGGTATAGAGCTGCACGTGTGGGCACGCGCCCTTACTGTGAAGTACCATTAAGACTATGTTTTGCTTAAGAAGTGGAAACATTCTACTGAGCGAGTATAGGAAACAACACATTTTGAGTGAGTCGACAGAATAGGGAGGAGGGGAATCCCATGAGGTGCCACAATCAAGGGGACGAGGGCGACGACAAAACAACAACACAGGTATACGTTAAGAGAAGATCTCATTCAACGGGATGTCAGTGGTGTGTATGTTAATGGCCTATTATTCACATTCAAGAAAAGGCATCTCTTTAAGTGGTCCAGTCATCCCAGGGGCCTCAAGTAAAAAGGGAGGGAAGAGAGGATTACAGAGTGAAAGAATGGAAGTAGAACGATGAAGGATTAAAGAATAGAAGGTGGTGGAGGGGAGAAAAGATGGGAGGAACGCACACTTTTTATTTTACGTGACGGGTGTGATAAAGTGCAGGGCGAGAGATGGAGGAAAGGTGTATTAATATGAAGGCAAACTGGTGAGATTTATCAGTCAGGAGAGCCAGCGGGTGAGGTACACACTTCCACAATAACTGCAAAAGCGGGTTTCCACCCAAAACAAAACTAACGCCTCATACAAAGCCGGAGCTGTCCCGTGTCTGTGTCTTGCCCGACTACTCTGGACAGATGCGTGCGGCCTGTCTTCTACTGCTTAAGTCAGACGGGTGAAGCATTGGGGTCAGGTAGAGCATTAACAGTGACGGTGCCCGTGGTTTGGTGTAGGTTGGTTTGAGGACATCTCAGAGGCTATACATGGTGTCTGAGGTCAAGGCTGGGCGCAGAGGGTGAACTGTAATGGCATGAGGAAGCTTTACGTGACAAGGGTGACACTTCCGGGGGAGGGTGAATCATTCATTCATTCATTGGAATGCACAGAGTCGGGCGGCCATCCGACTCTTGGCTCTACGTTACGGTAGAATGGGGCAAGATGTGCCTCCATCGGGAGCAAACCCCCCCCCGATTTGGGCCTCAACGTGTCGAACGACCCACACCAAACCCCACCTATCCCACCCGACACCAACATACCAGCAGTCGCGGGGACCCGATTCATGCTTTATTTCTTGTGGTTGGCGGTCTCGCAGTCTGACAGCGTGTCCAGGTGGAGGGCTGCGTCCTCGGGCTCGTTGCTGGCCTCGACGTCCGGGTCGGGCTCGTCGTCGTTGCTGTCGGCGCTGTAGTCCACCTCCTCCTGGAAGGACGGCTCGTCCTCCTCCATCACGTAGGTGGTGGGGCTGCTGCTGGCCACGGAACACAAAACCACAGCACACACAGTGTTCACTGGGATCACGGGACTTCGACAGGGGCTGCACTGCGGGCATGTCTGCGGCGAAACGTTTCTTTTTTTTTGGGGGGGGGGGGGGGGGGTTATGAGCAGGTCGCGAGAAGGGACGTCTTGCTCAAGGACGCCTTCCGGGTAGACCGCGGACAAAGGGGTTTGCAACGCCGGACGATGAAAGAGCCCAACCCCGGAGACTGACAGTACTGTTCTTCAGTTCGGATTAAGCACATTGTGCCGAAAGGGGGATGGATTCAGGCTACAAAACAAGATGTTCCGCTCACTCGGGCTGGAACAGTCCGATAATAACAACCGTCTGAAAACTGTACCCGTTTACGATGAATATAGAACTTTTTATTACAGTCTAAAAAGGGATATACTGTCTGATATCAATACTATAATTAAAAAACACTGCACTTAAAACGTTCAGTACTTTTTATAGAAAACAGAATGTTGATGTCTTTCAGAACATGTCCAAAACACAACGCAACCTACAAAACAATGCGACACAAACAATTCCACTCTGCTAATGGAAGAAAGCCTAGCATATATTAGCATCGGGGAAGCTGATAAACAATGATTGTGCTCTGTGTCACTCCTGTGCCTGTTTTTCTCCCTCTGGATTCATAATGGGTAAATGCTTGCTGGTTGTTGAGGTTTTAGTGGCTTTAGTGGGTTTTTAATGGTGTTAATGGTCTGAAATGTGATCCCTGGGAAACAGTCGATCAGACGCTGACCTCCCAACCCTCTTCTCTCATGTAGGTTTGGGAGAGGGAGGGGGAGGGGAGTGGGCGAGAGCGAGAGAGAGAGAGAGAGAGAGAGAGAGAGAGAGAGAGAGAGAGAGATTTTTTTATTTTTTTCTCTGAGTGTACAGTGAGTTCATTTGTTTTCTTTCTCTGAGTGTGTTCAATCTTTTTGTAATAGCTTCTGTATCAGTAGAGAGCACTCTTGGCTATCTAGATTATGATTCCAACAAAGTCTCTCACTCTCACACACACACACACACACCAAAACAACCCAAAGCCCTTATAGGTCCCCCAATGATCAGCTGCATAAATGATACATGAATAAATCGATGTAAGAGTACAGCAGGGTAGAGACAGAGAGTGCGAGCGAGAGAGGCAGAGACGCAGGACATTAAGTGGCGTTTAGAGCAAATGCATCCTCCCCCATCAGGCTGACAGAGGCCTTCTGGGCAGAGGGATCTCAGAGGACATGGGCTGAGGTGTGCATAACCGGTGTGGTCAGGACCTCCGTCCAAACCACACACTCCGGTGGTCTTGGGCTGTGGTGAAGACGTCCTGAGTGTGTTAAAAGTAAGTACAAATTGAGCTGAACACCAGTTTGTGACGGTGTGTGTGTTTTTATAAATGCGACAAAATCAATGTAATTCAGGAAAAGCAGGTGAGCAGAAGCAGCTCAACTGTTCTTCTATGACAATTTGCCTCCAGTGAAAAGGTACTCATCAATGACAAATGAATGACTGATGTGCGAAATTTAAACTCTTATTAAACAAAACGTTGGTTAGATGGTTGACAGCCTTCATCTGTGAATAGGGTTCGATGGCCCTGCGGGGGATGACGGACAATTAACCTATTCTTTCGAAGTCTTGGCTGCGGTCTCGACAGGCTTTACAGATCCACATTACACATAGTTTAATGACACTAAGCCTTCTGACTGGCAAGGGAAAACATTGTCCCTGGCTCGCCCCACATAAACAACCACAGGGCAAACGAGGAGAAGGAGACACTTGTGTGGGGGGGGGATCTGCTTCCTGGCTGATGGGGTGCTCAACAGGTGCTGATGGGGGCGTCCGCAGAATGGCAATGAGAGCAGCAAACTGGGAGTTTTTCTAGTCAGTCTATGGTTTTCAGAGCATTAGGTGATTTGCATCACAGCGGAATTAACCATTCGTCTCAAGTTGAGCTTTAGAGTGGCGCTTCTAATTTGCTATTACAATGTTGTCCGGTTTAGGAGATGCTTTTATCCAAAGTGACTTCCCCACTGGGGGGGGGGGGGGGGAGTGACACGACTGCTGCTAGTTGCGTTGGACTCCAAGCAGTGGACCCCCCACCCCCCCCCCCCCCCCCCCCCCACTGCTTGGAGTCCAACACGACTAGCAGCAGTCAGACCATCCTATCATCCAGAAATACAGTAAACATGGAGGATCTAGTGCCGAGTTGTTTGGGTGTTTGGGTGGTCTCCTAACCTGGTCACTTTGGCGCGGGTCTCCATGAGGTCACTCTCCACGTCCAGGAAGTGCTGCTGGGTGCGCAGGCCCAGAGGGGAGGTGAGCCGCTTCAGCCTGAGCAGGGCCAGACAGAACTGGGCGCCCATCTCCTCTAGCTCCCTGGTGCCGATCTGGAGACCCTGGGAGTGGGCGCGGGGGTGGGGGGGGGGGGCAGACACACAGGAGCATGAGCGGGACACGCATGGCTGCAGGGAGAACCACACGACCTGTCTATTATGGGGTGCATTGCTGTTTCACCGGGTGAACTCGCAGAGCTGCTCTACAGCCACACTGTAGGGAGGCCTACTGTTGGAAAAGGGTTCGGTACCGTCATGTACTGTACGTGCGTGCGACACGCATACACACACGCAGGCACTCATGCGTGTACACACACAAACACACACACAAGCATGCATAGACAGACGTCACACACATACATGTGCACACACACACACACACACACACACACACACACACACACACACACACACACACACACACACACACACACACACACACACACACACACACACACACACACACACACACACACACACACACACACACACACACACAGTTTCTTAGCACAATCCTCATAGGATGCCGAGAGGGAACGTCAAAGCTCTACATAAGCAAACTCATATAGAGAGGCTCTGGGAACCGACAGGAGGTTCCTGCACATCTGGATACACAATCAGGAAGGACAACAAGGGGGATAAGCAGAGGTTAGGAGGACGGTCATGGCCTACGCAGAACACTGCCCCTGGGCTAGTCAGATGTTGATATTGGCCCTCTCAAACGGTCCAATACCACAGCGGAGGAAAGAGGGAAGGAGAGGAATAAATGAATGCAGAGAGATAAATCTAAGATACTCTGTGGTTTTGGTGTGCTTCCTGTGAGGCGTAGACAAAACCACCTCCATGGAATAAACAGTTGCCAAAAAAAGTAATGGTGTCGTGAACAACAGGACTAGTCACGGGAAAGTTTAATACACTATTTAAAATGAAACAGGACAAATGCTCCCCATGTCTGTCCCATTGTCTGAAACGGCTCTAGGCTTTAACTTGAATGGGAGCAACCCTTCAAACAAAATGAAAGTGGTATTGTTCGTAGGCATATCGTTGATATGAATCAACAATATACCTCCAGAGCTCGAGGTACAGAAAACGTGAGAGCGAGAGCAGTGTGTCACACATACACACACGCACTCACGCACACACAGAATAATCTGTAAAGTGGGGCCGACATTACTGTTGCTATCAGCACATTTTCCACCATGCTGAATAATCGAATAGCCAGAATCTTTTGCCTTTTCAAATATCCAATTCATTTTCTGCTGTATTCTGCTTCTTATGCAGTGCCATGTTATTACTGGTCCGTTTGAATTCAGTTTCCATCAATCACAGTCTGTCGTCCTACAGCTGACCATTATTTATTTATTTATTTAACGCAATCAATTAATGATGAAGCAATCAGCTGGTGTAATGAACAATGGAGCTCCTTGTAGTTCTAGCCAGGGTAAGCTAACGGGTGATTGACCTGGTCAGAGGGCTCCACCTTGTGGCCATTTTGTGATTCAAAAGGCTAAGGCTTGCCTTCATATACTAATTTATGCCACACGCATTCCTTTCCACACGTGCATTCATCTAAACAAGCACATCCATTTTCGCATGCAGGTGTCTCACACATATGCAATTTCCCCCACACACACCTATATCCAAACGCACACCAATCTCCACACACACCCACACACATCCATCTCTGAACGCACACCCGCCTCCACACACACACTCATCCCCACACACACACAATTCAACACACACACACACACACACACACATATCTTCACTAGTGCATCCATCTCGTCTCACACACACACACACACACACACACACACACACACACACACACACACACACACACACACACACACACACACACACACACACACACACACACACACACACACCTCACCTTATACTTCCCCTGGTCACAGCCACACAGCGTGCTCTCCATAGTGTAGCTGCGCTGGACCCCTATCTCCCGCCAGACGACCACGCGGGCCGTGGACTCCTTGGAGCGCTCCACCACGAAGCTGCAGCTGCCCATGCTGAAGGCAGAGGCCATCTGGGACAGAATCTTAGGCAGAGTCTTGGGGGGGGAACGGGGGAGATGTCAGCTGTTAGATCGGGAGGATGCAACTTGTGTTTCTGTTCAGACGACAGGGAAGGCTTGAAATGTACCGAGCACGTTTGTTACACCTCATGTTTGCGTTTTCAATTTTGATTGAAACACAATTCAATATGAAGGTATAATTAAAAATACATGTGGGTTGATATTGTTTAACAGGTGGCAGGTTATTGCTTACGGACATAGGGGAGAAGCCGCTGATAGGAAACAAACCACTTCCCTCATCAAGAGGGATGCTGGGAAATACCAATTAAAAATCAGCCTGTCGAGACTTGAGGACTTAAAAGCATCCAGCGCAGTACTTCCCACAGCACTCATCATAACGCTGGTGTTTATTGCATTACAGTTTAATTGCGCAAACATCATTTAATAGTGACACATAGGAAGTCGGGCCAACATATTAGAACTGTGAACATGACAATGTCTGTGACAGTGTCTCAGGTGACTGTACCAATTGTGACTCTAATTGCAAGGCTGAGTTTAAAAACGATTTCATTAAAGAGACTATCCCATTTTACCTACCGGTGCCCGCATGCACACACCTTATAAGAGCAAACCAAGCTCATATGCGGCCACTCTCACGAGTTTCAAAATGCATCTAGTTAAATACCGTGAACGTTTGTGTTCTTCTATTACGGTACTACTACAATTTTATCAACCTTGATAATAAATAATGGAAGTTATTTGGGCTACTACTCGCTTACACATTCTCCAATCTCAAGGTAAGCCATATCGATCACTGTCACCCTGGCCTTGACTCCAGCCATGTCATATTTGAAGTATGCCTGCTTGTACACTCTGAAGGAAGGAAGGCTTGTACACTCTGAATGGAACGGCCACAGGGTTGCCTCTGTTGTTGAGCTGGTGGGCAGAGCCCCACCACTTGGCCAAATGCCACTCACCTGAGCAGGCCTGGCTCAGGAGTCTCTAAAGCAGCCCTGGCAGATTGGCATTGGTGTATCCCTGGCTTGCAGACTGACATTTTGTAACATTTGTGTTTGGTTGTAGCACTTAACCATTGACTCACATACACTCCAAATGCACACCCACTGCAGACACACTGATCTAGAGACAAAGCACATGTCAGGAATGCATTCTATATGCTTTATTAAACATTATGTGTTTAATTCAAGGCTATGGTGGCCCCCCTCTTGTTATTGCACACCGTTGAGCCAGGATGTAACAGTGCGTGTGTTTAAGTGTGTGGGCACGCGTGTGTGCGTGCGTGCGTGCTTTTGTGTGTGTGCTTTTGTGTGTGTACGTGAAAGAGTGTTTGACTGTGTGTGTGTGTGTGTGTGTGTGTGTGTGTGTGTGTGTGTGTGTGTGTGTGTGTGTGTGTGTGTGTGTGTGTGTGTGTGTGTGTGTGTGTGTGTGTGTGTGTGTGTGTGTGTGTGTGTTCACCCTGTATCCCAGGTCTTCATGTAGATCGCAGGAGGAGGTGCTGATGTTGGACTGCCAGACTGTCTCCTTCACACTGCAGCCATACATGAACACGTTCTTCTTACGAGAGTGACCGTGGTAGTCACAGAAAACCTGCGGTATCACACACACACACACACACGCACACACACACACACACACACACACACACACACAGACACACACACACACACACACACACACACACACACACACACACACACACACACATTAGACTGAATGTTTTAAGAGACTGGTTGCTGCTCATCCTAAATCAATACAATATAGAACATCGGGCAACTTATGCCAGGGATGTATGTCCTCATGGTATTGCAGCTTGACCAGACTGTATTCTTGACAGGACTGTAGTGTATATCAAAATCAACAGTGCATTATCAATAGTGCAGATCTATGGGATTCATGATTAACGGTGCAACATGGAAAACCCCAGGCAGTTCCAATGATTCAAGAGGAAAAAATATAATGTTTTCACCAGTGGCGCCCTCTGTATGTGAGCGAGGTACTGCAGGAGGCTCTTGGTGTGGTAGATTGTTGGGTGGAGCTCGTGGCTCGGGTTCTGCCACTGGCGGTTCAAATCCTCACCGCTCAGAGAGCAGCGGTGACTACAGGGGGAGAAGAGCGGCGGATGAGAGACCGAGCACGAGGACGACAGCTGGAGTCTTTCAGGATCAGAACGCATGTTGGAGAAATCTATCACGACACATCCGTATTAAACAAGTTAACGACAGGCCGCATTAGAGGAGATTGTGTTGAATCGTTGTTGCGCGGCGGAATGACGGTGAAGCGTTGTACACTGTGTAACATATTGGAAAAACGACAGCGGAGCAGCAATTATGTGTCAGAATGAGCCACGCTTAGATGGCCGTGCGGTGTTGGTCACGCCCCAACGACGCGTCTGTAATGAAAAATGTGAACCGTGTGTCTCCCCCTATTTAAGTCCACATCGTGGTTGACATGAACGCGGGACGCTGCGACGGCGAGTGTGTGCCCGCTCACTTTCCGTTGATGACGCCGTCGGGGTTGAGCATGGGGACGATCTTGAAGATGTAGGCCTCTCGCAGGCTGTGGGCCAGCTGGCTGGAGCCCATCAGGAACTCCAGCGTGCCCTTCATCACCCAGCTGGCGTTGGTCTCCCCGGGATGCACCCTGGCCGACAGGAAGATCACCGGCCGGTTCTCTTGGGGCAGAGGAGAAGGGTGGTACTCGTTAGGGACTGTGTCCATTACGTCATTTAGCATAAGCTTTTATCCAAAAAAGACTTGCAGTGAATTCAGATACACGTCATTAAGGGGTGAAAGAGTAATGGGATAGGGTTGGTCATCTTGATCAGAGAGGCCTACAGATTAGTCTGTGGACTTCAGGGGATCTTACTCAGAACGGCTGGGAGAAGAACACCCATACTGCTGGACTATCCGGCATGTGATTATGAATGAAGGCCAACATGGAGACGAACACAAGACATGAACGTGGACTAAAACGGACTGGACTAAAACCTGATTAAGTGATGGATAAGGATAATGTTCATTCCTAATGCAGCAAGGCTGCCAGAGTGTAATACTGTACTCTCTTACTAACACTCAATCACTGTTCCCATAAAGCAAGGGCAGAAATAATAAGATAAAAAATACACGTCAGTGAATCTGTCTAATTATAAAGCATAAATGAAGCACACCGAAGATATTTAGCCAAACTGGCAAGATTCGATTTTAGGCTGTTCAATGACAAAGACCAGCGCTTGGGTACTTACTGAACGGACAGATGTGGTCGTTGGTGGTGGCCTCGGGCATGGCTGTTATGGTGAGGAGGGGGCAGCTGTTTCCTGCCAGTGTCTCACACAGGACGTCCTGTCTCCAATAGATCTGGGGGCTTCTCAGGTCCTCAAGCTTGGACAGGTGCATCTTCACCAGCGACAGAGGAAGCGGGCGAGCGAGGAGAGCGGGAGAGAGAGAGAGAAATGTAATATATATAATTTGTACGACTGCCAACTGCAAGGTGGTGGATCAGAAACAGAGCACCACTTTAACCTGCGGTTTCAATAAAGACGTCTCGCGCGATTACAGACCTCAGAAAAACCTTTTTACCGCTCGCTTTATTAATCATCAGCGTCTGGGTAATGTCACAGATTAATGAAATAGCGCTGAACTCTTGTCAATTCCACAGCAGGCTGCGGAAGCGCCGTTAGCTGAACAGCATGATAGCTAAAGAGCCACTAGCATCTGGTAAAACAGTAGGGGTTTCATGCGCACGCACGCACGCACGCACGCACACGCACACGCACACACACACACACAGGAAAAAGACCATCCTTCAGCGTATACAAGCAGGCACACTTTAAATATGATATGGTTGGCGTCAAGGCCAGGGTGAAAGTGATCGGTATGGAAGAGGCATACCTTGAGAGTGGAGTATGTGTAAGGGTAGTGGTAGGCAAAGTAGCAGACGTCGTCCTTATGGCTGAAGTTCATGGTGAACGTCATGGTGTAGTACGACTTTCCTTTCTGGCCGCCTGTGGCAATTGAACTCCTGGAGAAATGGTTTCTGCAAGAGCAAATCGAAACTTACATCAGGCGATAAGTAGCCGCATTTAGAAAGCATCACAATTTGTGAAGTTTGTAAATCTTCTACATATCCGTATTATAAAAAATGTATTAGTTGTAATCCTATGTTTTGAAGGAGGGGGAAATTAAGTGTTCACAATGCAGCTACTGCAGCCATATACTCGTACTCAAAACATATCTGAACTACGTTAAAGTTCACATATGTTTCTCAAGAAGTCTCAAGAATAAAACGCACCCAGCCAGGAGACAATCCATACAGGGAGATGTTCTTTGGTTCATGTTTGCCCACTCCCACCACCAAGGTAAATTCTTAGACAACGTCAAAATAATATTATAATATATAAACTGTAACTACCACTCAAGCCACTATAGGCTGCTAATGGGAACACATTCAAGTGCAGGTTTAAGTGGTAAGTGCAACGCTAAATGATGTGTACGAGCCAAGGTGAAAGGGATTCCATACTTGTAGTAACAGATGTCTTCTCCTGTTCTCACCCAGCGAGGCTTACCCCCAATCGCCTCCTGCACAGAATACATCAGTACCTGCATACCTGGGTGGACACAAACACACACACACACCCACACATAGATACACACTTAAAACTACAGTTCACCAGAATATTTTGGCTCATTTGATGTAGTGTGTTTATGGTTTACTTTGGTATCGGGTAAACTTCATGGTTTGGGAGTTTGCTGTGAATCAACCAGATGTATCTCCCACACATCGATTATAGACAGGGCTATTCCAGGAGGCCTTACCGTAATTAAACTGGCTGTTGGACTTCTCACAGTTGATGATGTTGAAGCGGTAGTCCGTTCCGACGCGCATCCCGCTCACCTCAAAATAGAACCACTGGTGATAGTGGTTACTGTTGATGTCCGAGTTGAGCACCAGGTCATACTCATGCCTGCACATAAAGAAACACAGTTCAGTAACCAAACACCAGCCAGCAACACCTAGAACAAGCCTTTTGACACACACACAGACACACAGACACACACACACAAACATCTTGATTAAACTACAACGTACTGCCTGACATGGATAGCCTTTCTGAGGTTGCCGGATTCAAATTGTGAGTTGAACTTCAGTGACTCGCCATCGTCAGCAATCACAGGGCCACTAGAAAGCAAACAATGGATCTGGATTTAGGCAGAGAACGGAGCTGCAGAAAAACGGCGACGGCTGAATGCATTTAAATGAAAAAAACATTTTCAAATGTCAGATTGGGGCTTTTACAACTAGGGATGTATTTGTTATGCACAACACATTGTAAAGATGGACGACGAAGCTAAACTGTTCAGAGCACAACGGATGAAAACATTCAAACTCACCTAGGAATATCCAGGTCATAAACGACTTTGTCCAAGATGTCATTTGGGTGAATCAACCTCTCAATGTCCTGGAATATCTTAGCCCTGCAATAGCACCAAGAGAGAGTCTTTAGCACATACATTACCTACTTTGAGCAGATGCTTTTCTCTACAGCGATGTATAATGAAGTCAGATAAAGGTAGGTACATTTAGGAGCAGTTAGGGTTTAGGCGTCTTGCACAAGGAGGCCAACAGGTAGACAGAGGACTGATGGAATCAAATAGGGCTGGGCAGTTAATCCAATTTCATCGTGATTTCGATTTCTGTGTCAAACGATCTGTAAACTAATATAATCAATATCCTTTTCTAAGTATATTTATTCATTTTATTCTTTAAATATTTCCGATTTGAACACTTCCTATAACTCTGGAGGCCCCCCCAGTGCTCGCCCTCTCACAGAGCCCCTCACCTCTGCACGCCGTAGGCCCTCTCCAGCAGCGGCTCCCTGAAGGTGGGGGCCACGTGGCCGAAGTAGTCGGGGTACGCCACCTCCGAGTACCGGGGCACCGAGGCCGTGCCCTTCACCATCTCCACGTACAGGTCGGGGTCGTGGAGGGGCAGCAGCAGGGCCGTGTCGGGCACCTCCAGCAGGGGGCCCTCCTCCTCGGGGCCCTCAGAGCCACAGTCAGACCCCCCGGCGCTGCTGCCGCCACCCCCCCCTCGGCGCGCAGCGGCGATGCCCCCGACGAGCAGCGGGGAATGGATGTGTCGGGTGGAGTTCACCGGGGGCTCGTCCACCCCTCCCCCTCCTCCACCTCCTCCGTTCAGAGGGCTGTCGGCCTCCAGGGCCACGCGCTCCAGCACGCGCACCAGCTCCTGCTCCAGGCCGGTGCCCCGGGGGGCGGGCCGGGCCCCCGGGGCCACGCCCTCTTTGGCCACGCCCTCTTTTCCGTCTTCCGTCAGGTGGATGCTGGCTAGTTCTAGAGGCGGCAGGGGGGACGAGGCCGGGGCGGGCGCCAGGGGCGTGGCAGGTCTACAGGAAGAGGGGGCAGAGGCGGGGCGGCCCTCGCCGGGGTCACGCTGAAGGGGCGCGGCTTGGACCGCGGGCACGGTGATTGGCCGGGGGGATTTGGTGGCCGATGTGGTGGAAGTCTCCGAGGACGTTTTGGCACAGTCTAAATCGTACCCCTGTGATGATGAGATATTGTACATCTTGTTCCTTGATTTTTGAGGAAATATGTTTTGTCTTTTTGAATTTCTTTATTTAACCATTTTATCTAAACATTTATTGCTGGAAACATGGATGTGTTTTTTTTCAATGTAGTGCACTAAACTAGTCAGGTATATATTATAGATATTGTAAAATTTGTGTCGTAAATGAAAGGTTGAGGTAAATGTTGAAGCATCAACTCCCAGTTTGAATGGATCCACACGCGTCCTCCCGTAGGGAACGCCACTGACCTGGAAGTCCTCGGACAGCTCCAGGAAGAACTTGTCGTACACCCTCAGCTCCTCAAACGGACGGCTGTGGATCTCTCTGGGACGCAGCTTGCTGAGGTCCGTCTCTATGTCGTCGTTCTGCGGAGTCATTCGACAAAGGATTCACTGAAACGAGTGTGGAAGGATATCCCAGAGTTTTGTTACCAAGAGTTTTTATTTTTTTTATTATGAACCACTTCTTCGGTCGATGAGTTTCAGAACTGGTTATACATGAATACGCAATCCTGTTAATGTAAGTTACGTTGCTTAGAGAGCCAGGTGCATCGCAAAACCTTGACTACGATCCAAAGGTCTCTCATCTCACAGAGACATCCTGTACCTTGGGTGACCAGTTATCTCCCCAACCATGAATAAATGACCAAGCAGAAGGCAGTTTTAATTATCTCTCGTTGGTATAAACTCAAAGTGTGTGCGTGTGCATGTGCCTGCGTGCGCGTTTTAGTTGTACCCCAGCGCGACAGTCCTTCTCGTCCTCTTCGTTCTCTGTGTCATTCTCCATATCCGCCTCAGTCTCCTCATCACTGTCGTCCACGACGTCGTCCACTACGAGCACACACACACACACACACACACACAGGTAAACACAAACACTTAAAACACACACACAGGTTAACATTTCCATTGACACCAAAGTGGTGCATGTGAGCTGTAGGGTTATTATGGGTGAGTCACTGTGCTGTGACAGACAGGAGAGGGCCAGTGACCGGGGGTGGATCGTAAGCAGCCATGACACAGAGCTTAGCTCCTAATCCGAAGAGAGAGAGAAAAGATCTACGCAGAGATATGATTCTTCAAATATACCCTTAAAAGCACATTATCCCATTCTGTTGTAATTCCTATTCTAGGGATCGCTGTGTTTAGTTCAGATGAAAACATTATTTGGTGGAAATAAAAACTAATAACTACATTGCTTTAATGCTCTTTAGACACAGATAATAAACGTCAGCCAATGTTCTACACTCACAAAATGTTGTAATGTCCTTGCCAAGAATAACAAAGGAACATTTGCTTGAATCTGCACACCCCTGAGCACCTGCATGGCTGGGTCAGCGATTGAAGGCTCATTAACTATTCAGACATGGAGCACCTGGGCACATGAACAGTCTGTGAGCCTGAAGCACATTTCGGCGATGTGGGCGGAAACTGTACCAGGCGTCTAAAGGGTCAGAAGGGACAAGAGAGACCCAAACCAACAGTGTTGGCACCAAGAAAATGTTGGTTTTCAGTATGCTTTTTGTATGCCAACATATGCTTAAAAATGTAACTATGGACAGGTTACTTGTCAGCAGTAGCGAACCGTGACTCTTAAACCTTGGCCCTCTGATAATAAACGTCCCCGTCGCGAACAAGCAGACCACCAGTTTAGCTTACTGTGTCCTCTCTATAGTACTGCAAAATGTAACATTGACAATTCCAACTTATTGAAAGATAAAATGAATACGCTAGTCCAGCCTTAGCAATGCAACGGGCAAACAGCAGGGAGAGAGTGAGAGTTATCACCAAAACTAAAAACAGCTCTCCCTTAAGCAAAATGCAAATCCTCCTGACAAATAATCCCGTCATCAAACAAGCTGTGAGGGCACTTCATTAGAATATATAGCCTTATATAGAGACAACGGCCTGGGGTGCAGAGCGCATGACAGCAGACAATCAATCAAACACCCTCAGTAAAGCTTTTGCTTTTTATGAGTTGAAATGCCTTTAAAAAGCTATGGTTTTCTGAACGCATTTTAGCTCTGGTGTGGGAAGTTCACCTCGAAAACGGTAGATAATTCATCAGAAACAATGACCTCCTCACTAGCAGTTAGGTTACTCGGGGCGGCTGCCGTCATGAAGTAAAGCAATTCACGCCCATAAGCTTATATCCAGTGTAATGGATTTTTGTCCCTCACAGTGGGCAGAACTTGGCATAAAGTTAGCGACAACAAAGCACACCCATTGAGAGGGAAGATATGATTGGTCAATTTTACTGTCGTTTGAAATAAGTGTCATCGAATTAATATTACGACCTCTGTGAAATTATAGCGGACCCGTCCACCAATCAAAGAGCTGTCTAGCACATTCCCTCCCTACAACCGCAGAGTCAGCAGCATTCTGAGGCTGACAAAAGGGGCTTCTTTCATTTAACCCTTCACATTCCAACACAATTTGAATAGGCCGTTTCTAAGGGTTTATTTCCTCAGAATTATTTTTGTTAAATATGGATTGTCAAATAAAATTGAAAAAACCTGGAATACCTTAGGCCCTCTCTGATGGCTTAGAGGGCCCTGACGGTTCCTCTCTGCTTATCAGGATACGCTTTCGCAATGCAGCAGAAGGCAAGCATGTCCTTTTAACATGCCCATCTGTAGGCCTCTGGGAGTGTAGGTGTAGTGGAACGACTGAGGGGTTTCATCAGTGAGTGAGTGCATGAGTGGTAGTGAGTCAGTGAGTGAGAGAGTGAGAGAGTGAGTGAGTGAGTGAGTGAGTGAGTGAGTGAGTGAGTGAGTGAGTGAGTGAGTGAGTGAGTGAGTGAGTGAGTGAGTGAGTGAGTGAGTGAGTGAGTGAGTGAGTGAGTTAATGAGTGAGTGAGTGAGTGCATGAGTAAGAGTGCATGAGTAAGAGTGCATGAGTAAGAGTGTATGAGTGGTAGTGAGTCAGTGAGTGAGTGCATGAGTGAGAGAGTTAATGAGTGAGTGAGTGAGTGAGTGAGTGAGTGAGTGAGTGAGTGAGTGAGTGAGTGAGTGAGTGAGTGAGTGAGTGAGTGAGTGAGTTAATGAGTGAGTGAGTGAGTGAGTGAGTGAGTGAGTGAGTGAGTGAGTGAGTGAGTGAGTGAGTGAGTGAGTGAGTGAGTGAGTGAGTGAGTGAGTGAGTGTGTATATGCGTATGCTTTTGTGGCGCCAACCTCCAGGCATTTGGCTGTAGATCTGTGCCACCGGGCCGCCTGCGGGCACGTGTGGTAGAGGGTAGTGAAAGGCCGACTTGATGGTGGGCAGAGGCAGGCGGTTCTTGGGAAAACACTTCCTCATGATGAGACTGGAGGTGTTCACCAGAGGGTCCAGCGTCCGCACTGGGAGGCACTCCTGGGAACCAGACAAAATACAGGAGGGCAGGAAGTTGAACAACAAGACTTGCTCATTCTTAAGTGATCCTCCTTGAAAAACATTGAGGTTGAAGAAAGGCTTGTGGTACTTATTCAGGCTTGGATTAGGGTTGAAGAGCGTGATGCTTTCTGTTTTGAAGACCCATATAAAGTAGGGTATGGCAGAAATATTAAGTCCATGGGATGATGTGTTCCTTCGTAAGTTTGTGTATATTATATTGAATTGTGGCGTAATACAAGCTGATAAAATATAATAATAGATTTGACCTAGAAATGCATTCCTTCTAGTTGGTTAATCATAAATTAGACAAACAGGAACATAACAATAGTTAGCTTTATTACTTTCCTACATTTCAGATGAAAGTAAATAAGACATGAGTAACATTGTAGGCCACGGTGACACATGGTGTCTGCGATCGGATCTGGCAGATCCAATCCCAGACTTGTGTCCAGACTTGACAGATAAATGCAAACTCTGTGGCTGGATCTGTGATCATATTTCTCGTTCCTGGTAAATATTTAAATACTTCCTGGGGAAAATGCTGCTGATTGCCAAAAGAGAAGCCTCTGTTCTTTTCCCTTAAAATGCGAAATTTTTGTTGCTCCCCCAACAGTCATGCAATGTTCAGCAGAGCACAGATGATGTTGCTGAGAGGTATAGTTTCATAGTCAACATTTAATTTGACCGTCATTGCTGCAGGTCATAAATTGAATGAAATCATACCATGAAACTAACTTTACTTTGGTGCAGAAACAAGCATTTACCGCATGCATTACATTCTTAAGGGGCATTTTTGGTTGATTTGATGTTCAAAGTTGTAATTAAATAGCAAGTAACCTGTCCACAGCGTGCACAGTCCACTGCTACCAGACCTGATCACAATGTAGGCCAGACCTCCTTTGTGATCTGGTGTATCGGATCCCAATGCAACCAAGATCTGATTCATGAGTGTCCTGACAATTAATGCATCTCAGCAGGATCGCTATTTCAATACGATAAAAATCACATTGAAACCACGAAGAGTAACCATAGCCCCTATTGCTTCTAGGGGACGGTCTAACTTAGCGATGCATGCTTAGAACAGGAAACAGTATAGCTCTCAGTGTTGAAAATAGAAACGGCGGGTCGGATGGTCTAGTGCGTTTGACTCCCAGCGAAGAGGTTCTGGGTTCAAACCCTACCTGTAGGCATCCTAGAGCTAGATGCCTAAAACCTACCTGGTCCTAAATGACACAAAAAAGTACACTGTAAGGCATTATGGATCAAGGCATCTTCTTCATGACTAAATGGTACTAATAAACAAAGCAATCCCTATCCTCGATCTATTGATCTATTATTGACAGCAGATACGACATGGACGCGGCGCTTACGTTGGAGGTGTTGTAGAGGACTCTCATGCCGTCGGCCTCGATGAAGGCAGTCCTGCCGCACTTGATGTTGGTGATGTTCCTGAGGCTGGCCAGCAGGCCCTTCCGGATCAGCATGTGCCGTTGCCGGGTGTCATTGCGGTGCCAGTCTTGGTAGGCGAACAGCAGGAGGGGGACGTGCCCTCGGTCAACCGCCCGCCGCGCGTTGGTCTCTACACAGGAGAAGAGAAGGAATCAACATAGGTTATGTGGCGGGCAACAGTCTGGGGGGGGGGGACGACGACGACGACGACTGCATCACCAAGAGCCAAGGGCACTTACTCATTTTGATAGATTTACCCTTAACTAGAAAATATGACTTGCTTATCTAAGTGCTTGTTTATTTTGGGTTGTCAAGTGTAATCCAAGTGAATAAGGAAGAGACGGATGCTTCAGTTTGCGTCATTCATGATCATTTAGGTTGTCTGTCAGGCGCCTGCGTTGTTCTTTCGCCCGCATTAGGTAAACAAGCATCAAGATAATCATCAATTTAGCGTTAGCACTAGCTGTTAAGCAGACAGAGGGATTGAGGTGACAAACCCGGACGGGAAAGTACGCCGGTTTCAAACGGATAGCAAACAAACTAGTGACAGCTAGGCCATGGGTCGTTAGTGGGGTATAAAGAACTCACTGGATTTGAGGAGGGCTCCCAGAGTGTCCAGGGCCACCCTGTTGATGTGGGACACATGACAAGGTGAGTTAGAATGGAGGACGAGCACACGCGGCGCTGGCCGGAACATGCGACAGGAGACGACACTTGTGTGTGTGAGTGCTTTGTAAACGTGTGGCTTTACTTGAGCAGGGTGGTGTTCTTCTTGGTGTGCGGCCCCACGATCTTGAACATGAGCTCCACTGCACCGCTTTTCCCCAGAGAGATGGCGTTCACCGCTGCACAAAAGATGCACACATTCCCCCCAAGGACCTCAATCGGAGAAACACTTGGGTCTTTATTGATTTGCAAAGACTCATGGAGGGTAGACGATCTAATGAACTGATTAACCCAAAAGAGGAAGTCAGAAGGACAGAAACGGAATTGAATCCTAATCAGACTTCACACTTCTCTATTACACAAAAACAGTCTTGTGGATCGGCTTACAGTTGGAAGAGTAGACCCTGAGGACTTGCAGGCAAGGCAGAACCAGTTTGGAGTTGAGGAGGTTCTGTTTCAGTAGGTTGACGGTGACATTCAGTGCTCCAGTCAAACGGGCCTTCACCCCAAACTTCCTGTCTGCGGAGGAAGAGAGGTTGTCAGGGAGGACAGAGTAACAGGGTCGGTTTATGTGTGATGTTTGCATGTATGGATAATTCTCATAATTACATGGTAGCCTGTTTGTAGTCATGTAAACTTCAAATGAAGCCAGGCAAAGACTGAAAGTTGTATACATTCTTTGTTTTTAAGTTGTCTCAGGCAGGGATACAAAATGTTTAAAAATATATAGCCATGTAGAGCTGGAGTCAACATAAATGTTGATATTTCACTGTCATCAATTTATCAGCATGAAAATTAAATGTTTTTCATATAGTTTTAACCACAAATTTAGATATATCAGATATTAGTTAAAAGAGAATGCCACAATGGAGGTTATGTTTTTAAAACAAAGATTTGTCAAATGAGTTATAAATTCATACCCGTTTACGTGAACTTTACAGGGACTTTGGTAGCCCAGGCCTATGCTTGCGCCTGCTGTGAACATACCTTTTGGTCCCACTTTGGCCAGCAGGGAGTGAAGCTGCAGCATGAGTTCCTCACTGGGAGGAGACTCTTTGCTGGCAGAGATCAGCAGCTTCAGTAAGATGGCGGGGCCCCCCTTGGACACAAACACCGCCACCCTGCGCCCTCCGCCTGTTACACACAAGAGAAAATGTCAACACTGATCATGGAGAATGTATACAAATTTAAGAAATTTACAAAATGGTTTTGATTTTTTAATTATCTATTTTTTTTTCATTAATATATTTTGTCCCATCAATTGACCTGTGTGAATGTAGTCAAGGGTAGAAACACACACACACACACACACACACACACACACACACACACACGCACACACACGCACACACGCACACACGCACACACGCACACACGCACACACACTGTCTGTCTGAAAATAAATGTTTCGGTCAACATGAAAGGGAAATTAAAATGTCTGGCAAATACTAGACATTTTAGCTACTTTGAGCTACTTACCCACAGTAAGTAGCTCACTGAGGATATAAAGAATGTTCAAGGTGGTCTGAAGATCTCGGGAATTCTGTAAAAAAAACAGACACAATGACAACATCCAATGAATGAATAAATGAAATAATATATATATTTTTTTTTCAAACAAAGTTTCAATTTAATTCCACCGCAGCACTAGCGCTATTCAAGAGCATTCAAAGAAATGCAATAGCGCAGACGACTGAAGGAAAAGAAAAAACAATCCTAACCTGAGGTTGTTACCTAAGTAACAGCATGTTATTATTAGAAGGTAGAGCTTTTTGATATAGGAGGAGTGCGAAGCATTGGATCGTGATGAAAGAGATGTCGAGGAGCGGGCGGGAGAAAATAAAAAGGACCACCTATGCAATAAAAACATTTTACAATTGTTTTAAAATGAGTGAATCTTTTAAAATGTCCCTGTACACAGATAGATGGTACATGGCAAAGGAATGCCTATAGTGCGACATAGTGGAGAAAAAAAAAAAGGGCTGCGACCAAATGTGTGAGGGGTGCCACCAGTAGAAAAGGTTAGCATTGAGCCCTGCATCAAAGCTGCATCGTTTAAGGATCTAGCGATGATTGTGTTTCCAGGTCAAAATGGATGTGAGGCGCATCTCTGACCTGCACAGAATGAACACGTGGACCATAACGTGGCCAAGCTGTTTACACAAGCAAGTGCATCCGACGATGATCTGACTGATCTAGGTGTCTTAATAGCATTTACTCCGGGAATGAATGCAAACGCTTAATACAATTAGGGTTTTCCACAAAACAGCGAATCATTTGAATGATTCCTTCCTGCATGCATGTTAACATAATGAACGATTCAGATTATAATGTTGTCACAGACCTCCAGGGAAGCCAGGATGACCTCCATGCCAGTTGAGCCTTTGGACATCACCTCCTTCTTGGTCTTCTCTAAAACACACAGCATTCAGTGATTATTTTTCCACCCATGTCAAACCTTGAATACTATACATATACTTTACACAACTTTAGACATACAGAAATGATTGTGGAATGTAGGAAGCATTCTTTAATATATCTGCTGTGACAACTTGCACTTGAAGTTATTTTTATTAAACTAGGTTGTGCAGCAACATACTTATTTTTTTTACATAAACATCTGCCAAATAACCAAATATAATGTAAATGTATGTATTTTGCACAAGAGGTATATGCAATCCCTACACATGGAATAAAATATCATAAATACTGTAGATAACAATTATATCAATGGTCAATAAACACTTTGTTTATTATTGTATGCCTTCCCATCACCATGATCAGTATGTACACCTGCATGTCATGTAAACATAAAGTAAGAAAGTATAACATTTCGTGTTGGCAGAGCTGTCACAGTAAACACCCATCACAGGGTGTCATACTGGGTGTCAAAGATGTCTGAAATGATTTCAGCGATTCAGTCGGGAACTCGTGGGCCTCACTGAACCAACGCTGTTCAGCTGGGCTTTCTCCATTTCTGCCATTCTATTCTCCCCCTCACTGTCTATCTCTCACCCTCAAGACTCCTTGTTCTGATTGAGAATTCTGAGGCCCCCACAGGTCTATGCCCCCACAGGTCTATGCCCCGGCATCTGCCTTCAGAGCTGAGAAATTCCGCTCTCCTTTTGAGGCGGAAGCAATGTGAGAAGACTGCTGACAGCCTCTGCACAGGCCAGCACGCAGAATTCAACACAAAACAAAACACCGAAATGCCAAGAAGATAATTACACAGACAGATTCAAACTGACAACCACAAGTTTCTGAAGCAATATCAAAAGAGGAGAGATATTGAAGATAGTCTTCAAAATGGCCATTTTGGCGGCCTTTATGCTGATGCTGAACAACAAGACACTACCTTTCGGAAGTCTACAAATGTAGTACGGTATTCAAAACGTTGTTAGGTGCAGAGTCGGGGAACAAAACCATAGCAACATTGTTGCGCTGTGGTAGAAAACAATGAAGGTTTAAAAGGATATTCGCCAAATGTTAGTATGTAATAGTGGAGAGGACTGTACCAGCGGGGGGGAAGAGGGGCAGGGTCCAGACCGTGTTCCATTGTTATTCAGCTCCGAGGATCAGACAGACATCCCTCTGTAGTCAATGATATCAGTCTATCTCTCAGTTAATTTGGATGCAAGTATAAGTAAGGTTAACTTTAAGTATGAATTATACAAGAATAAAAAGGTAAATATATTTACATTAGAGCCAAATGTTAAACACTTGATATTACCTGGCTTTCCTTGGTCAATTAGTGCATGCATTCTGTGGGACATTTACATGTGTTCCTCATTCATAAGTTACATAAGATATATCTCCAACCCTCTCATTTCCGTATAGGTGGCCTCTAAAAGACGCCTGGCTCACGTCACGGTGAGGGGAAACGCCCTGCTATGGTTTCTCGTCTGTAGTTTTAGAATGTATATTCTGTAGGCTTAAATTAGGGTCAGGGTAACAAATCCATACCCCGGTTAAAATCAGACAATACCAGCTTTAGAATCATGACTGTATATGACACAGACAAATAAAGTGGCATTAACTATTAGAAATGCATATTTTAGGGTTTAAATTCATATGCCTTTCACAGGGCTCATCTCTTAAACACATGTGGTAAGTCATGGTGATTTAAGATCAGGTTAATAAACAAGGCGAGCAATGGATTTTAATGAAAGACCTCACTTCATATAACTAATGTATAATATGTAACTTCATGTAACTAATGTTTAATATGTAACCCTTTTGTACGTAATGCTTGATTTACTGTATGGAATGTGTTTTAGACATCGTGGGCGGGACATAAATGCTAATGGTGAACGTCAAGAGCCCGTAGTTTAGAGCATTGTGATTGGCCAAGGATATCTTGGGGGAGGCCACACAATTAGGATATAAAGTGGAACTCCAAAACAGTTTGCGAGTTCTTTGCAAACCAACTCAGGTGATGTTGTTACTCTCTGCAGTGACAATAAAGCCTTGATCATTCAAACCTAGTCCTTCTCGACCTCTTGTAATTTTTAAACTGTGGGTTTTATCCACGACAGTGCCTGTTTCTGTTGCAAAGCAACCATGAAACATCTACATTTAACCTATGATGACGTTCAGTGCTTTATTTTAAGAGAATTTACCTTTTTTTGAGTAGGGCATCAAGGGCGCGCTGTGAAAAACGCGGTGTTGACTGCACCGAATTACGAGGTGCTCATCAACTCAAAAGCAGCGAGGAGCACATTTGCTTCACATTGATAACGCTTATAAAATAGTCACCCCAAGCTGCAATGTTAGAGCCGTTAGAGTCAAGTTTATACAAAGACTTTATTTTCCGAGGCTGATGAGCAGTGTTTATGTTCCAAGTTCCACACACATCCTTGATTAAAATAAGAATTATATTTATGTTCCGGTAGAACAAATCCATATTTGTACAATTAATTGAATTGTACAAACACCAACTATTCAGATCTAGAGGGAGCAGTATCATTTGATTTACAGGGCAGTAAATTTAAAGGGAGCGGAGATGCAGCCAGTGCTGGAAGAATCATGTGGTGGTTCAAACATAGATCTGCAATGACACATGACTTGTGTGTGTGGTAGTTCATCTGAGACATGCGTGCACCCACACACACACCCACAAATACATGTACGCATGCACGCACACATTCACCAATGCCAGGGAGGCTGGGATACTGCTGACCTCTAAGAACATTGCTGTCATACCAGACTTTTTTAAGCTCTTCAAAACAAAATTACATTTCAACACTGATCCTCCAAGCCAAACACTAAATCCCAAGAGATCACAATGTTGTCTTATTAACATAGCAAAGAAGCAATCTAAATCCTTTCATTGCATTCAGAATAAGCATTTCACCCTTTCTACTAATATTTACGAATACATCATCCATAAATTTGCTTTAAAGGGGTGCATGTGTTCATGTGGGTGGGAGGGGGTTAACATCATGTGCTTGGGAAGCAGGGTGGGCTTTTTGAACCAGTTCCCTTAAAAGGGGTAATGTTTGCTCTCAGAGTTTTCCCCGTACAAGCAAAAGTGGGTGATAAAGCCATACAATTAAACCTATCCAATGAAACATTAGCGACAGTAGCAACCCAAAAGTGGCAAAGTTAATGTTTTGAACCGTTATAGAACCTACCAGCACGTGTGCTGAACAGAGAAACTTTGCAGCTGTAAATATGACTGCTTTGTATATTTTGAAGCAATATAAAAGTCTCAAGTACATAATGATGTCATACAATCTCAGAAGTTCAACTATTTGAAAGCACTTGTCAGTTAACTCGGATCTGTGAGTCAAAGGACGGGAAATCAGTTTTTTGCAAGGATATTCACTCAAAAGAAGATGACCAACAACGATGGTTACCTGATGAATCTTCGCAGACCAAAGATCCCCTGTATGTCCTGGTGAAACTATACTCCATACCTCAGCTCAGTCCAAGCTCAAGGATCAAGTGCCTGCTGGTTGGTAAACAGTCAAATATTTTGCCAAACGTCCTAGGCTGGTGTTCGCACAGCCGTCTTTACACAAGCTGACACCAGAGTAAAGAGATAGGGAGTACAGTGTCAACCATATAGACCTTCCTCTGCATGCTATTGCAAATATAGACCACTCCTTAGGGGAACCGGCGACTGAACAAGCTAACTTCCCTCCCGTTTCCTCTTCCTCATGCCTCCAGCGGTAGTTAACATAGAAACTAATGATATCAAATTAAGTAAGACCAATGAGTAAAAGAGACCAAGAAAGAACGAAAAGAGACCTAAACATAGTGAAAGAGATAACAACATGGAGAGCAAAACCGCCATGTAAATCCTACCCAAAGTCGATGATGCTAGTAACGCCTTGCCAGACACTCCTTTGACCCGTTAACCAATAGTATCCCTTCTCTCCGTCCCTTTGCAAATGCCAATCATTCCCTCCCGACGTCTACAATGTCATGGGAGTGACAACCCAAGAGGCCGGGTCTGCGGTGTGGAACTGAGCTCAGCAAGGCCTGGACACGAGGGTGTATCGTTACGCTGAACAGGTTCACCCTCCCGGCCTCCTCACCCACGCACACTTCTTTGGATATCCACAACTAGAAACCATGAGAGATTGGTACGCAGAATTAGATGTTGGATGCAAGATCAAGAGTGTCTGTCAGCAGGGTTGCGGTCTTTTGATCATTTGACATATTTTCTCATCATGCAGACTTTAACTGATGATGCAGGCCGGCAAAGAACAAGGGAGAAACAGGGAGGAAATGCAATGACTCAAAGGTCACTCCTCAGATTCCCAAGCAAGCTTAGAAGCAGAGTAGAAGGCCAAAGTACAATGTTTAGGCTTATAATGAATAAAGTGGTAAAATAATTCAGTAACAGTTTTACAAAAACTTTACATTTTGTAACCATAACCATGAACAGATGCAGTAGCACAGGGCCACCCCCCAACAGGCAATAGCTTCATAGACACAACACCAGCCAACTGGCCGCCATCCTATCCCACATAACTACTCCGCATAATCTACAGCAGCTTCTTAGGGACATGCCCCCTGCCCAGCCCTCAGCTACCCCCTACTGGTCAATTAGAGACATGTTTAGTGGCAACTAAGTAGACAAGGGAGGAATAACCTTCCCTTGACTGTGAACGTATTAGACGTGCAAGTCATTATCACCATGTTATAATTAGGAATAGTCCCATCATCCTTTATCACATTTTGGTTTCATCCACAAGCTTCTACCTCAACTAAGCATGTTGTTAATCAAGTGAATGGAAACAGAGCACCTGTGACAAAACATATATTTTATGGTCTTATACCAGAGAGGCAAGCTTAATCTTCATTTGGGGTTTAGGATACTTAAGTTATACTTTAAGTAAAAAGAAACAAAGGAGAATACCTACTCACTGATTGTGAACTGCCAAATCTGGTGCAGTGCCAAATATGTTACACCACTATCTACCATGAGCTCTTCTCCAACATTACATATAGTATAACATTGGAAGATAAGTGTGTGTGTGTGTGTGTGTGTGTGTGTGTGTGTGTGTGTGTGTGTGTGTGTGTGTGTGTGTGTGTGTGTGTGTGTGTGTGTGTGTGTGTGTGTGTGTGTGTGTGTGTGTGTGTTTGTCTAACCCTGCGTCTGTATGAGGTGGAGGATCTTTGCAGTGAGTTGGCGTGCGATCTCTGCCTCCGTCATCATGGACTCCCTACTCATCCTCTCCAGTTGGCCCAGCAACATCAGCAACCTGGAGTTACTGGGTACACTGGGGACGCAGACACATACACAAAAAAATAAACACACACACAAACAAACACAAATATTTATACGAATGTTGATGATTTTGCCCCTATCAAAGTTAGGGTCATGTCTAGATAAACAATTTAAGATTGGATGCTTAATTTACAAACTATACTAAACTAAATACGTTGTTAGGATTTCCCACTGCATCGATATTTTAAGATCATCTTAAGCAAAGGTTGATATGTCACTAGTTGGCATAGCAACCAGCACCATGGGAAACCAAATTAACCCCAAGAAAGATAGCCAGTTGAGCAGAGTTCCATGCAAAATGTCCTTATAAAGACACAGAATGGGTAGCTGGTTTGGGGTAAATCAAGACGGAGAGGAAAAAAATCCCATAACATAAAAAGGAAAGGACAACATTAGAATAGAGGGAAAATAAGTGAGCTATAAAAACATTGCTTGCTTTGAAGCCGACTCCATAGGCCGACATTGAATTGTTATCTAACTTTGCCAGGTATTTACAGATTTAGCCATTCGTTTACTTAAACACGAATAGTGTAGGTCATAAATAAAGGTTATTTTAGTTATATAACCTTAGTTATTTATGCTTGTAAATAGGCTTTTTATGAAATAAGAACCGGAATAGATTATCTTTAATAACCAATAAAAAGGCTTTATCAAGTGAATACTTTCACAGACAATAGGGCCAACATGTAAACGAAAGTGACCCTTCTTATACTGTCATGAAAGATGACAGGATAAAACTTGAATTGACAGGGAAACACACACCACTAAGCGTAAGCACAACCCCAATAAAATAATAAAATGGAGCAGGGTATAAACAGTCCCAGTGAAGTACCCGTGAGAGAAGAAGCAAACCTAAAGCAGATGGTTGTGACAGGCTTTTCACATCAACAGACACAAACTAGTGTGCGTACGTGTGGGTGATCTCTCAATCAATGACTGTTTTACATACTTACCCTTTTTCAGAAGTCATTTTGGGCTTGTTCATTTTCTTTCACCAAATTGACATGTTTTATCCCCTGTAAGAAATGCCAATTAAATCAGTATACCTACAGCCTCAAACCGTCATACAAAACCATTTGATAGGTGATAAGCCATACATATTGGCCTATTATTCAACCGTTTTCACACCAATGTAGTTTATGGCAATCTCTAGCATAGCTTCGAGACTGTAGTTTCACTCCCCTAGTTTGACGAAACACAAAGGTATTCGTAATACATACAATACAAAGGTCTCAGATGTCTTCGAACAAAAGGGCTGTAGACAACGTCATTAAGAGTGTGGGTCTAATATAAACAAAGCCTAAACAAACGTTGAAAGCCGCGTCTGTTGGAGAGACGCATAAATAAATGCCATGATCAATTACTTATTTATACAAAATGTTACATAAACAGTCTCTATCTGCACGGTTGGCGTATATAGTGCGTCAATAAAGACACACGCTGTTAACTAAAGAGACAAAGAAATAGAGGTGCATCGATGATAACAGATGAGTCATACACCATGATGTAACATTATCTGTTAGGTTAGTGTCAAACCAGTTCAAATGGATCTCTCGGCTGATAGACTAATCAATGCAACCGACCACTGAGCTAACCATTTAGCAACTGACCCTCATCTATTTTATTCCAATGGTACATTGCTCTAGCTGCCAGCTCCTGCAGAAAAATATGGCCTATTTAGCTGCATTCTGCACCATGCATCCCAAGAAAAAAATGTGTTTATTTAGCTATAAATAGCAAAGCAACAAGGGGCTTGTAAGAGCCCAACACAGTTGCTGCACCTGCTCAAGTCACCCATTCAATAACGTCCGCTAGCTGAGGCTAACTAGCACCGTCTCCGTCCCACTAGTAATGATAACAATAACCCCTTACGGCTGATACGAGATCAATAAACGTCACAGAACGTAACGTAGAAAATGGGCAAATAACACAATTGGGCATGGACATCATACGAACCTCTATGTGAAGGAACTGTTGTCCCGTAAAGGGCGAACCAATTCCCTGATAAGGAGCTACTGTTTTGAGTGTCGCCTGGAACGCCCCAGTGATGTTGTGATAAAACGACCCCTCGGTGTTCTGGAGGGCTGTCAGGAGGAGCTGTCACCGTGTGGAGACGGCGCCAAAACAACGCGAGAATCTCCCGGTCCCTGAGATATGACGACTGGTTCAGTCAGAGCGAGCCGCAAATCCAAACATCCATGAGCGACGCTCACAAAAACTACATTTCCCGTGTAAATACCGCACTATGACGTCAAATGAGTGCGACTTGGACTCCCAACGTCCAAGGGGCTATTCCTTTTAGCTAAAACTGCAAGGTATGTGTTCCTTTAAAAATACAAAATGACATGTAATCGTAATCATTAGACACATTTCCAAAGGACAGTGAATTGATATAATCAAATGATTTATGATATGTATTATAATCTGCTTTGTTCTGCCTGCATAACTCATTCTAGTTCACTGTAGCCTATTATGCGATGCTATTTTACTATTAAATACGCTATAGTTAACATTAATAATTGCAAAAATAAGTGTTATTCATATCTTCCTCATCACCATGCTAGTTACATTGGAACAGAAAATATCCAGTGGGCATTCAAGTAGTAATGTCCACCTTTTTAGGGCACGATTTACGATGCCAATCAACAGAACATTGTGATCCTTGCTCCATTATACCTCACGATGAATAAGTAATACATGGGCAAACATAAGACCCTAACCCTACCTGTGATGTCCAGCCATCCCCTAATGCTTTGTGGGCTTAGACAATCTCAGAACCACTATCCACTAACCTTGAGGGTGTTTAAACAACAGAATTATGTGAATCCTTTGTTGCCAACTTTAAAATGTTTATAATATAATAGATGATGTTGTTGTTCTTGTTTTTATTCTATTGTGGTCCTCCCTTTGTGTTTTGCTAGATTGTCACAATGGTGATGAAGTCGTCAGTTGATGATGATGATGCAGGCTGGGGACTGGGGATCCCAGAGAAAATGAGGAATAATGTCAACTGGGTTGATGTTACACACGAATTCAAGGGAGCTTGCAAAGGTGTGTGTGTGTGTGTGTGTGTGTGTGTGTGTGTGTGTGTGTGTGTGTGTGTGTGTGTGTGTGTGTGTGTGTGTGTGTGTGTGTGTGTGTGTGAGAGACATATGATAATTAACTCCACTCTATTTGTCTATGCAGAGTTGAATCTTGGAGAGCTTCTTCATGACAAACTGTGAGTATGACAGCTCACTACTTTTTCCACCTCGCTCAAATGTGTCTTTAACTAATTTCACATGGTACCATCTAATAATAAAAAAGGGTTCTGAAATGAATACAAATGATTATTTGGCACATTACTCCCGTGTGCTTTTATGTTGCAGGTTCGGGCTCTTTGAGGCTATGTCTGCCATAGAGATGATGGATCCTAAGATGGACGCGGGAATGATCGGGAACCAGGTCAACAGGAAGGTTCTCAACTTTGAACAGGCTGTAAAGGTGCCGTATTTTATTTTTAACTAAAAATTATTGATGTTGTTTTTTCATGATAGTGAGACGAGTCCTGTTCAAAATGATGGTTGTTTAATGTTCAATGCTACACATTGGATGAATGCTTCCCAGTGCTCCTTTTTTAAGTGTTTGTATTTGCAGGACAACGCCATCAAGGTCAGGGATCTGAGTCTTCCTGAGCTCATAGGAATCATAGACACCTGTTTCTGCTGCCTGGTATGATCGACCGGCTTAACAAAATATGGAATCTTCCATGCATCAATTGTTTTCACAGTTGCACATCTTTCATTACACATCACAGTTTGTCCAAATGTTGCATTAAACGATGGACTTGTTTTTATTTTGTTTCTGCGTTCACGCATGCGTGTCTAGATTACATGGCTGGAGGGTCACTCCTTGGCGCAGACGGTGTTTACCTGTCTCTACGTGCACAGTCCCGACCTGATCGAGGACCCGGCGCTGAAGGCCTTCGCCTTGGGCATCCTCAAGGTGTGCGACATCGCCCGGGAGAAGGTCAACAAGGCGGCCGTGTTCGAGGAGGTAGGACGGCAGGGCTCTCTCTGTGTCTTCGACAGGTTCAACATCATGCACACATGATATGCTCTGTGAGGTATATGATTGTTTTGTGCGTTTAGTAGTTGGGAACAACTGTATTGTTCCGTGGTGGTAATAACTGGAGATAAACCCTGCAGTCGTCACTGTTATCTTGCAGCTGTTGGCAGAAGGTTTTATTCTTCAGACGCACATGATTTCAAATAGGTTTGCACAAAGATGATTTCTAGGGATGTAGTCTGCTTCTTTTTTTATGCCTTTCCATTCAATTTATTGTTCCACCTCAGGAGGACTTCCAGGCCATGACGTATGGCTTCAAGATGGCCAATAATGTCACTGACCTGCGGGTCACAGGTAAGAAATAAGATTATCGTTTTTACTTTGCCACCATTTTAAACTATGTGGGAATCTGCCTTTTTTAATTTATACTGTGTAAGCAATGAGGTTTCTGTTCTTTTAGGTATGCTTAAAGACGTGGAGGAGGAGTTACAGAGAAAAGTCAAGGTGACACTGCAACTCCTCAAAAGTTCAGTTTGAGGCTATTATGTAGCTGATCCTGAGTTTAATTAAAATGTTCCCTCCATGGCTATTTTCTAACCGACAGAGCACGCGCACTAGACAAGGAGAGCAGCGAAACGCTGAGATAGAGACGGAGGTAAGATGCCTATCTTGTTCAAACATATCAAGTGTGATTATTGTTTGTCCTTCGTGACTTTTACAAATGTCAGAAAAATATGTTATTTATTAATTGCTTAATGAATGAGTATACTGCAGCTCAACGCATTATAAGTAAGAAGACTCAATAATGTGCTTGACTAAATGTGTGTTTGTTTTTTACATCTTGCTGTGTGTTCCCCAGCATCAGCAGTATTTGGCCCTTTACAACAGAATCAAGTTCATTCGTTTGCTGCTGACTGCTCTGATTGCCTTTACAAAGAAAGAGGTAATTTGCATTGCATATACATGGTGACCACATGTGTATTAAATGTATTGTTACCCATCATAAAGTGTGTTTGTGTCTGTGTCTGTCTCTTAGACCAGTTCAGTTGGGGAAGCCCAGAAGCTGATGGCTCAGGCTGCTGACCTACTATCGGCCATCAACAGCAGTATACATCACGGCATCCAGTCACAGAATGACACCACGAAAGGAGGTACCATACACATGAGCTACACACAAGATATCCATCGCAATAACACACATACATGTCAACACAGAACCTTTACATTTAGTGAGCAAATAGTAACTCAAGGTGAGCAAGGTTAATACAATATATGTATTTCTGATCATTTCATATTCTGCATATTAAATGTAACGCGTGCCCCCCCCGTATGGCCTGTTCCAGACCACCCTATCATGATGGGATTCGAACCCTTGGTCAACCAGAGATTGCTGCCCCCAACCTTTCCCCGCTATGCCAAGATCATCAAGAGGGAGGACATGGTGGTGTACTTCAGTAAGCTCATAGAGCGCATCAAGACCGTTTGTGACGTCATCACCACCATCAACCTCCATGGTATCCTGGTAAGGAAGAATGGGAAACACACGACCACACATTATGATCTGACCGAGGAATTTATTTCACAAAGTAAAACCCAGATGAGATATTTTTGGGAAGATAGAAATATTTGGAATAAATATTCTCGTTTCCATGTGATTCTGTCTTGATCTTTTCATGGTCTTTGTTCATGTTTACTAGTGGTGTTTATGTTCAATAAGGTCATGTCCGTAACCCTTACCCTGTGAACTAATGTATAAATGACGACCATAGTTAACATGAACACCATTAGTGAATGATTACCAGACCCTTAGTTAACTGTTAATTCATGTTTATTAATCCTTATTACTGTTAATTATTGAACCCTTATTGTAAGGTGTTGCCAATATATTGAACGTTGACACATTGCGGTAACATAATGGTTGACCATGTTGCTGTTAAAAGTGATTGGTGTATTTGTGGCTGCCAGGACTTCTTCTGTGAGTTCAGCGAGCAATCCCCCTGTGTTCTCTCCAGGTCCCTACTACAGGTATGAATCAAAAGCATCTGCTGTGTCTTACCTGCTGATTTATATCATGTTAGACATTTCAGAAAACATGGGAAAATTTGTAGTGATTTACTACCAGATGCATTATAAATTGGTTTTGTTGTTAAGGAAAAACAAACAAATAAATGTTTTTTGCTTTTAGACGACGTTCCTGATCGACAATAAGAAAGTGTTTGGCACCCACTTGATGCAGGACATGATCAAAGATGCCCTCAGGTGTTTCGTGAGTCCACCTGTCCTATCCTCAAAGTAAGTTGAGCTGTTTTGTTCAATATAGGTTATAACAACAGGAGAAACTGCTTCAGGCATCTTGCGTAGTTAATTTAGGCCAAATGTAAAAATACTGTTTTTTTGCCCCTTTCAACCTAAAAGAGTGTTTTACCATTCAGAGTTCATTTTCATGCATTTCCCCTGCCTACACTAGCAAAGGTTCTGCATTTTCAAATGTATCCACCAGGCGTCTTTGAAAGTAATTTTTTATTTTAGGCCAAATAGCAGAAAAAAAGTTTCTGATGATGTTTCTAATGATGCTCCTATGTCCAGGTGCTGTCTGTTCAACAACCACCAGGCCAAAGACTACATCGACTCCTTCGTCACACACTGCTCCAGGGTATGGCGACTTACAGAATATACACTGCAGACATGATGTGTTCAGTTCTATCATTGTTTGATTAGTGTTACTGAATGTCTTCATACATTTTTATTCTTTTTATAAATCACTTTTTGTAAGGTGATGTTTGCTTGACAGGGATGGGTCAAATGTGAATGTGTTGTGTCTGTAGCCCTTCTGCAGTCTGATTCAGATCCATGGACACAACCGTGCTCGGCAGAGAGACAAGCTGGGCCACATCCTGGAGGAGTTTGCCACATTGCAGGATGAGGTCATCATCTTTCATTTATCTTTCAAATTGACCATGGAGCTCTGTAAATACTCAAACGGTTTTATACTGCATCTGGCCACCAGGGGCTCTCAAAGCACATTCTACATTTTGTGCCTCACATACAAAGATATCTAGACATACACCGATAGCGGTTTCTAGGACATGTGAGACTTCAACCAGAGAAACCAAAGGATGCACATTTTCATAAATGGCGAGCAGCTTCGCCTAACTTCAAATGCAATTAGAAAGGGCAAGTTCCATCCAATCAGATGAGTCGTAGTCACTTATTAAGATAAGATGTACTTTATTAATCCAAGACAGGAAATTAGGCTGTCACAATGGAAAGTACAGGACTGTAATACAAGTAAGCTGCGTTTCCACAAAAATTACCCAGAACTTTTAGTCACAGGAACTATATTGCAAGGGACGAAAAAGTTCCTTCAGCCATAGGCTCAGATCCCAAGGGGATGGATGGAGGCAATGTGTTACCTCCAACTTCTGAAGACATTTCTGTGACCCTGCACCCCCCCCCCCCCCCCCCCACACACACATACATTATTTCTAAATTAATGATGTAATTGAATATATATGTTTAGTTGAAGCCGACTCCACTTTTGAAATAATTCCCAAATAAACACATCACTTTATAATGATTAAGGTTAGGGGTAAACCCTGGCACCTAATTTATACCCTCGTTCCTACGGGGGAAATTTAGCTACAGATTAAAAACTGGGAATTCAAAAGAGGTTCAATATATCCAATATGAATCTGGAAATATTTCTAGCGTGGTGCTCGTAGAACGGCCGAGGTCACACTGTGGTCTCTGCCTCCGTCTCCTTGTGCAGGCGGAGAAGGTGGACGCTGCGCTGCACGGCCTGCTCATGAAGCTGGAGCCCCAGAGGCAGCACCTGGCCTGTCTGGGCACCTGGATCCTCTACCACAACCTGAGGATCATGATCCAGTACCTGCTCAGTGGCTTCGAACTGGAGCTCTACAGCATGCACGAGTACTACTACATCTACTGGTAGGAACGTACCCATTTGCATGTACACACACACACACACACACACACACACACACACACACACACACACACACACACACACACACACACACACACACACACACACACACACACACACACACACACACACACACACACAGGTTGTGCATTTTAAACCCAACAATGGTAAATGGCTGCCAAGGGAAGTCACACGGCCTAATTTGTGCTGCAAGTGACACTTGCGCCGGTCCCTCCGACGTTCCCATGAGACGGTGCCGGATGTGAATGGGAATGAGCTGGTGTGTCTCGGCCGGTCCTCCTCCAGGTACCTGTCAGAGTTCCTGTACGCGTGGCTGATGTCCACGCTGAGCCGGGCGGACTCCTCCCAGATGGCGGAGGAGAGGGTCGCCGAGGAGCAGCAGAAAGGGCGCAGCAGCAAGAAGGCCAAGAAGAAGAAGAAAGGTAGACGGGAGGTCAGACCCACTGTGTGTTGTTCTATTTCATGTAGGCTACACCCTCTAGCGCGCGCGCACGGGACAAGCCCATAAGGCGAAGCCTAGACGGCGTAGCCTACAATGTTAGAACTAGAGCTATAATAACATAACTATCGTATTTGTTCAGTCATTGCTTTGACGTTGACATCGTCGCTGAATGTTATTCGTGACGACGTGCGTTCCCGTGCATACGATTCAGAAATTGGAAGGAGAGCTAAACGTTCTGAATGACACAGTGTCGACGCAAGCCTCACCCTTTCGTCATTTTCACGTGTGAAGATGATCCATGCGCTGCTCTCTGTCCTTCCTCGCCAGTGCGCCCCCTCAGCAAGGAGATAACCATGAGCCAGGCCTACCAGAACATGTGTGCTGGGATGTACAAGGTATACATCCCCCCCCTCTCTCCCACCACACACAGGCACGGGACGTGAAGAACCACATGAAGTGGACAAAATTCTCTCTCTGTGTTTCCTTTTGCGTCCAGACCATGGTGGCGTTGGATATGGACGGAAAGGTGCGCAAACCCAGCTTTGAGTTGGACAGCGAGCAGGTTCGCTACGAGCACCGCTTCGCCCCCTTCAACAGTGTGGTCACCCCTCCCCCCGTGCACTACATTCAATTCAAGGTAGTGTTATTCACCGTGTCTTGTATGCACATGAACTAGTCACTTATATGTAAACAAAAATGAGCAGGGGCAATCTGCTGGCAGCGTTAATGTATTACGTCATCTCTGTCAATGTTAGCAAATTGAATGTTTGTAAGTGTTTTTTCATTTTCATGAAATACAACTCCACATCCAAATGAGTCTAATGTTTACTTTGTTACTAATTATACATTTGTATAATTTATGTTAACCATGTCTGTGTTTTCTAATTGGCCGAGGAAAAACATCGGCATGTTTGTATATGTTCAGGGATGATTGTGGATTTCCATGATTCCGGCTCTCCTCTGAAGTAGCCCACATCCAACATGTGTCCCCCACCATGCCTCCTTTCTCCAGGAGATGTCCGACCTGAAGAAGTACAACCCTCCACCGGGATCCTCTGACCTCTACCTGGCGGCCAGCAAGCACTTCCAGCAGGCCAAACTCATCCTGGAGAATGTCGCCACGCCGGACCCAGAGGTCCGCAAGTATACTGGGATGGAGCCCCCCGTTCTGGCCCGGTCTTTAGTCACCCAGAGTAGAATCACTAAGCATCAGATCAAAGTGAATAAATTGCCGTTTACTAACCCACAAGCACCGGAGGTCTGAAGGACGTCTTTGGGTGAACGTGTACACACCACCCAAAATGGACATCGCTTGGCTGTGATCCCGGCAACTCACTAAGGGAGGCAGTAGTGCTTACCACTGAGCCACCATATCAAGGATAACCAGAGACGATACAAGATAACAATGATTGAAACGTGGGTCCTAACCCTACATGAATATTGTATACTGGCAATAATAAAGCAACAGTATAATATAGTATTTTATATTTTCATCTAGGGCCTGGGCCTGTCTGCGTGTATTCTGTAGTGTGCTTTCTGAATTGTACCCGCATACTGTTACTGCTAACTGGTTATTGATGTTTGCTGCTGACAGGTGAACCGCATCCTCAAGGTGGCCAAACCCAACATGGTGGTCATGAAGCTCTTGGCCGGGGGACACAAGAAGGAGAACAAGGTAACACATCCTGGAAAAACACATGCGTCCACTTTTGGGTCAGACATGCGGGTAGTAATGTTGTGTTGTGAGCTGACACAAGGGTCGCGACTAAACGACAATATATCTTCCTTCTTAGGTTCTCCCAGAGTTTGACTTCTCAGTCCACAAATACTTCCCCTTGGTGAAGATCATTTGATTCAGAGGAACCCTTTCAAGACTCGATACTTTGCAGAAAATCCTCAACCAAGTGCGCCTGACAGACTGTCTATGTTCAGACGATTGAAACCAGACTACACTGCATACGTCTGAAATCTTGAGTACGATCTTTGTGGCATTGTACACATCAGTATTTTTGCCAAGGTGTGTCTGTTTGTATGTGCGCATGTTTTTGTTCAAATTTTCTTTGGTGAAAGCATGCTTAGTGTGTTTCATGCAAAGGTGTGTTGTTTTGAGACCATCAATGATCCAGACTATAAGTGTATAAGGTTACGTATAGAATCAAGTCACTGTTTTTGTTTTTATTTTAGGTTGGATACACAATTTGGGTTTGGGGCAAATTAAGCTAATATTGAGCACAAAGCCTAGTCCAGCTAGGTCTACGTTCTTCAGTATTTACTTTGTCCTGTAAAACTAGGACAGAGTCCAAATTTTTTTTTATTGTGTATAAATAACTGATACTTTAGAGAAATAAACCTGCTGAAGATATGTTTGGATTTCCGATATTTGTGAAAATAAAACCTTTTTTGTTGTAATTTCAACTTCCAAAAAAACCATTGTAAATATTTTATAAAAACAGTTGAATGCCACAACTTACTTGACTTGCACTTAAAATGAACACATGGAAATTCATAAGGAGACACAATTTTATTATGTCTGTTGAGTATCTCATTGGATCTAAGAGACTTTTACAGCTCAATTACGGATTTTCTCGCATGGTTTTGGTAATCCAGTCCAGGTAGAAGCAGATATCAAGAATCTCCGATACGTTGGTACAATCGTTGCTACGTTTGTTGACGATGATACCATACAGTTTATTGTCGTACACCATCGCCGAGCCTGCATCACCCTACAAACATTGAAAGCGGAAAGGAAAGTTATTGCATGCTTGCCATAATCGAAATACATGGGATTATTTATATATATATATATATATATATGGTCTGACCTCGCATGACTGGACACCAGCGCTGTGAGCACACATAAGGGTTGTTGCATGCTTCCCTCCCTTTTTGTCTTTATCCTCACATTTGGTTATCTTAGTCTTCGCACAACGATGTTTTGGTTTGCCACCTGTATTTCAGAGAGAGTTTGGGTTCAAAACAGCCAAGTGAGCGAGAGGCGTGGCTATATATTAGGGATCAGGAACACAGGGCACAAGACCCGGGGCCCAACGTCTTCAGAGCAACAACAGGTTCTGAAAAATGTCATTCTTATAATTTATTATTATGTTATCTCAATTAAATCTGCCCAGCTGGGGGCCTAACAGACTAGGCTCTGAGCTTCCATCCAGTTCTACCTGGACCGGCCTAGCTAGAGCCCATCTTTACCACGAGTACTCTACCTATGTCCCATAGCTACCGTCTATATATACCAGGTGCCCTAGCTACAGCCCGTCTTCACCAGGAGTGCCCTAGCTACCGTCTATATTTACCAGGTGCCCTAGCTACAGGCCGTCTTTACCAGGAGGGCCTTAGCTACGGTCTAACTTTGCCAGGAGGGGTAGGGAACCACCATAGAGGAAACCAGTCATCTTGAAGGAAAAGAAAAGCATTTGGATTCCTCACTCCTCACCATTGTCTCCCCAGCCTCCGATCTGAACCGTCTGACGCAGGCTGGGGCCAGTGCATTGCTTCACGGGAGGAGTAGAGACTCCCTGAGCAGCCTCCTCGGGGGCAGCCTCCTCGTCGGCAGCCTCTTCGGGGGCAGCCTCCTCGGCGCCAGCCTCACCGGGAGGAAGCTCTATGGCGTATTTGGCCTTTACTGCTTTGTTTAGTTTAATGAGCATAATATCATTTTCCTCGCCGTAGAAATACTGCTGTTTGACATCAATTTTCTGAATATTGGATCCATAAAATAGACCATAATGTGTCTTTCCAGCTTTCAGCAGCAAAGGTTACTTTCAAGTTGCTGTAAAGAGAAGGATATTGAGACTTGTTACAAAGGGATTCAATCAGATTATGATTCATAACAGGGTAACGTATTTGTTTTAAATCAACCAAATGTGTGTGCCTACATATTTTAGCGTCCCAGATAGCTGGGGAAGCAAAGCTGTATGATTAACTTAAGATCCATATCTCTTTCTCAGTTCAAGATTGTAGAAGAAAGAATTTCATAAAAGGAGATATGGTCTCCCATCGCAACCTTTGAAGGCCATACACAATTCTGATAGATTTCAGAAAAAGATTTCAATGCAATTATATCTCCTAGCTAGAAAAAAAATAAATAAAGAGATTTCCTACCGTTTTCCGCAACGAGCGGCAGTGAGGAGCCAATTGGTGTTGAGCAGGGAAGCTCCACAGGGGGATTGGCCATCTTTCCAGCTCACCTTCACATGGTATTTCCCCTCCGTCTTACATGATGAACCGCCCACGATTCTCTTCTCAACATTACTCCCTGATGCTGCACCTGAACCAAATAATGTGCAGCGAACCAGACAGAAATTACAAAACAAAACAAACATTGCTTGGTCCTTCTCTAAAAAGTATGAATACATTTATGTTTCGGTCAATGTGGTTAGAAAACGAAAGCATACCTGCAAGCATCAGGGACAAAATAAGACAGGACAGCATCATAATGACTGCAGCCAGAGTGCACCAGTTCTGTCAACTATCTGTCAGCCTGTCAGCCAAGTATTTATATCCTTCACCTATCACCATAAAGACACCTAGATAGTTTATCTTGAAGCTTTAGTCAAACGATGGCACACATAACAAAGACAATGAAGCAGAACGAGGATGCAAATTAACTTGAATGTGTCAACTAAATGAATGTGCTTAATGTCTAATACAATCTAATTCTATCATTATAAATAGTATAATAAATTCTGCATAAACAATAATACATTAATAATGAATCAAGGACAATCAAAGACATTTATGAAAGAATGAAATGTCTTTGCATTGTTAGTTTAGATGTAGCCTGACAGTAACCCAGTCATGCATTCAATCTCCTAAAAATTCTTAGTAATTGCTGGTAAGGTTTCCTAACCTAGATAACATTAGGTAATGAGTCTTTTTCAGCATTTTCTGTTTTTAAAATTGGAGCAATCTGATCTATATATAGGGCCTATACTTGGAACATAAATGCAACATAGTAGAGGGTTTTAACTAATACTATTATTTACAATTATATTGTATTTATTTGAGAATTTATGAATTTAATGTTTATTTGTGAAAGACTCTTGCGGCATTGTATTGCTTCATTAACATGACTTTCTCTTGCAGAAGACTACCAACTGCAGAAGTGTGCCGTTGGTAGTTCCCATATCGTAATGCTTCTTTGAATATTAAACAAATGTACATATGAAAATCATTTATCGTAGGCTTATCTTATTCTCCTATGAAATTCTCCAACTTCGGCCAACGTTGAGCCTAAATTAAAACTTGAAACACCTTTCCTCATTTTCACTGGTGATTGCCGTCAATTGGAAACATTCTCATGTTGTGAAAAGTGATAGATCGTATAAACAATGGTAACAAAAATGCTTTATTTGTAATTTTGTCATTTCTCCTATAAAAAGCATAATCATTTAAAACAAATTGACAAAGTATCTATTTTTTCACAAATGATCTGAATAAATATAACATTAAACATTGGATCAAAATCATAAAATAATAATAAGAAAAGGTTCAGCCGTTGGTGCAGACAGCAACCATGATACCTTACTTTTGATGAACAATGGAGGACGTTTTGAACAGAGCATTACAGGGATCCTATTCTTTAAGAAAACATCTTCCCACAAATAGTTTGTTACGTTAAGCCCAACGCTCATATTGACCCAACGACCAACCAATAGTAACAAAACAATATTGCCTCTGCGATAACGAAAAACTGAACAAAGGCGGGATAAGCATGTTGGAAATGGCTCAAAATATACATCTTTAAGGGTACCATTTTAAAACCACTCGGACTACGCTGTCCTGTGTAAATACGAGGCAACCAGATATGTTTGAATGTTTGACATTAGTTTTGAATTGTGTTTGGTTTTGAGTGAAGGCAACTGCGATGCCTTTCATAACGGCTGTTTGTCAGTTCATAACTCATGATTTATGAAGATAGAATAGAGCTTCTGCTGTCAGCGCCGACATTAAAGTTACATTGACCCATGATCAGCACTGCTATCACAGAGTCTTTCCTCGCAGCCTGTGCTATTTCTTAAGGCAGAAAAGCTGAGATGCCGCCATTAATCACAAGGAGGAGGACCGGGTTGGTGATTTAGCGCCTCCTTGTGGAGGAAGTCCATCATCTATTATAAGACCGTCTTTCACGCGGAGTCACAGCTCCTCGTTTGGATACAGTGTTTTCTTGTTTCTCGATCACAGCACACAACTGAGCAAGATATGCAAAACAAGCCATTCGTAAGCGTTGGAAATGTGCAACCAATAATAATGTGGAAACGTCTTCAGGAGGCTACAGATTTTACGTGATCTTGAGTCCCACGCTTTTCTGATCAGGCAGCTTTGAAAGTTGGAAATACAGCTAATGTATTTAAGTCTAATGGTAACGCAATTACCGCCTGTCATTTTCCATTCAATATTCCTTTTCAGTGTATACCTCAAAACTGCAGACCTGTCCTACAGAGAGTCGTTCAGTATGGATTCTTGGATGGATTCATTGGAAGATATGACCTTGACTTGAACTATGCTTAAGCCTAGGAGGAGAGTGTGGTCCATGGGATAGTCTTTCGATTTCCTGTTCAGCCCTGAAATACACAGGAAAATACTGTTTATTAATGTCAGGAATTGTTACTTTTTGAATCCATACCGTTTCATTTTACTTGCATAACATATATTTAGCTCACTTAGTAGCATGGATAATTCATGAAAACACCTCATCTAAAAGTCTAAAACCAAATGTTAAATGTCAAAAAAAAACTGACCTGCGGGTCACAGGTAAGAAATAAGATAATCGTTTTTACTTTGCCACGATTTTAAACTATGTGGGAATCTGCCTTTTTTAATTTACTGTGTAAGTAATGAGGTTTCTGTTCTTTTAGGTATGCTTAAAGACGTGGAGGAGGAGTTACAGAGAAAAGTCAAGGTGACACTGCAACTCCTCAAAAGTTCAGTTTGAGGCTATTATGTAGCTGATCCTGAGTTGAATTAAAATGTTCCCTCCATGGCTATTTTCTAACCGACAGAGCACGCGCACTAGACAAGGAGAGCAGCGAAACGCTGAGATAGAGACGGAGGTAAGCTGCCTATCTTGTTCAAACATATCAAGTGTGATTTTTGTTTGTCCTTCGTGACTTTTACAAATGTCAGAAAAATATGTTATTTATTAATTGCTTAATGAATGAGTATCCTGCAGCTCAACGCGTTATAAGTAAGAAGACTCAATAATGTGCTTGACTAAATGTGTGTTTGTTTTTTACATCTTGCTGTGTGTTCCCCAGCATCAGCAGTATTTGGCCCTTTACAACAGAATCAAGTTCATTCGTTTGCTGCTGACTGCTCTGATTGCCTTTACAAAGAAAGAGGTAATTTGCATTGCATATACATGGTGACCACATGTGTATTTAATTTACTGTTACCCATCATAAAGTGTGTTTGTGTCTGTGTCTATCTCTTAGACCAGTTCAGTTGGGGAAGCCCAGAAGCTGATGGCTCAGGCTGCTGACCTACTATCGGCCATCAACAGCAGTATACATCACGGCATCCAGTCACAGAATGACACCACGAAAGGAGGTACCATACACATGAGCTACACACAAGATATCCATCGCAATAACACACATACATGTCAACACAGAACCTTTACATTTAGTGAGCAAATAGTAACTCAAGGTGAGCAAGGTTAATACAATATATGTACTGTATTTCTGATCATTTCATATTCTGCATATTAAATGTAACGCGTGCCCCCCCGTATGGCCTGTTCCAGACCACCCTATCATGATGGGATTCGAACCCTTGGTCAACCAGAGATTGCTGCCCCCAACCTTTCCCCGCTATGCCAAGATCATCAAGAGGGAGGACATGGTGGTGTACTTCAGTAAGCTCATAGAGCGCATCAAGACCGTTTGTGACGTCATCACCACCATCAACCTCCATGGTATCCTGGTAAGGAAGAATGGGAAACACACGACCACACATTATGATCTGACCGAGGAATTTATTTCACAAAGTAAAACCCAGATGAGATATTTTTGAGAAGATAGAAATATTTGGAATAAATATTCTCTTTTCCATATGAGTCTGTCTTGATCTTTTCATGGTCTTTGTTCATGTTTACTAGTGGTGTTTATGTTCAATAAGGTCATGTCCGTAACCCTTACCCTGTGAACTAATGTATAAATGACGACCATAGTTAACATGAACACCATTAGTGAATGATTACCAGACCCTTAGTTAACTGTTAATTCATGTTCATTAATCCTTATTACTGTTAATTATTGAACAATTATTGTAAGGTGTTGCCAATATATTGAACGTTGACACATTGCGGTAACATAATGGTTGACCATGTTGCTGTTAAAAGTGATTGGTGTATTTGTGGCTGCCAGGACTTCTTCTGTGAGTTCAGCGAGCAATCCCCCTGTGTTCTCTCCAGGTCCCTACTACAGGTATGAATCAAAACCGTCTGCTGTGTCTTACCTGCTGATTTATATCATGTTAGACATTTCAGAAAACATGGGAAAATTCGTAGTGATTTACTACCAGATGCATTCTAAATTGGTTTTGTTGTTAAGGAAAAACAAACAAATAAATGTTTTTTGCTTTTAGACGACGTTCCTGATCGACAATAAGAAAGTGTTTGGAACCCACTTGATGCAGGACATGATCAAAGATGCCCTCAGGTGTTTCGTGAGTCCACCGGTCCTATCCTCAAAGTAAGTTGAGCTGTTTTGTTCAATATAGGTTATAACAACAGGAGAAACTGCTTCAGGCATCTTGCGTAGTTAATTTAGGCCAAATGAAAAAATACTGTTTTTTTGCCCCGTTCAACCTAAAAGAGTATTTTACCATTCAGAGTTCATTTTCATGCATTTCCCCTGCCTACTCTAGCAAAGATTCTGCATTTTCAAATGTATCCACCAGGCGTTGTTGAAAGTAATTTTTTAGTTTAGGCCAAATAGCAGAAAAAATGTTTCTGATGATGTTTCTAATGATGCTCCTATGTCCAGGTGCTGTCTTTTCAACAACCACCAGGCCAAAGACTATATTGACTCCTTCGTCACACACTGCTCCAGGGTATGGCGACTTACAGAATATACACTGCGGACATGATGTGTTCAGTTCTATCATTGTTTGATTAGTGTTACTGAATGTCTTCATACATTTTTATTCTTTTTATAAATCACTTTTTGCAAGGTGGTGTTTGCTAGACAGGGATGGGTCAAATGTGAATGTGTTGTGTCTGTAGCCCTTCTGCAGTCTGATTCAGATCCATGGATACAACCGTGCTCGGCAGAGAGACAAGCTGGGCCACATCCTGGAGGAGTTTGCCACATTGCAGGATGAGGTCATCATCTTTCATTTACCTTTCAAATTGACCATGAAGCTCTGTAAATACTCAAACGGTTTTATACTGCAAGGTAGACGGGAGGACAGACCCACTGTGTGTTGTTCTATTTCATGTAGGCTACACCCTCTAGCGCGCTCGCACGGGACAAGCCCATAAGGCGAAGCCTAGACGGCGTAGCCTACAATCATAGAACTAGAGCTATAATAACATAACTATCGTATTTGTTCTTGTGTCAGTCATTGCTTTGACGTTGACATCGTCGCTGAATGTTATTCGTGACGACGTGCGTTCCCGTGCATACGATTCAGAAATTGGAAGGAGAGCTAAACGTTCTGAATGACACCGTGTCGACGCAAGCCTCACCCTTTCGTCATTTTCACGTGTGAAGATGATCCATGCGCTGCTCTCTGTCCTTCCTCGCCAGTGCGCCCCCTTAGCAAGGAGATAACCATGAGCCAGGCCTACCAGAACATGTGTGCTGGGATGTAAAAGGTATACATCCCCCCCCTCTCTCCCACCACACACAGGCACGGGACATGAAGAACCACATGAAGTGGACAAAATTCTCTCTCTGTGTTTCCTTTTGCGTCCAGACCATGGTGGCGTTGGATATGGACGGAAAGGTGCGCAAACCCAGCTTTGAGTTGGACAGCGAGCAGGTTCGCTACGAGCACCGCTTCGCCCCCTTCAACAGCGTGGTCACCCCTCCCCCCGTGCACTACATTCAATTCAAGGTAGTGTTATTCACCGTGTCTTGTATGCACATGAACTAGTCACTTATATGTAAACAAAAATGAGCAGGGGCAATCTGCTGGCAGCGTTAATGTATTACGTCATCTCTGTCAATGTTAGCAAATTGAATGTTTGAAAGTGTTTTTTCATTTTCATGAAATACAACTCCACATCCAAATGAGTCTAGTGTTTACTTTGTTACTAATTATACATTTGTATAATTTATGTTAACCATGTCTGTGTTTTCTAATTGGCCGAGGAAAAACATCGACATGTTTGTATATGTTCAGGGATGATTGTGGATTTCCATGATTCCGGCTCTCCTCTGAAGTAGCCCATATCCAACATGTGTCCCCCACCATGCCTCCTTTCTCCAGGAGATGTCCGACCTGAAGAAGTACAACCCTCCACCGGGATCCTCTGACCTCTACCTGGCGGCCAGCAAGCACTTCCAGCAGGCCAAACTCATCCTGGAGAATGTCGCCACGCCGGACCCAGAGGTCCGCAAGTATACTGGGATGGAGCCCCCCGTTCTGGCCCGGTCTTTAGTCACCCAGAGTAGAATCACTAAGCATCAGATCAAAGTGAATAAATTGCCGTTTACTAACCCACAAGCACCGGAGGTCTGAAGGACGTCTTTGGGTGAACGTGTACACACCACCCAAAATGGACATCGCTTGGCTGTGATCCCGGCAACTCACTAAGGGAGGCAGTAGTGCTTACCACTGAGCCACCATATCAAGGATAACCAGAGACGATACAAGATAACAATGATTGAAACGTGGGTCCTAACCCTACATGAATATTGTATACTGGCAATAATAAAGCAACAGTATAATATAGTATTTTATATTTTCATCTAGGGTCTGGGCCTGTCTGCGTGTATTCTGTAGTGTGCTTTCTGAATTGTACCCGCATACTGTTACTGCTAACTGGTTATTGATGTTTGCTGCTGACAGGTGAACCGCATCCTCAAGGTGGCCAAACCCAACATGGTGGTCATGAAGCTCTTGGCCGGGGGACACAAGAAGGAGAACAAGGTAACACATCCTGGAAAAACACATGTGTCCACTTTTGGGTCAGACATGTGGGTAGTAATGTTATGTTGTGTTGTGAGCTGACACAAGGGTCGCGACTAAACGACAATATATCTTCCTTCTTAGGTTCTCCCAGAGTTTGACTTCTCAGTCCACAAATACTTCCCCTTGGTGAAGATCATTTGATTCAGAGGAACCCTTTCAAGACTCGATACTTTGCAGAAAATCCTCAACCAAGTGCGCCTGACAGACTGTCTATGTTCAGACGATTGAAACCAGACTACACTGCATACGTCTGAAATCTTGAGTACGATCTTTGTGGCATTGTACACATCAGTATTTTTGCCAAGGTGTGTCTGTTTGTATGTGCGCATGTTTTTGTTCAAATTTTCTTTGGTGAAAGCATGCTTAGTGTGTTTCATGCAAAGGTGTGTTGTTTTGAGACCATCAATGATCCAGACTAAAGTATAAGGTTACGTATAGAATCAAGTCACTGTTTTTGTTTTTATTTTAGGTTGGATACACAATTGGGGTTTGGGGCAAATTAAGCTAATATTGAGCACAAAGCCTAGTCCAGCTAGGTCTACGTTCTTCAGTATTTACTTCGTCCTTTAAAACTAGGACAGAGTCCAAGAATTTTTTTATTGTGTATAAATAACTGATGTGATACTTTAGAGAAATAAACCTGCTGAAGATATGTTTGGATTTCCGATATTTGTGAAAATAAAACCTTTTTTGTTGTAATTTCAACTTCCCAAAAACCCATTGTAAATATTTTATAAACAGTTGAATGCCACAACTTACTTGACTTACACTTAAAATGAACACATGGAAATTCATAAGGAGACACAATTTTATTATGTCTGTTGAGTATCTCATTGGATCTAAGAGACTTTTACAGCTCAATTAAGGATTTTCTCGCATGGTTTTGGTAATCCAGTCCAGGTAGAAGCAGATATCAAGAATCTCCGATACGTTGGTACAATCGTTCCTACGTTTGTTGACGATGATACCATACAGTTTATTGTCGTACACCATCGCCGAGCCTGCATCACCCTACAAACGTTGAAAGCGGAAAGGAAAGTTATTGCATGCTTGCCATAATCGAAATACATGGGATTATTTATATATATATATATGGTCTGACCTCGCATGACTGGACACCAGCTCTGTGAGCACACATAAGGGTTGTTGCATGCTTCCCTCGCTTTTTGTCTTTATCCTCACATTTGGTTATCTCAGTCTTCGCACAACGATGTTTTGGTTTGCCACCTGTATTTGAGAGAGAGTTTGTGTTCAAAACGGCCAAGTGAGCCTTATCTAAAACTGTGGTTCCCAACTGGTGTGCCCCAGAGGCGTGGCTATATATTAGGGATCAGGAACACAGGGCACAAGACCCGGGGGCCAACGTCTTCAGAGCAACAACAGGTTCTGAAAAATGTCATTCTTATTATTTATTATTATGTTATCTCAATTAAATCTGCCCAGCTGGGGGCCTAACAGACTAGGCTCTGAGCTTCCATCCAGTTCTACTAATGTTCTACTAATTAATGAGTCTTTTTCAGCATTTTCTGTTTTTAGAATTGGAGCAATACGATCTATAGGGCCTATACTTGGAACATAAATACAACATAGAGGGTTTTAACTAATGCTATTATTTACAATTATATTGTATTTATTTGAGAATTTAATGTTTATTTTTGAAAGACTCTGGCGGCATTGTATTGCTTCATTAACATGACTTTCTCTTGCAGAAGACTACCAACTGCAGAAGTGTGCCGTTGGTAGTGCCCATATCGTAATGCTTCTTTGAATATTTAAAAAAGTAGAAATGTACATATGAAAATCATTTATCGTAGGCTTATCTTATTCTCCTATGTAATTCTCCAACTTCGGCCAACGTTGAGCCTAAATTAAAACTTGAAACACCTTTCCTCATTTTCACTGGTGATTGCCGTCAATTGGAAACATTCTCATGTTGTGAAAAGTGATAGATCGTATAAACAATGGTAACAAAAATGCTTTATTTGTAATTTTGTCATTTCTCCTATGAAAAGCATAATCATTTAAAACAAATTGACAACGTATCTATTTTTTCACAAATGATCTGAATAAATATAGCCTAACATTAAACATTGGATCAAAATCATAAAATAATAATAAGAAAAGGTTCAGCCGTGGGTGCAGACAGCAACCATGATACCTTACTTTTGATGAACAATGGAGGACGTTTTGAACAGAGCATTACAGGGATCCTATTCTTTAAGAAAACATCTTCCCACAAATAGTTTGTTACGTTAAGCCCAACGCTCATATTGACCCAACGACCAACCAATAGTAACAAAACAATATTGCCTCTGCGATAACGAAAAACTGAACAAAGGCGGGATAAGCATGTTAGAAATGGCTCAAAATATACATCTTAAAGGGTACCATTTTAAAACCACTCGGACTACGCTGTCCTGTGTAAATACGAGGCAACCAGATATGTTTGAATGTTTGACATTAGTTTTGAATTGTGTTTGGTTTTGAGTGAAGGCAACTGCGATGCCTTTCATAACGGCTGTTTGTCAGTTCATAACTAATGATTTATTCTACATGTTCTCTCCAAGATTTTCACATTGTTGCTGATTGTTTTGGTTCCAAAACATCTCCTTCATTAAAAACAATCATGGCTAGTCAAAAGCCTACTTTGCAGATCCCACGGGTCTCGGGTTCACAGGCGAATAAGCAAACCTGAGGGTTAAAAGACCGGAATCCTCATCCCTTCTTCTAATCCCAGAATAAAACAAAAAGCATTGGGGGACAGAATAGAGCTTCTGCTGTCAGCGCCGACATTAAAGTTACATTGACCCATGATCAGCACTGCTATCACAGAGTCTTTCCTCCCAGCCTGTGCTATTTCTTAAGGCAGAAAAACTGAGATGCCGCCATTAATCACAAGGAGGAGGACCGGGTTGGTGATTTAGCGCCTCCTTGTGGAGGAAGTCCATCATCTATTATAAGAACGTCTTTCACGCGGAGTCACAGCTCCTCGTTTGGATACAGTGTTTTCTTGTTTCTCGATCACAGCACACAACTGAGCAAGATATGCAAAACAAGCCATTCGTAAGCGTCGGAAATGTGCAACCAATAATAATGTGGAAACGTCTTCAGGAGGCTACAGATTTTACGTGATCTTGAGTCCCACGCTTTTCTGATCAGGCAGCTTTGAAAGTTGGAAATACAGCTAATAGAAGATTATGTGTGCTTTTTCGTTTTAGCGGCATATTTAGACTTCGCCAACAGTGATCAGATACAGTCTAATGGTAACGCAATTACTGCCTTTCATTTTCCATTCAATATTCCTTTTCAGTGTATACCTCAAAACTGCAGACCTGTCCTACAGAAAGTCGTTCAGTATGGATTCTTGGATGGATTCATTGGAAGATATGACCTTGACTTGAACTATGCTTAAGCCTAGGAGGAGAGTGTGGTCCATGGGATAGTCTTTCGATTTCCTGTTCAGCCCTGAAATACACAGGAAAATACTGTTTATCAATGTCAGGAATTGTTACTTTTTGAATCCATACCGTTTCATTTTACTTGCATAACATATATTTAGCTCACTTAGTAGCATGGATAATTCATGAAAACACCTCATCTAAAAGTCTAAAACCAAATGTTAAATGTCAAAAAATGTCAGCTCCCAACATGATGCATCAAATTGACAATGAAATTGTGGGAGGGAGAAGCAAGCAAAAGGACAGGAGGCTGGAGTTTCAAAATTTAGAAAACATTTTAATGTCACTTTTCCCTAGCTCCACTAGTGGTGGAGGGTTTAAGGGATAAGCATAGACACCAAACACTTAACTTTATTTGATATTTCTTGGGCCTTTTGAGTTTTTAATTTCAGCGGTGAACCAGGGACCAGGCATGTTCAAAATTCTGATAGGGAGGCTTGTATAATGGTGCATCACAGTGTGTGTGTGTGTGTGTGTGTGTGTGTGTGTGTGTGTGTGTGTGTGTGTGTGTGTGTGTGTGTGTGTGTGTGTGTGTGTGTGTGTGTGTGTGTGTGTGTGTGTGTGTGTGTGTGTGTGTGTGTGTGTGTGTGTGTTACCTCAGTCCTGAGCCAGCTCAGCCTGTTTGTCAGCCTCAAACTCCCCTTCGTTGTCTTCGTCTCCATTGTAGTCAGCCACTTCCTCCTCCATCTCCTTGTCTGCGGGGCAAGATTGGTTATTACGGCCCAATAGTGCATGGGGGAAGTACCCCTTTTCTAATTGCATAATTCAAGTACTTCATACTACTACTGTACTATGGGTTAGGACAGCTGAGGTGTAGAGAGGAGGTGGCCATGGCTGTACTCTCACCTGTATTCTCCATCCTCTGATTCTGGGCTTTCTCCAAGTCAACCCCGCCCGGCATTTGTTCATCTGCGTCGTATTCCCCCGGCTCCGTGACCTTCTGACCGACGGCCGCCTCCACCTTGTCCTGTTCAATCAGCATGTCGTCCAGGCCGGGGTCGGCTTCTGGAGACAGCAACAGCTTAATGATTACCTCTTAGAAACGTCCGGTGTTCACCTTGCATTGAAGTGGGGCTTGAAATTGAACAACTGTTTAGATCCTTGCCTTCAATTTCCTCGTCCTTAATATCCATCACCTCCACTGCAGCACCCTCTGTCAGATTACTTCTCTGTGGTTTCAGAGAGGCTGGTCCCTCGTGCTGAGGCGTCGCGGCGCCCTCTAGTGGCGGTAAGGTGTTCAGGCGTGCTGCAGCCACACGGACCACCGACTCAGACTCTGGTAGGGGGAGACCCTGGTCTGGGGTCTCTGCTCCGGGGGCCTCCAGGCCTGGGAAACCATTAAGGGCCATGTGAGAATGAGACCTCTAGTTACTGTGCTCATTGTTCCACGGCCAATTATTATTCAGCAGTATTTAGTTATTTAGCGGTCACTTTTATTCAGAGGGACTAACAGCACATTAAGAGGCCGGGCATGAAGGAGCAGGGCGGGGTGAGGCATTGAATAAAGCTGAGAATGAACAGTTGTTGTTTTTCCGTCCTTGTCTATTTTTCACCTTTGTTTACGATGATCTCATTGGTCAGTAGTTCAGAGGCCTCTTTTGCATTGGCTTGGGCAGGGCTGTGGTTCACCACGGGCAGCGTCTTGGTGTCGTCGAGCCCCAGCTTCCCCTCCTCCGCTTGTTTACGTGCCTTCTCTTCCTCTCCTGTCGGAGCCACGCCCGTGTCGGCCTGCTGGGGAACCAACGTTACCAGGCATTAAGCACCAGGGAATATTCGTTACCATTTTCATGAATGGATGAGAAAGTGTCTTCTTCAACATGTACTCGATTGGAACTGGGTTATTTTGAAAGAATAAGCCTTTTTCTGCCATGAAGGCTGCCATGCTAAGCCGTATTTGAGAACCCGGCTGTTTGGAGACTATCGGAAGGGAAGAATTGGCTCACCTTTGACACTGCGGGAGCTTGCTTGAGCATGTCCAGCTTCTTCTGAGCCTCTGCCACCCTCTCATCACAGACCTCCTTCTGGGACAGCATCTGTGTGCTACACTGGGTCCTACACACACACACACACAGACAGACTAAATTATGAATGAATGCATACACATGATGGCTCATTCAAATAGAGAAGAGAGGTACAACACTTATAACACATTTAGATGAAGTTAGATACTTATTTGTATGTAGTCATACTTAAATATTCACATCTGATATGCTATGGTGTGTATTTTATATATACATATATATATATACATATATATATATATATACATATATATATATACATACATATATATATATATACATACATACATATATATATATACATACATATATATATATATACATACACACATATATATATATATATATATATATATATATACACACATATATATATATATATATATATATATATATATATATATATATATATATATATATATATATATATATATATATATATATACACACGTTAAAGGCTTTGGAATTAGTATGTTTGGTGAAGAGTGTTTCTTACATTTCATAAGTGAACTTCTTGTTAAGTGTGTCCAGGCTTCCTTGGCAACCCTGCAGTTGCTTCTGAAGCATCCCAAAGTCTCCATTCAGCTGGCTAATCTGACCTAAACACACAAACAAGAAAGAGACATTCATATGAAAAATATGTTTTTTTTTATATTGGGAGATTCTTTTTTTGTCTTTTTCCACCTAATACATACTTTTACCTTTGAGTTGTTGTATTGTTTTAGTACTGGAGGAAATGTTCAATTGCATTGTGCCCTGAAAGCAAATAAAAGTATTTTAAAAACAAGTTATTGTTTTTGTTCTAAATGTGTTGTTGACTGGAAAGTGATGGCTTCTGGTGTTTTTGTGTGCGTTATCGGCGCTGGTTATGTCTCTTGTGAATTTGTGGATAATGCAATTTAACACGAGTTTATGCTTCTCTACATGCATGTAAACAAACATGCAACAAATCACTTTTTCTCATGTTTGAATAAAATAACAATGCTTTGCATAAATATAAATAAAAATATAGTCCGATTTTTTACAATGATTAATTAATTCATTTACAGACAGATGAGTGTACTTTTTGTCTGAAAGTACAACTTTCAATGCATGCATAATCAAATGTGTGCAGGCATGCGTTTATTTGTATATTTTTTATCACAATGTTCCTGTGATAAATTGTGCTGTTATAAGTAAAAGGGAATCCCCATAAATATTGAATATTTCCAACCAGAGGGTTCCACTTAATCCCACAGCGCCCAAAGGGAGACTGTTGCCAACTGCCACGGCTTTACCCCAATGACTATCCCTGTGTGTGTGTGTGTGTGTGTGTGTGTGTGTGTGTGTGTGTGTGTGTGTGTGTGTGTGTGTGTGTGTGTGTGTGTGTGTGTGTGTGTGTGTGTGTGTGTGTGTGTGTGTGTGTGTGTGTGTGTGTGTGTGTGTGTGTGTGTGTGCACCTTGTCTTTGCCGCAGGTGCTCTGAGCCTCCTCCAGCTGCCTCTTGTATAGCTCCTCTATGCTGCTGGCCTGCTCCATCTGCCTCTGGATCTGCTCCTTCTGCCCCAGGATCTGCTCCTGGAACTCAATCTTCTTCAGCTCTGCCACCCCCCGCTCATTCGTCCCCTGCCTCACCTGGCCTTCCAGCTCGTACAGCTTGGTCTGACGGGACAAATATGTTTTAGTAGAAGGCAGAGGGTTGCCTGAGGACCGGACCTCAGCAGAAGAGGCCAGCAGCCTGTTGCACCAGTCTAACATTATTCTGATACCAAGTCCACGCCTAAAGTTCACTGTAAATCCTACGTTTTAACCAGTTTGAAACTAAAGTTGTATCTCTCAAGTTGCACTGTTCATACTTAAGATACACCTTAACTAAGCTAAATGTAAACGTGAATTTTGTCGCTTTTAGTGACGTCGCCCTCGAGTCAGCCCAATAGGATGTTAGTCTTGTTCGGCAAGATGGGCGGGATACAGAATTGTAGAACCTTTTATTTTTTCAATAAAAGCCCCTGGCAATTGTCCAGGGTGGGGGGGGTTATCTGTGTTGGGTCAATGTACAACCCAACCATGTGCAAATTTAAGATTAGGATTGTAAATACTAAACAAATATAAAGAAGCTCTAAAGCGTATTACCTTTTACACAGAGAATTATTTTACATAAATTTAATTTCCATCATATTGAAATATTTTGAAAACGTTTTTGAAAAAAAGAGTTTACAGTATAATCCATTATGTTCATCACATGTTGACTGTGTTTGCATAATCCAACCCCTGATAAGCATTTTAAAGAATAAGGAAGGGAAGAAGTCAATGGCCTTGGTTGTTCCAACTTTTACGCTTATCACAAACGCAATACGACTTGATTTGACTCATTTCATTGTGGCCGTATGGCACCAGGCACAGGTGGCTTGGACTTACCTGAAGCTCCAGGTTGCGGGAGCTGGACACCCAGTAGTTGAAGCCCAGTACTAGGATACAGGCGATCAAGGCACCAATCATTAGCGGAGGGGACCTTCCACCACGACGACCATTACCTAAACCACCCATGGCTGCCTAAGAAAAAAACTGGGAACATCACGCTCTGCGTCAATTCACCAGCCGTTTCATTCAACATTTGTCTTTATTCTCTCTCCTCGTGAATTTGGTTGACATCATAAACTTGAATAAATTAATAAAATAGGGCAATGAAAAAGGAATACCCTGCAATTAGATGACACTGAAACACAAAAGAAAGTATAATTAAATAGTCTCTTCTAGAGCGTACCAACTTACACAAATGTTAACATGTTTTATTATTACCTTTTTCATCTAGAGAATTTGCCTACAGGACATTCTTGGACATCAATTATTGGTTTCACTACAGTTACTTTGCTTGTTAGAACAGTGATTAGAGCTTCAAAAGGACCCTCATGCTAGCGATTCACTCTAGTCTTGTCTTGCTGAATTAAATATTTGGGCTATATTGCCAGAGCTTAACTCCTTTTATTTCTAAAACTAATTATAAAAAGGTGGTTTCTGGACTGGTGCAATCTTTGTAAATAGGCCATCAAGATAAAACACTGTCCGTTTTCAAACCCTGTTATAATGATATTGAGTGAAACCACACCTATATCGTTATAATTGATTGTTTTGAATACTGATAATGTAATGCTTAGGATACCAAGTAGATCCACCTGAACAGGGAAGACATTGTCCCATGGGTCTGAAAGCCACACACATCGGTTGCATGGCAACCAGAAGGTTGCTGGTTTAATCCTCGGCTTTAATCCATGACAAAGTGTGGAGGGGTCCCCGAGCAAGACACCCGAATTGGCCGGATGCACGGCATCAATTCCATTACTTGTAATCAGTCTCATTGTTATTAATTTCGTGAATGGATGAGGATATTAAAACATTGATCCCACGCCTGCCTTTAGGCATCTCTTCTCATGTGTGGTCTTTCGAGCTAACCATGCTTGTTCTGATGATGAACGATTGAACGTGACTTAGAAGCACAATATCTGGGTAGAAGCTGAACAGTCATAGTTAACAAGTGAACCATTATTTGTATTGTAACAGCTATGCTTTTTTTTTTTTTCAATGATTCAATTCTATTTTTAGAAGTGTGAGTCCCGAAAGACTACCCTATTCCACGTTTAACTACGTGAACAATTACATTTTAAATGCATTTTATTTACTGTACATGCAATCTATTTATAATCGCCCCTAAATTAACCCAAGCCCCCTAAAGGGCAAGAAAATACTCAAAGAAACTCATGAATGGTGAGTGTCTTCATTGGCATATGTAGTAGTACAACAAGCAACATTTTACACAACTAAGAATACGAGTTGTCCATGGTGATGGGGTGCTGGCCAGTGAGTAAGCTGATAGACTTGGCTAGATTTGTAGACGAAGCCTCAAAATTGCGTCATAAATACGTGTTTTCTGAAGTAACATAATTAACATTACCCCAGTTATCTTGGATAAATACGATTATTTTGCGGCTCTAATGCGATACTCTTAACAGTCCCCGACAGGCAACACGTAAAATAGCCAAAACCAGCTGCTCCGTCGAGCTGCCTGTCGCCTTGCGTGGTAACGTAACGTTAACGTCAGAGCCCGCAGTCGGTATAACGGTATGAATGTAATTATGAATGGGTGAATGTGATGCACTGATTGTAAAGCGCTTCGAGGAGCTACAGGTTAGAAAGACGCGATATAAACGCAGTCCATTTGAACAGACAACTTATCACACAGTAAACCAAACCGAAGGTGCTTAATGACATGACATGCAGCGCATATGAATTGAGAAGTCGCATTTCCGCATGCAACACACCTAAACATTTAGTTACAAAAATGCAACGTAGCTCATGTTAACGTGTATAAACAGTACAGTTATCGCACGATAGAAAAATGCTCGTGTATCCATCACCATTTTCATTTTGGTCCTTGAGCCAAGACACCTACAACTATGCTAACGAGCTAAGCGCTTCTCCCAGAGACGCCAGTAGCTTTGAAACAAGAGCGATAACTAGCATGCGAGCATCAACATCACTTACCTGTGACTTCCACGGCAGCCACTCACTGAACGACGACTTTAACCCACTTAATGTTATAAAATAAGATCTACTCTCATCTATATCCGTCAATATACAGGGCAACGGTACTCCTATCTTGCGCCCATGCTCAACTCTCGATGTTAAGCTAGTCCTGTTGTGTGTGTGAGACTGGGACAGTGCGGGAAGGTTGGACGCTTCCCGATCCGCCTGCCTGGCCGGTCTGTAGTACGCATGCGCTTGGTGGGGTCCGTGGGAATTACAAGTTATTGTGTTTTTCCCGTGGGAAAAAACACAACAAAACAAACCCAAGCCTATAGCTGTATACGAAAGCTTGAACTTCAATGTATTTGTATTGTATTTTATTGTATTTGTTGAAATCAAAAGCTACTTCTCCGCAGTTCTACTCCTCAGGTACAAATAACAGTTAGAAATCACAGGTGCCAGCCTGTCCCCAAGTCGTAAATTGAATTGGGGCGGGCTGACATTGATTTATTCACCGTGAAGTCCGTGAGTATCAATAAATAACAGATTAAAAAAATGCCTTTGCAATAACGTCTTTGTAAACATCCTTCCATCCAGTAATAAACGTTGGAAAGCCTTCAGTCTTCCATCCGTGAGGGTTTTGCAATCACTCAAAGTTCTCTGCGTTTGACTCCGCTCCTCAGAGACATGTCATAGTAATTCTTAATTAGAATATGGCAAAAGGAGCGCTTTGCTGTTCATCCTGATTACACAGAGTGAAAGGGGTGTCCTCTTTCAATCACACATTATCAAAAAGTCTTGTTGAAGAAGGTGACAGCGACAGGTATCGTCCGCCTGTATATCTATGAAGTAGAAATGTACTTTGGGTTAGAAATATGTACAAAAATATAGTTAATATAGTACATTTTTGAATGTCGTTAAAGCTTTGATTTGATACAGACGTTTATCTTGCATGGATGTTTATTTGTATTGTTGATATTGAGGTTTATTTTATAACCTGTAGATTTATATTTTAGTTTTTGGACATATGTGTGTTGCTGTTGCTGTTATGCCTCAACTTCCCCTCAGGGATGAATAAAGAACCCGTCCATCATCTAGCTCTGTTCATATTTATTTCAGTTGGTTATTGAGTTGAGTTCATGCATGCACTTTTATTTTTACTCGTACCTCTTGGTTGGTGAGTGTGATGACAGATCTTCATCACTGTAGCTGGCGGAGGGACTGTCATGGAGTAGACTGGCCCTCTGCTCCCTGTTATCCTGGTCTCCCCAAGACAACCAGGCTATTCTCACACACACACACACACACACACACACACACACACACACACACACACACACACACACACACACAGACACAGACACAGACACACACACACACACACACACACACACACACACACACACACACAGACACAGACACAGACACACACACACACACACACACACACAAACCCACACACAATATAAGCTTTCGCAACTGTCATATTGCAAACTGCCATCTGCTCAATTTTATGGGCTAGTGTTGACAAGATTGTGTTTCATTCTGAGTAGGGGTTGGATTATAAAGTTTGTCCAACACTATATTGACTCCCATTAAGGAGGGGTGTTACATGACTAAAGTGTGAATGTGACACAAACCATGCACCTAATCAAAGTTCATGTTTTTTACCATTTTGAACGACTTCTGCAGAAGATGCGTTGTCATCACCATCACCATCTATCTCAGAGTAACCTTTACGGGCTTTACCATTGGTCCCCTGGTCGCTGTAGCGTTGCCTCCAACCCTGAGAGAAACATTGCAAACCATCAGCAGCTGGGCCGGTGAACAGCTATTGAGTAGACGCTCAGGGAGTGATATTAAGAGAACAATGGAGTTGCTTCATACCGATTTGCGATTCTCCCCTTCCTCGGCCCTCTGCCGCTTTCTCCTCTCTTAACAGAAAGCATCAAATGAATCATATTGCACATCGTAGAGAGACACATGAATGAGCCCATTTCAGAAGTGCCTATTTAAGCTGTTAACAGTGGAGTCTGTCAGAAGTGAACACATTTATAGCTTGTTGCACTTTTTGACTTTTGATAGTTAGTGTGTCTAATCAGGATACACATGTCATGGGCATTCGTCATCATTCATCACATTTATTTAAGTTAACTCCATCCAACATTGTGGCTCTTTAAGGAGAGCAAATGAACAAGTTGGATTCGAGAACAATGTCTACCTTATTATAAAACCGGTCAAATTAATAATGCAATGAACTACAAAAAATCCCTACCGTTAAGTGACTACAATAAAGCTCCTATGTCAATAAAAACACAATACAATTATGTTCAAACAATCGCTAAATGACTTACCAGACCAAATCACAAAAAACATTTTACAAAACAAAATGTGAAGTATCGATTGAAAGTATGGGAAGAAAGGGGAAAACCTCTTCTGAGCAGTTCCATGCCCTCGTCCACCAGGTCGGAGGTCAGGTCATCGTCTCTGATGTACTGCTGGATGCCTAGCAGGTTCAAACAGCGCGAGCCCAGTCTAAAGAGAAACAACATACACCAATGCTGAACAACCTATGAGGGAGTACATATCCGTCCTGACTACAAGCCTGTCAGATCATTTATCTAATTAATCACAAGTTATGCTTTAGTTATATTAAGATGTGATATAATTAACAATATATCACGACATTCATGACATTCTTTCAAAGTGTGATATTCAAGGATTTTGACTGCGTGACCAGTACAGATTTTGATTGGATTTTGTCATTTTAGAATGCCCCTTTTTGCCCGCAGTTTCTTTGTTCTATTCAGGCATTAGGGTAGGGCCTGCTGTCTCTTTTAAAGCCCTTTGAGACTATTATTCTGCTGAAGGACTTTAACAATAAACAGAACCTCTTTGAAGAGTTTTGTCACGGCATTTCCTTTGTGCAGACTCACTTAAAATATGTAGCAAAGCAGAGCAGCAGAATCAGCATGGGGTAGTAGATGTAAAACCCGTCTGATATAACCGATAGCAGGCGCATGGAGCCCATAATCTACAGAAAACAGGGGAGAGGGAGATTTACTTTACACCAGACTGCAGGTAGTACATATGGCAGCACATTTACAAAAATATATATTTTCATATATAGATACGAATACTAATTTATATAAAAGCATAATAACAATAAATACATAATAATAATAATTAGATAAAGACATTTATAAATTCAATAAATGAATAAAATGTGGGTATATGTGTGCATGTGGAACCCACAGAGGTGTAGGAGGTCTGTATCCGGTCTTTGTGTGAGATGGCAGAGTCCATGTGAATCAGACCCAGAAAGTTAAGGCACAACGGAGGAGTGAGGCGGCAGAACAGCCTGAGAGGAAAGGGCAAAAGAGCAACAATAAAATGAGCCCAGACCCTAAGGGCACGTCAGGTTACCCTTCCTAGAACCAGAACACAGACATACCTTTCTTTGTGTGGACATCTGGCCACTCCTGAAAACTGTCTGAACTAGCAATTATGTCATTTATACGTCACTCTCTCTCCCTCTCATTATTGGTCTCTTGTTGAATGGTTGGTGAAGGTTTAATATCACTGTTTCTCAATGCAGAGTAAAGATATGCCAGGGGAAGGCGGTCTGCGTGTTAAAACGTCAGGGCCACGTGTATAGAACTCTGGGTAGGCTTCCGCGCAAATGAATGGCCCGCCAGAAGATTGGAAATCTATGAATGTTGAGACATTCTGAGATGTCCAAACTGTGCTTAGCACATCGGCACGGTTTTTAATCTGCCATCATTTACCAAATTTGGTTTGAGGAACACCCATATGGAACTGTAAGATGCAATTAAGTGGTTGCATTTTAAGAATCATGAGTGGTTTTTTTTCCATTAATTTAGGATATAAAAGGAGAAGATAAATAATTGTAAGAATGGCGAAAAAATTGATTGCGCCAATGACACTTTGACAACCGGTTGCTACTGCAAATTGCGTTTTAATGTTGTCCTGTTCGGCTAACTGCAAGTACCGACCAAACTGAAGGCTTTTATTCATATTGAGAATTAAGTCGGGAATAATTGATTTGATTAAGAATTGTGGCCATTCAGTGCACTCGTTCTTAATGTTAACCGTGTGTTCTGGAAACAGAAAAGTAAAAACTTCATCTCAGAAGAGCTCAATTAAGGGTTGGTCCTTACATGCCACTGAACTGCAGGCTGTAAGCGTCCGTCTGATGGTGTGGTACCAGGTAATAGTAGTTGAATACTCGTATTTGAAACACTGTAGAGTAGACACACACACAGAGGAAGAAGATACTGACAAAGCACGCCATCTGGTGGGAGAAAATACGTAACACGACACAAACAAAAGAGAAAGCGATTGCATGAGATCAGGGAATAAGATACCAGAGGATATTTTGCATTTTAGATCTGCCTTCGCATTTGCACAAAATGAACCCTCTTGCAAAGAAGAATTAGGAATAAACATCACTGGATATTTTCTGGCCAAACATTTATATTGTTGTATATTGTCCATAAACTAAGTATTGTCGAAAATACTGTTTATTGTTACGAGAAACCTGAAACTATAGACTAATACTTGCATAGCAAAGTGAATCAAGCACATCTTTTCAAAACATTTGACCACAGTATTCATGGTCCTTTAGTGTTCCACAGGTGTTTACCTCGATGCAGATGTAGTTGTACTGCTTCTCTGCCATCTGGATGAGGACGGCGAAGAGGGAGAGGACAGGCTGGGAGCTGAAGAAGGTGCACTCAGACCACACCACTGCCAGGGACAGGGCCCCCAGGACCAGGAAGGCCAGCCTATAGAAAAATCGCCTAAACACACACTCCCAGTACCACTCTGTCAGTAGAGTGCACACACACACACACACACACACACACGCACACACACACACACGCACACACACAATGTTCCCATTAGGAGAAATGTAGTCTGATACTTTGCATTGTGAAGGTGACACAATTTGTTAAATGAATGATTTAATTAGGATCCGTGTGGCAGACATTGAGTGGCAGAAACATATCCTACGCCTTCCAATTAACTAATAAATGGAACTGACACACTAGGGTTTTTATGCTTTAACAGCCGCGGGAGACACTATGTGTGCACCTCCAATCCAGCCAATCAAGAGAGACACAGCATACCCTACACCCAAAGTCAACCCCACCTCCTCCTGACCAGAAATAGGGCGGGAGGACATTACAACATGTCGCTCCATTTGTACACAACTGAAGAAAAAATGCCTCCCAATCTGTAGTTAAAACTCCAGATGCCCCCTCACCAATGGTGGGGGTGTAGATGAACCTGCGCAGGGGGGTTGCGTGCTGCGCTGACGGGAAGCTGTGGACGACCTGCCGCAGTGGGCCGCCCTGGCTCTTGGCTACGTCTTCCAGATGGACAGCCTGCTCCAAGAGGATTGACCACTGGACCTGGGACTGCCGCTGCCTCTGGACGGCAGTGATCACCTACTCCACACACATATGTATGCATGTATTATGTAAGGGATAATGTATAGAACGCCGGCCATTATCGGGAAAATAAGCCCCGACAGGGCGAACAGGACACCGACGCGCAGCGGAGGTGTCTTGCTTCACCCAGAAGGGGCTTATTTTCGATAATGACCGGCGACGTTCTATACATTTGCAAAAACTAAAAAATTACTTCAAATGGTGTGTCCATCATTCGTAGTGTCGATCAGCAGAGAAATATTCTGCCAAAGACACTGACGTCGCTTACCAACCGAAGACGCCGGGGTTAACAAGTTACCGGACTACTTGCGGAGTGATTCCAAAGACGTCATTAGAGGCATAAAATCCTTTGTTTTCCTTGACAGCGGCCAATTATACTTAGCAACGGTGAATTATCCAACATAATTCACCGCCGGAAGTTGTGAAGGGCAAGTGAACGGAGAGTTCCACGGCATTGAGATTACCCGTGTAATAAGCAGTCACATACCTTTTTGTGAAGCTTTACTAGGCCTCCCTTGGTGGGGGGATCCACAACGGGTTGGTTTTCACTTCCAACACTGCCCTCAGCACCCCTCTCGATCCGCTCCCGGTAATCAGTGGGACACTGAGAGAAAGAGAAAGTGAGAGAGAGCCAGAGAGATTTTGTAAGCAAGTTCAGTATTTCTTGCTTGACCCATAGGTTTGATTTCAAGATAGATGTAGATACAAACAATGCATCTCCAAATGGACTATTTATCATAGAGGCGTTTACATACAAATACATCAGTTTAATTAATTTTACTTGATAAGATGAAGCAGAAAATGTTGGATCATTAAGGGGTCTGAAGTCTCTGAGGCTCTGGTGCCCTCACCTTTTGTAAAATGGTGTCCACACACTTTCTGAGAGTTGTGTCGTGCATATTACGTACAGACTCATGGGCAGATGCCACCTCCTGGGGAAAAACGAAATGATACAAAGGTTTTATATTTTTGTGATAAAGCTGTTTACAATATAAATATTTGTAGGTCGTTTTTTGAATAATTGTATTGTTATAGGTTTGCAATACCTTTCTGACCAGTCAGTGAATTCCAGAGTTGAAATTATTATGATTATTAGTCACAACTATTAAGTTATTATACTATATTTTCAATCACCTCCATAGCATCTGCCAAGTTCTCCTCTGCCTCTGCCTTCTCAGTGGCCATTTTAGCTGCTTTGAAATAGGTCTTGGCCAGTAGGTAACCATGGCAAGAGGCGAGCCAATAGGAGCGTGGGATCTCCACCAGGCCATAGCCTAGCAACAGCACCAGAAGAAACAGGCCCCAGGTGTTTGCAGCAGTGATGCCGATGGTCTGAAATTCTCTCCTGGTTCAGGCCAAAAACACAGTATATTGGTAAGACAGTTTGGGACTGGGTCATTCAAAGTCTTAAGTCTCTTAAAGTTGCAGGAGATAATATATTGTGGACGGTAGAAGAACAATGTCTAGGTTTGTCTCAGGTGAAAAGGTCACACTCAAACGTGTGTGTGAGTGAGTGAGTGAGTGAGTGAGTGAGTGAGTGAGTGAGTGAGTGAGTGAGTGAGTGAGTGAGTGAGTGAGTGAGTGAGTGAGTGAGTGAGTGAGTGAGTGAGTGAGTGAGTGAGTGAGTGAGAGAGAGTCTTAAAAGTATTGGTGATCCACACAGAATACCGGTTGTACAGACTTAACAGGTAGAAGAAATTGCTAAAAATACACAGGAATAGCATGTAGAGGTGTGGTTGGTTGAACTCTGTCTGGGAGGGAGATACGTGGCCCAGTAGGGGAGAGATGGAGGGGGTGTGGCCCTGTCTGTATCAGAGAGATAGAAGGGGGCGTGGCTCTGTCTGTATGAGGGAGATAGAAGGGGGCGTGGCTCTGTCTGTATCAGAGAGATGGAAGGGGGCGTGGCTCTGTCTGTATCAGAGAGATAGAAGGGGGCGTGGCTCTGTCTGTATCAGAGAGATAGAAGGGGGCGTGGCTCTGTCTGTATGAGGGAGATAGAAGGGGGCGTGGCTCTGCCTGTATCAGAGTGATAGAAGGGGGCGTGGCTCTGTCTGTATGAGAGAGATAGGAGGGGGCGTGGTCTTGTGTGTAGGGGATTGATTGCAAGAGGTGTGTCTCTATGGAAATAGAGCCAAATTTTCTTTGCTATGGAAATAAGCCAAGTCATTCAAATGAACCTGGTTAGGCCCTTGGGCGCTTGAGTAAATAAATAAATTAAATATTTGCCAGCCGTTGTGTGCAGTTAACTTTCTTTTAACAAGCCTGTTGTACTGATGCTATGACCAGTCCTTTTTTAGTGCTAGTAGGCCTATTAAGAGGTGCGGGTAATTCAGGTAGATGTGTGTAGGCATGTTTTATAATAGTGTGTATTACGAGGTGTTCCGCGAAAATTCTTGATTGCGAATAGTGGTCCTAACACACACAAAGTTTGAATCCCTGCCCCCATGGATGGTGTATTCAGTGGAATGCTACCACAAACCCTGGGTTCACGCCTCCTTCCCAGGGGCGCATAAGTAGCTAGTTTGTCTCTTACCATGTGAGGTACCACTGCGGGTGAGCGGCAACATAGATGAGCAGCGAGATGAATATTAGTAGGTAGGTGCCGTAGTAAATCCCATTTTCGATCAGAGCTGTTTTAATCTTTCCAACCCTGGAGAAAGCCCCGGACCGTGCATAGGACTGCATGAAGGGTATCAGCAGCCTAGATGGAAACACACGCACACACACAAGCACACACACACACACACACACACACACACACACACAAGTTTTCAGATGATTGATTGATGATTGATTGAAAACCTACCAGCCTACCCAGTTTACTGTACTGTACTGTGTCGATTTTGAAATGGCTGGGGAAGGCTGATCAACACCCCGGCTGGTGTGCTTGTTATGCGTGTCTTACCAGGTGAGACACTGGGACGTCCAGTAGACCACTCGCCAGAAGACTGGCAGGACACCATCTGGTATGTAACTCCAGGGCTCATGACACACCTTCAACGCACTACGCCACACACACACACACACACACACACACACACACACACACACACACACACACACACACACACACACACACACACACACACACACACACACACACATTTATTAGAGATAGAGGACAGCATTATTCAACTGTGCATGTTGAGTAACTTTGAACATTTACTCCATAAGTATTCAAATTAAAAATTAAAAACAGAAGGTTGGGAACTAAAACGTTATATAAGATTGAAAAATCCCATGTCACTTTTCTACTATCAAAAAATGCCTTCATGATTGGCATACATATCGAACTGGTTTAAACATTAGCCCACAACCAGCCATTATTCTTTGTTCAAAAGACTGAAAATAGAAATTCAGTTTTATTACATTAAGAGTACATCACAAGAGTCACAAGGCTGATTTAATAATTGTATTATGTGCTGTTCTTCAAAAGAACTTCAACAACAGACTTATCTAAACCAGGAAAGAAATTGGATTTGATATTATTATTGCGTCCTTTGGAATGATGAATAGTACTTTGCACTGATGAGGGGTGGGGATGTTAAGGGTGTGAATAGTTACCTGCTGGTTGGAAGGATGGATTCGTTGGATTGTGCCTGATCTGTTTTGGAATGACTCCCTGGATCAGGGGGCAGTGCATTATTAATCTTGCACTGATTGTAAATGGTCTGGAAGAAGAGGACAAAACACACACACACACACACACACACACACACACACACACACACACACACACACACACACACACACACACACACACACACACACACACACACACACAGAAAGAGAGTGAGACAGAGTAAAATCAGGAGATATAAAGGCTCTTGATAGTTGTGGTTATAACCATCAGAACAACATAAGTCACGTATAACGCTTTGTCTTCCACTCTCTGGTTGTTTTTCTTACCGTGCTAACATCGAGCGGCAGTATAAAGACGATGAGGAAGCACAGGTACCAGGCCAACAGTGTCCCAAACAGGACCATGGGTTGCTGCTTCCCAAAGTCCCCATAGCGATGGAGGAGATACAGGGCCAAGAAGAATACGCCTACAACAATCACACCCAGCGCAGCAACACTCATTGCGATAATGAGGGGCGTCGATTAGTTGTATAGACTCATATCACTGAAAGAAGGAGAGATGTGAGAGGTGGGATAACTACGTTATTACTCCATAGCTCCTTCATACAATATGAAATACCATGATGCTAACGTTACAGGTTTTGGCAGCCGAGTTTCGAGAACAAATTAAAACAGATACCAGATAACGTTATATAACGGTTGCAAAAATAAAATCTGAACAATTTCTACCTAATGTTGTAGATGTGAATCATTCTTCCATTGTTCACAAAACGGCCTCGCAATATAGGCTGTTTCTATTTATCTAAAGTTTGGCAGCTGTTGTTGCCATTCCTGTCACTCAAAAATAAAAAACGATCACAAAGACACGATAATACCATCACAAAGACACGAGGTAAATAACGTAATGTTATTACATTCCGCTACAAGGCATCATTCATCATGCCATGTCTTTCTAATAGTCGAACATCAGTAAGGCTTTCATTATGAAGATCATAAGAACAGACTATTAAAATAGAAAGCTTATTGTAGAACAATGACGGACTTTACCTTGCCCTACAAGTTCTTCTCCTCAGCCAACAACATATGTCAAGACTGTCTGATTCTGAATGTAAAATAACACGGTGTTCCCGAAATTCTCGTTCAGTCAGTAAACACAACCTTTGGATATTATTACGTAAAACGTAACGCGTACGCGAGTTCAATTTGGAATTGTGGGTAATGTAGTCAAGGGGATCAAAGAACAGAGCGCAGAGCAACAGTCACGTTTTATATATTTATTTGGAGTATCACATATAGACATTGGCTTGAGGCATAATTTGCAAGAAAAATATTTGTTATTGTATGTAAATTTGAAGAGGGGGTACCCAATCACAATTTTCCTAATTTCCTTAAACAATGTATTCAATTGAATAATTGATTAGGGCTGTTGGAATAAGGTTATGTTAATGGTTTCCCAAAATTCAAAACAACCACAAAATAATGTTTTCCCCGTGCCCAACCATTACACGTTGCTGGAACATACTCTTCAGCAGACAATAATTGCATTACGTGATTGCATATCATGCCAATGTTGTTGAACTGAAAATATGCATTGTTCTCCGTGTCATTCAGTTATGTATGAACATCCAGAGTAAGGGATCGTCAGCATACAGTGAGCCCAGCAGGTTGAAGCAAACCGCCCTGTGTTCCAGCAGCACCTCCAGTTGACCCAGTAGATCCAGACACAGGTGCTCCATAAGGGTCAAACAGACTGACCAGTTCTCGCCTGCACCAGAACCGGTGCCCCCCAGGGCTTCCATCCACACCGACCCAAAAAGATCCAGGGACCCTGGCCAATCTTCAAGAACATCATCAAACAGCTCCATGTTTTGATTTACTACCTGCTGATCTAACAACCAATTAGTAGTTGGTCCCTTCAGAGTTTGGTGTTTTTTTCCATGTGTAGGCGTTCCCTCTTCTTACAAAGATTGTCCTGCAGTATCGTTCATTTCTTGAACCGCCTATCAGTGATAACCGCAAGAACACTCATTTGAAAGTGAATTAGATGTAGGCTTATTCGTCCTGGTGTAGATAGGCATGCAGTGCAGCACTGCCGCCACACTCTGTGAGCAGCTAGTCCTGCTGCATTACTAACAGATTAGTGAGACCATCTGCCATTCTGATCCTGTACTTACATTAACCCTTCTCTATACTATTCTCCTTCCCTCTCTCTCTCTCTCTCTCTCTCTCTCTCTCTCTCTCTCTCTCTCTCTCTCTCTCTCTCTCTCTCTCTCTCTATTCGCTCATCCAGACACTGAAAACTGACATTGTCCCAAACCACGACATAAGGATGCAATACCTGCTGATGATATTGCAGCTCACATTCAAAAAAATAAATCCAGACGACCACCCAGAAATGATGAAAAGATGTTCAGTGTTGTGTGGCCCCAGGGTTGCACGGGGGTGGATAACACCCTGATTATGGGGGACAAGGCCAACCCACACTGGCCAGGGACTTCCACAATGGCATGTCGCTGGCCAATGATGTTCCTGCTGCTCCTTCTCTTGTTCGCCAGCGTGAACCCTGCTCTGTCTAATAAATGTATTCATAGGGGATTTCCATGGAATCCAATTCAAACAACCTATATCCACACAATTAATATAAAATAGATTACAGACGCAGGTAATAAAGAAAGACTTCTGCAATCATGTTTTTTAATGTACTCCTGATTTATATAAATTGTTATATAGTGCCATTTAAAGTATATGGCAGATGGCAAGGAGGAGTGAGGGGAACATATAATTCATTATATTAATATATATTGAATTATATATAATATTAAACTTTGTACCGTGGAAACCCCTCACCCACGACCCTGCTACAAGTAGCATAGGATTGTGTAAGCATCAGTGCTGTAAGTGTGTGAGTGCACACTTACCTACCGATATCGTTACTCTCCGTCCCTTTCTGAGTTGCACTCAAAGGGTACTCTGTACTTGAATCATGCGTATCCAGTGGCGATGGAGGACAGGGGCAGTGGTAGAAAGGCTGACGCTGTTGACTCTTTCAAATTTAGTTTTTTTTGAACAACTCTTTGTTGTATCAGGCAGTCGGCTGGCATTGATCTGAAGCACAATATCAACAATGAGAGCCTCTGGCTGTTGGGAGAACAACGCAGGCCTTCCACCCTCATGTGGTAGTCTTGCCATTCTTCAAAAGGGAAAATATCCTTACAAAAGTATGCAGTATTTGTTTCCTCCCCTCCCCTTTGTATTGATAAAGTGATAAACAAACAAAAACCAAACCCTGTTATCCTCTCTGAATGTCCTGCTTATGGTGGCTCCAGAAAATCCTCTGGCTGTAATCTATCACAGATGCCTGAGTTACGCCTGAAAGTGCTGTTCTTGGTCTTCCTCATCCTTGTGCTCTTCCTCCTCCTCCAACACCTCTTACACATGCTCTTCCACCTCTGGTTCTCAGATTGATTACATCCATTGTTGGTATCAATAATCAATGCAGCAGTGCACCCTGAAGTAGTTTATAATCTACAGAAATGGTTTGATCACTGTGGAGAGTGTGGATGGTGGCTGGTGGCTGGTTTAAGCAGGCTCTCCTGGACAGAGTCAGACTGATTGCACTCTGGGGCTGGCTGAGGCCATCGAGAGGACGAGGCACACCATTGAGCGTCAATGCGCACAGATTAAACCAGCCAACACTCCACATACTCTGGGAGATCTCCTGCATGGCAGCATGGATAACCTGCTTCATGTACCATTGTCCTAAAAAACTCTACAATAAACCAGTTTTCGAAATCCTCATCCTGTGTACGGGTTATGGAGGGGCCCAAGAAAGCCACCTAGGTGGGTTGTGGCGGCCCCCTAAGATGTGTAGCAGTGAACATTGTTACACCAGATCAATAGAGATCTGGTGTATGTTGTTGTGTGTTAATGATAACTGTGTTGTAGTTGTGATTAACTTTTGCTGCCCTTGTTAACCATTTTGTAACACTTTGCATCACAGTGTGAAATTTAGTGTGCGTGAGAATGTGTAATCACAACCTGAACCTGAACCAAAATAATGATAGATAAATATAAATAAATAAATAATGAAGTCTAATTTATGTTCGATTTTTCAATGTTCAGCCAACTCAGGAAGTTGTATATCTGCTGTCTCCGGTGCAGATGTTAACAGTCTGTTGCCATGATTTAAGCACAATGTTTTGGTTACAGCAAAACATTTTGTCACTCTTACAAAAATCTTAGATTTTCGAAATTGTACTAGCCTATTAGCAACCTTTAATCGATTATTGATCAATTATTGAATACAGTTTATGTATTTCAACTGCTGAGAGTTAGGTTCTGAGAGGACTTATCATTTCTTAATAGTTTCCACTAGATGGCGATAATGGATACTGAAATTGAATGGGATAAACAGCATGGCTGTTTGCATCGATTTGTTTTAAGTTTCTACTTTCTTCCTTCTTACTTTCTGTCTTTCCGCCTTTCTTCTTTCCTTTTGTTCTTTCATTCCTCAGTTCTTTCTTTCTTTCTTTCCTTCTTCCTTGATAAGTGAACTTTATCATAAGGCTCTGGCTTTCTGGCCAGACCTGTTGACATACACCTTTATACTTGTTTGGATACAGTACTATCCAAACAAGTCAAAGCTATCCTCATACTATTGTATTGCTAATATCTCTATTATCCTTTAATTATCCTATTTACTAAGAGGGCCCTTTGTATGCCGAAGAAGACAATAGTTGAATACCAGAAAAGCATTGTATTTTACCTTTTATGTTTTTAATAGGGAAATGTAACCCTAAACACCTGATTAACAAAAGCCACTGTCTCTGTCTCCAGACACTCCCATGACAACAGAAGGGCATCGCCTACAGGAGATAAAGCCCTACAGTCTATTACAGCTCACCTACCTGTAACCTATAACCTGATATTAAATAGAACAGATGTCACAGGGCTTCATTTTTTGTGCATCCATTGTACGAGATAACCTTCATCCACCGAATTGTGAATTATGAAATATCAGAATTGTTTATCAATATCTTTAAAGTTTGCAAAGAAGTATAACAAAACTCTCTGCAAAGAAGATTGAATAAAAAAAGTTTCAAATCAAGGTCTTTGCTCCCTCTCTTCAACTCTGTGACCGTGTCATGTGTTCTACAGTGAATGTATTTAGGAAGTCCGCCAAGTTGCTACACTTTTCCTCTCTCCCTGAAAAATACCCATTTTCTGTGACCCTTGTTACCCACTTTATTCTTCCTTTTCATTTCCTTTGATACCCCACTCTCACTCTCTCTTTCTCCCTCTCTTTCTCTGGCTAACTTTATCACTCTCTGTATCAGCCTTTATTCTCTCTCCAATCAGATGAGACGTATTTGTGAATGTGTGTGTGATGTCTATTTGTGCACCCGTACGCAAATGATTGCGTGTGTGTGCGTGTGTGTGTGTGCGTGTGCGCACGTGGACTCCCAGTGTGTCCGGCAAACAACAGCCTGAGCACTCGGAGACCTCTGGGTTTGAAGTCCCGATAATTTGATCCATGGGAAACCCAGGTGGACAATGATAGCGGGGGATAATGCGGACCCGGTTTTGTATGTCCCCAGAGGGCCACCGTAGACTGCAGTCATTGGAACCTGTCCTGGATACATCACTCTCATGGGAGCCTGACTCTGCTCAGCGAGTTGGGCGGTATGGGACAGCTAGAGTTACTTAAACACAACCCGGGGTGCACTGAGGCCGTAACCTCCCCGTGAGTGTCTTTTTGTGTGTGTGTGTGTGTGTGTGTGTGTGTGTGTGTGTGTGTGTGTGTGTGTGTGTGTGTGTGTGTGTGTGTGTGTGTGTGTGTGCGCGTGCGTGCGTGCGCGCGCGTGCGTGCGTGCGCGCGTGCGTGCGTGCGTGCGTGCGTGCGCGCGTGTTTGCGTGCGTGCGTGCGTGCGTGCGTGCGTGCGTGCGTGCGTGCGTGTGTGTGTGTGTGTGTGTGTGCATGTATGTTCATGTATTTCTGATTTTCAATTACGTATTAATAGGGAGTCTCCAAACATGAATTGAATAGCCAGAGACGCAATCAAAACAACCAATATATGTTTCTTGTTGCGGGAAATACTACAGCCATCTTGGTCATTAGGTCAACATCTTGGAACAGATAAGATTGACGAAAGGGTCAGTAAAATGTGATTTGGTCTCATGAGAGGACGGAGAGCAGAAGAGACCGAACACCGATGGATGTCTGGTGGAAACGTTCTTGCTTGGACGAGAGCTTTTATGGCTCCTCCAGCTGTTCTTTCACACGAAGAAGGTCAGACACACACGCACACTCACACGCACATGCACGCACACAAACACACAAACATGCACATACACACACATACACACACACACACACACACACACACACACACACACACACACACACACACACACACACACACACACACACACACACACACACACACACACATACACACACTCACACACACGTATTCCGAAACATTTGCTGGTTCATGTGGCCCACTCTTCCTTCTCTTTAAGGGACGGGACATTTTACAACTTATCCTCGTGAAGCCATTCCTGCTCTGTCTCAGGAAGACAAAGGAGTCTGTTGTGGTGTGTTGTGATAGCTGACAGGGAGATGCCATGGGTCACTGTGCTGTGGTGAGGGCTAGGAATGATGGGTCCCGCTTTCAATGCATTCCAAATGGTAAGATGCTCTTCTTCAAAGACCACCAAATTCGGGGTGAATTGGACAATGTGCACACACACACACACACACACACACACACACACACACACACACACACACACACACACACACACACACACACACACACACACACACACACACACACACACACACACACACACACACACACACACACACAAACACACACACACACACACACACACACACACACACAAACAAACAATCATGCATGTGTAACCACGCTACGCACGTATAATTTTGTAATTAAGAGGGATATGTGTGAGATTATAAGTTTGTAGTAAGTAAGAGTAATCAAATATCATATCACATCATATATAATTGTATTAATAGTAGGAACACTTGCATACTTCAGTACTATAGCCTTTATAGTATTCATAGTAATATAGTATATAGTATAGTGGAAGAATACCGAAATAACAATATGTAACACCAGTTGATCAAATCCAAGCTAGAAGTATTTTTTATGAATGAATGAGCTAGACATAGAGCAAGAGTGTTGACATGGCAAACAAAACGTGGGAGATATGAGCAGCCAAAGAGGGAACCAACAGAGAAGAAAATCGAAGATTTGATAAGAAGAGTTAATATCTTGGACAACAGTGTTTGCCAAAAATGTGTGACTGCCTCATAGAATTGTTGATCTAAGATCAAGAAACTGGAGAAACTACACTGGGGACAGAGAGCATAAGGGAAATACAACTGCTGAGAATGATGATTCTAATGACAGGAGCAACCATGTGTGGAAATTATTTTTAGCAGCCGAAAAACCCTTCCCATTTGTAGAACTGAAGTGATGCAGACGTCATCAAATGGAAATAGATGGAGCAGCTAACAAGAATTGGGGAACCATCAACACGACTGGTATTTATTGACTTATAATTTCATTTAATAATTTGCATTTTATATTATATTTACCGACAGCACCTTTTGTAAAGGTTAAACATTTCAGCACGCTTGGCAGTACCGGTGTGGGTACCGGATTGACTCGGCTGCCAGATCGACTCGGGGTCCTGCGCTTACAGATGACGTATCGACACTTGGCGTATCGACACAAGCCAACGGACAAAACCCGGAAGGGTTGTTTGTAAACGATTGTTAATACTTGGGAATAAGATGGGAATGAATGAAACGTGCATGCGCATTGAAAAGACAGTGTTTACAGGAAGTGTGTCATTATTGCGGATCTAGGACCCCGAGTCGATCTGGCAGCCGAGTCAAACCGACACCCACACCGGCTTAACTGGCATAATAGCTGAAGTAAGAGACAGAAATGTAATCTGGAAGATCAGTAAATGATGAACGATCTGATGAAAGATAAAAAGCAGAGGTGGGTTCCCTCTACACTATGAGTACAATTAAAGGGGACATATTATGAAAACAACACTTTTCTTTGGATTTGGATTTTTTGAGTGAGATATGAATTTCTGAAAGTACCCCGCCTACAGTTATCAAACGAGCAAGTCCGTTTCAGCGCTGCCTCCTACGTAGGAAGGGGGCACATTTGTATATTACCTCCCACTTCCCCAGCCCCCTCCAATCAGAGCATAGCTACGATTTTGTGGACCAGCGGACGAGCTGGGCCCAGACACCCTGGCAGGGAGTCCGGAGGCTCCGGCGGGGGAGCTTTGGCGGCAGTCCGGCACCTCCGGCGGGGGGAGCTCGGTGACGGGCCGGCAGCTCAGCTCCCGGAGTGCAATCCCTTTCTCCTCGCGGTTCAATTTGGACTTCAGAGACTCAAGGCCAAAGTTCCTTTCCCCCAATTCTTCTCAACCATGGCCGAGATAAACCCCACTAAGAGTCTTTACGAGTACCAGAGACGTCATTCGCAGTCTTGATGATTCATAATATCATCCAAGGCGCACATAGCTTTTGGCCGTGATATTAGATGTAATATTATATAAATACCTATATATTATATAATAATAATAATAATAATATTAATATTATTATAATTATTATGATTATAATATTATATTATATAGATATAGAACTCCGGGAGTCCGCAAACAGCAATAATCACTTCTCCTCCATGCTGTTGTTCACTCTGACAGCTCATTGGTCAATGGGAAGTAGCTCATTTGCATTAAAGCTACAGACACCGGACACAGCGCATTCTGAAGGGACTGAAACAGAAGGGAATAGCGGTTGGCAAGATTTTTTTCCTAAAAGCAATTTCCAGCAAACAGCTTGTAAAACATGTTTTCTGGAACTCATATACTATGTTTACTCGTTGGGAAAACACCATATGTCTCCTTTAATCTTTATTATTCTTCCAAATGTCCGAACATTTCCATGACACCCGTTTGATTCCAACTCTATCTCTCAAAAAGAAGCATGGTATTTGCAAGTTTAGAGGAAACGAACACACACCACCCACACACACACACGCATGCAGGCATGCACACACACGCACACACATTAAAACACACACACACGCACACACGCACACAAACTCACACAAACACACACACACACACATACACACACACGCACAAACACACACACACATGCACATACGCACAAACAGACATAAACACACATAATTACACAAACACACACACACACACATACACACACACACACACACACACACACACACACACACACACACACACACACACACACACACACACACACACACACACACACACACACACACACACACACACACACAAACACACGCACACACACACACTCAATGAGGTAACCGTCTTCAAAACAGTCAAATTCTTCCAAAGGCATTGGTTTGGAAAAATTGACAAATGCTAGATATTGGCCTGCTTTGTTTGTTCAAGCCCAGCAGTTTGTGACCGACTGGACCTTGTACATGACTACTCCAAAAGAGTTTGATTGGCTGAATTTGTGTGCATTGAGAAGTATGTTGGTAATAAATAAACCACAACACACTTTTGGATAGATAATCCACTCCCGATATTGTGATGGATGGATTGAAGTCTATTCTGTTCCGTTGCATAATACTTCTTCTGGAAACCGTCATCCTGCTTATAAACCTGTGAACCTTGAAAAAACATTTTGATAAAGAAGATTGGGAAGAAAGGGCGAAGCAAACAAGAAGGTTCTTTCTCTCCTTTTTTCTCCTGCTTGGAAAGCTCATTATTCCTCAAGCCCCCTTCTGTCTGGAAAGCCCTCCCTCCCCCGACTCCCTGACCTGCACCCCCACCCACAGCCTTACCCAATACCCCAACCTCCACAAACCTCCGTAGTGTTCACTCATTTCAGACTTCCCTTTTCACTCTCTCTCTCTCTCTCTCTCTCTCTCTCTCTCTCTCTCTCTCTCTCTCTCCCTTTCTCTCTCTCCCTCTCTCTCTCTCCCTCTCTCTCCCGCTATGCACCGCCTCCTTGCTCTCACTGGCTTGTTGCTTCCTCCTGCCCCCTTCCTACGTTCCACCCCGTGCCTCCCCGCCGTTGCTTTACACTACTCAGTGCTACTCCGCACCACCCAAACAGTCGCCACGTTTCACCTCCTCCTGTATCCTCTCACCACGCGACAACCTACCAGGACTTAAACTCATCATTCACCAAACTTCATTGGCTACCAAGGGACCTTTCTGTTGGGTCACGTTAAGAGGTAGAGAACTTTATCTTTTCCGTTGGACTTGATTGTGGATGTGTGGATGTGTGTGTGTCTAGTGTGTGTGTGTGTGTGTGTGTGTGTGTGTGTGTGTGTGTGTGTGTGTGTGTGTGTGTGTGTGTGTGTGTGTGTGTGTGTGTGTGTGTGTGTGTGTGTGAGTGTATGTGTGGGGGTGTGTGGGGGTGTGTGTGTGTGTGTGTGTGTGTGCCCATGTGTGGGTTGTGCAATGAATATGACTGCAAAAACGGTTGAGTTAGCCACATGTGGATTCATCTTGTTTAGGAAATCCTAGTTAATGCAAATCTACATTTTCTGAACATAAATTGACAATTATGCATGCTGCCTAAATTACTATCTTCTTGTGCTTCAAGATGGATTAGATTGTTACATTTGATTTCATCATGGGTCAGTATTTATCTAGTGTCCCTTTAAGAATGTTGACCCACTCACTTGTGATGATAGGAAGTTTTCATCAGCCCATTGAAATAGCACCTTAAACCTTTCTGATTATGTAAGCACAGAAAATATAGATATAACATACAATATTATTTAAAATTATAATTAAAATATCTATAGACTATTTTACGATTTGTTTACAGATATTTACTAAGTTGCAGTTGATATTGACGAAAGCTCTTTTCAAGTACATGGTCAGAAATGAAAGTTCTCTCACTTGAAAAGTAAGTGAACACAGACTAAAATGTTTTTTTTTTTTTTATCATTTCCTCATTCAAAGGCTCATTCCACAGCTTTGCGCAGAGGAAAAGAAGGAGTAGAGAGAGAGAGCATTTCAAGGAGACAGTTGGCCCTTTATTGACGCTCTCCAGCGGAGCTCCAGAGACCCAGCTCCGACCGGGGCGACAGCAGCCATGACCCAGAGCAACAGGGAAGCCCCACAGCAGGGCCGAGGCAGGCTCCAGCAGATTCAAGATGGGATCCAGGCACGCTCGCTCAGGGCCAAGAAGAGCGTGCAGAACATCACAAAGGATGACGTCAAGGGATTCCTTACGAGGAACGCCTTTGTTCTCCTCACCATTGCTGCCGTTATTATTGGTGAGCGCACAAACTATTTTAAATTGCAATGGTGAAGTGTAGCTGAGTTTGTGGAGCAGGGCGATATACCGCCAGGGTTAGGGTTTGAGTCCGGCTGGGGACATGCAAGTTGCCAAGTTGCAAGACACTTTGGATGAATTCATTCAAAGGGCATATCATATGAATCTAAGCAATGTTAGAGCTTGTGTTCTGAAAATCATTTATTTTCCTTATATCCAACAATTCAAGCATTTCAGAACAGAGGAAACTCAAATGAGGAGCTTCACCGTTTGTTGACCATGCAGATGACCCTTAACATTGAGCTGTTAACCTTCGACCCTTCCTTATAGGAATGAGCAGGCCCACCCGGTGTCTCCGCATCCGTAGTCCTGGTCGAATGACACAGCACTAAGTCAGATTTAGTTGATTGATAAAGTGGTCTTCTGTCAACCGCCTGGTCTTAGTAGTGGATTAGTGTTGCTTTAGGAGAAGGCATTCTTTGTAGTGATGGGTCTCAAAGGCAAGCGAGGAAAGAACAGCTATACACAAAAGAGAAGAAACTAATGGGGCGACAGGATTATAGACCACAGATGAAATCACATGCTTCCAATGAAGTTTGGCGTTTTCCCAGGCCAGTCAGGACATGAACGTTGTTATTTCAAGAAAGGAGCAATTTCATTGTTTGGTCTCTTCCCAATACTCTTCTCCAAAGCCTCAAACATGTCTAACGTTGAAACATCAGAAGACTTAGAGGTAAGCTAAGTAATTTGACTCACTGCAAAAATGCTATACAACTGGCTGTATTTTAACTAACTCAACTGCCGCAAATGATCACTAACTTTTACCAAGTAAGGCATGGGATGTTCATTATGACAATATGTCCATATCATCACTTATGCTATAATCAGTTAAATAGGATCACTTTGTTCATAATATGATAAAGATAACGTGGCAATATCATGAAAATCGATAAATTGTGAAAGCTGATGCTAATTCGTCAGACAAAATGCCCATGAATGCATGAATAAGGTCCAATCAACCCATGTGTAAATAAAACTTTCTCCTTCCAGGTATAATCCTGGGCTTCGGTGTGCGCCCATACCGACTGTCCTACCGCGAGATGAAGTACTTCTCCTTCCCGGGGGAACTGCTCATGAGAATGCTCCAGATGTTGGTGCTGCCCCTGCTGATTTCAAGCCTCATCACAGGTGCGGAGGTAGACAGTCCAACACCTGGGTGTGGAGTGTGGAGTGGAGACAGTTACGCACTTGTAGTGCTGTATGGCTTCACTGGTAGAGCGTAGAGCATTAACACAAACACCTGTGATAGCCAATGTGTGAGCCCACAGTATTGTAACAGAATTTGGATGTTAGAATCAGCGAAATGGGAATATGTGTACTTTTTCTATCTGTGTCTTTGGTTTGTTTACTCATTTGGACTCGAATGACATACCTAGCCCATAGCGTCAAAGACAAATGTAGCCCGACCAAAGCCTTGCAGGGTGACTAACTGTGATTGCCTCAAACATTACACATCCCAACCCGTGCATGGTAAACATGTGAAAAGTGGCAGGTTTCTGTGACAGCTTGTGATAGTGCTGATGGCCACACTGGACCATGGTGTCTGGGGGAGAGGATCAATGCAGACCCACAGGGAGCCAGCGTTATCGTTGTGCTACTCTCTCGACTGTCCAAAGACACTCCAGGTGGCAGAAGGAGGCCAGCTGTCTGTCGACAACTGGAGCAGTTTATTGGTCTTTTGTGCTGTGGGGAAATTGAATTATCAGGACCTCACAAAAAAAGAGAGTGGATGTTGGAGAAACACAGGGTCAGAGAGAGAGAGTGAGGGGGAGAGAGAGAGAGAGCGAGAGAGAGCGAGAGAGAGCGAGAGAGAAAGAGAGAGAGAGAGAGAGAGAGAGAGAGAGAGAGAGAGAGAGAGAGAGAGGAGAGAGAGAGGAGAGAGAGAGAGAGAGAGAGGAGAGAGAGAGAGAGAGAGAGAGAGAGAGAGAGAGAGAGAGCTGACACCTAGTAAGTAAAGGTAAGTCAATCTTGGAAATCCTTGGTCTTCTTTGGAAGTAATAAATTAATCAAGCAATTTAATTGGGGGGCTTTGTAAGTGTGAATATATTTATGGTGTGTTTGTGTGTGAGTGTGTTTGAAGGTGCTTTCCGAGAAGCTATGTTCTTTCTGAGAATTCACTGTAACTTTACTGTGATCATTTAGCGGTTTACAGATTTTCCCTAGTCATCATAATTACCGTGACAACTAGGTTTCAAACAGTCTTTTGAGCATGCTTGTTTTGGTGAGGGTGTGTGTGTGTGTGTGTATGTGTGTGTGTGTGTATGTGTGTGTGTGTGTGTGTGTGTTTCTGTGTGTGTGTGTGTGTGTGTGTGTGTGTGTGTGTGTGTGTGTGTGTGTGTGTGTGTGTGTGTGTGTGTGTGTGTGTGTGTGTGTGTGTGTGTGTGTTGATCATCAACATCGGCTTTGATACGACATGAGAAAGACTGCTAAATGTGGACGCAAACAAAGAACTCGGTTCTTCAGTCACATCGTGTGTGTTCGAGTGAGTGAGTCTGTGTGCATGTGTTTGTGCGTGTGTGTTTGTCTGTGTGTGGTTGTGTGTGGGTGTGGATGTGTTTGTGTGTGTTTGTGTGTGTTGATGTATAACCATTTTAATCCTTTGTGGTATGGTGATCTCGTGCTAGGTATGACTCGGAGATTGGTAGATGTTCAACACATGGTTTATTCTTAACAGAGACACAAGGTAAACGGGCTTGTGTTCTGGAGGTTGGTTCATGAAGCATCTGCCGAACACAGGTAAACAAACAGTTATATTGGGACTGGGCAGAACGGCAAATAGGCCACCCCTACATGTTCTAATTGACCCAAGTAAACCTTTGGTCGGTCTTGGCTTAAACGGAAATGGCAAAGTGGACATGTTTGTAGTCTTTAACTATCTATAAAATCATTACAACTTTATATGGTGTTGTCTATTATGTGGTGAAGAAACCATTCATAACTGTGGTTAGCTTGAAACATGTAATCAGAAATAGCATAGACTAAAATAATTTACATCAGTGTCTGTGTGTGAGTGTTAAAATCATAATCTATGTCATATTTGTATACATTTCTACTAGCAATATATTTGACAATGTATATAATATATTATTATAAGAAAGAAATAAGGCTGGTTAAAACCATAGATAGTTACACTTATTGACATCACAAAAATATATTTGAATAGAGAACTGAAATAGTAGCGCTTATAAAAACGAATCATAAATTCAGAAAAATTTAGGGAAATAATGGGGTGCTAGCATGCAAGGGGGCGGGAAGACAGCCAAGAGGGTGTTGTAATTCAAAGAATTAAAACAGAAAAAGAGAGGAAAAAGGGCACACCCTGTGTGGTTTGTCCAAATGTTGTTGCCTTACCCCAGCACAAGTCATTACTTGATGGCTGCGAGTAGGCACAATGTCAAACAGGGTACTGCCTCTCTCCCTCTATTTCAATACATTCAAATAAATTAAATGAATAACAAAATGGAAATCTAAAATTGAATATGAGTGTTATGTAGGCTGTATCACTGTAGATTCTGGTAGTTTTGAAAAGTGTAATGAAAGGCACAATTTATGAATGGTTATCTTCTCGCAGTGTTAAGTTAACATTGCGAGAAGGTTAAGTTAAAGAACGTCAGAACATTATTTGGATAGCATACATTCCATTCATTTGCTGGCAAACACTTGGTCTTAAGGGCTAGATCAAGTGTCTCAAGACCCCCTGGCAGATCTGGTCCCCCCCCGAGCGTTGACTCCATGGCTCCAGCCATGAGCCGTTATGTTCCAGGAGCAGGTTATCTATTTTGTTAATGATTTGTTATCTGGTTTTATGCTGAACTCCTAGGACATGTTTGACTTTTGTTGAAATGTTATTCATTGTGAAATAAGGCTTGAATGGAAATTGAATTGAATGAATGAAGATTGCGTCACAGTAAAAAGTAACTGCTCACTCAGGTTCACCGAACTAAATCGGTTTATAAGCTGGCCATAATGATTGCCCTATCTATTTTTTTGTATCCATGTAAACGTTTATAATTCTTCTTCACCTAATTTTGCATTTTTCAATAGTTTGAATTCGCACACACATTTCTAATTATCTATGCTATACAAACATACCGGAAATAGGACTAGGAACAAACACACCATTCATGGGGGCAATTAATGACTTGGGAGTGAGAAAGGCCTCTAGGCCTTCATGACGTGATGTAATAAGCTAGTGAGCTCCAGAATGGTAGTGAGCTACAGACCCGGGGGTCTCTTCTATATGAAAGAGGGCCTCAATAAGATACACACATATACAAGTTGGGGCTCTAATCCTACAGGAGATTTCTTGCAAAGCCTCAGCAAATGCCCCACCTCTCACCCCGCGGCCTCTTTCCAAGATTTGAGCAGAAATCCTTTCCTGACCTTCAACCTAAGGATCCACCACACATATCTGATAAATGCACCTTATGTTTTTTTAAATCTCATAATGGCCATGGCGAGGGCCCCTTTTCACCCCAAATATGAAAAACATCTCCACATGCCAGCGTTGTTTACACGCATTAAGGAACAAGTTTCTATATCCATCCCACTGGAAATTTGGATATTGACACTGATGTTGTTGAAGGCCTATTCTTTTTAAAGTTAGAGCTCAGGCCCCTTTTTGTCCTCTCGAGATTGCTGTAGAGCTTACACACAAAAATTCTTACATACATTCTCCTGGGTCCCTGAAATGACTCCTCTGAGATTTGGACTTAGATCTCTCTGATCTGCTCCAAAAAATATATGCGAATAAAGGCTGCTTTTGTGACATAGCCTCTGAGAAGTCTGGCCCTTGAGATCGAGTTGAATGTGGTGCAAAAGGCTTTTTTGGAGAAAGGAAGTTCCTACTTGACAACCTCGTTCCAGTTCCTGATGGGACCCCCACAACGATCCTTGGCAATCTACACCAATTATGTTGTTTAAGTAGGACAACTAGGGAGAAGAAACCAATAAGTCACCTTACATATAGATATATCAGTTCTAGAAGTTGTCCTCAGTGGAGCACAGACCTGCGCAAATTAATCTGCATGATAAAAGTGGGCAAATATGAGGGAGAAAGGGAGGGAGGGGGAGAAAAAAAATTACTAGCGAATAGGTCGGCACACAGGAAATTTATTGCAGATCAGGCAAACAATCAGGCAGGGAGAAGACCAAGGCGTAGAGGTTCGGTACACGGGTAATCCATTGGAAATAAGACGGGGGTAAACGGGCAGGAATCAGAAATGCTGGGACGATTGATACAAAGAACAAAGAAGAACTGGCACAGGAAGGGAAGCGCGCTTACTAAATACACCAGGAGGGGAATGTAAATGAGGCCCAGGTGAAAACAATTAAAGCGAGTGATTGACAATCAGAGACATGAGAAACATATGGACAGGGAGTGAAAAAATCAACACACCCCCCCACACACACACACACACACACACACACACACTCACTCACTGTTGTACTAACCAGAATTATTTACTGAGGAATACCTACAAGCGATATTGGTAAAATCATAACAAATTAAATGTATTTATCGGTGGTTTAGCGTTTCGATAGAAGGTTCGTAGGCCCAAGAACGAGTACAGAGGAAGAAGGACTGGGAAGGAACATAAGAGAAAAATAATCATGAATTTTATTTATGAACTTCCCTAGTGATCTATAATTAAAATGGAGACATCCTCTTCCCTGCCATTTCTCAGTCCTTTCTTTCGTAAGAGCGAGGCCAACTGAGAGGTCCACAGGTTTTCCCAGGCCCAGGCTAGGCCCAGAAGGAGGATTGGAGGATATAATGTGTCTAGGTGCATGTGTGTGGGGGGGGGGGGGGGGGGGGGGGGGGGTGGGGGGGGGGGGGGGGGGGGGGGGGGGGTTGCTTGATGAATGAAAGAGGATTGAGGCAATCAAGATCAGTGCTGGAGTCTAACAAGGAGATGAGAGGGGTGAGAAAGTGCAAGAGGTACCAGGAAAGGGTTAGAGAGGGTCCGGGGGCAGGAAGAGGAGGGAAGAGGGTCTGTATGGCTGACAAACACTGGAGCAGTGGGAGAGAGGGGTTGTAGTGCTTTCATTTTAAAGGAAGGGAAGTGAAAGAGAAAGGGGAGGATGTGATGGGAGAGAGAGAGAGAGAGAGAGAGAGGGGGGGGGGGCAGAAAAGTGAGGGAGAGGAGAGGAGAGGGAGAGGGGAGGGAGAGGGGGAGGGGGAGGGGAGAGAGAGAGAGGGAGAGGAGAGAGGGAGAGGAGAGGGAGAGAAGGAGAGAGAGAGAGAGAGAGAGAGAGAGAGAGAGAGAGAGAGAGAGTGCAGTCCAGCTATCGGTCATGGATGAACGGCTTCAAACGGGGATCAACAGGCAATAACACAAATGAATGCATAAAGCCACACACACTGACCCACACAATCCCACACACTATACACGCACACAGACTTACAATACTGCTAAAAGAATGCATAGATCCTTGCGCAAAAGCCGGTGTTGGGTGTCTGTAAATGAACATAGAAGCAATAATATAGCCAGGCACTTAAAAATACAACCTTCACTTCTATTGAGGGCGACTGACGTTCCTTTACAAATCCCCCTTTTCAAATCCCCTGATCCCTTCACTGGCAACAGCTTCACCAATTCAGTGGAGGAAGAAGTGGGGGCCAACCCTGGTGCAACATGACGTTAGTGTTCCTAACTGGGAAAGAAAGTAAAGATCGCACGGAAAACAACATAACTTAGAGTCTTTAAAGTAGTGTTAAAATATGATACGATAAGTTTTCATTTATTCATTCAAGACATTTAATGAGGGATGAATGCAGACCATTGGTTAGATGTTTTACCAGCATACGTGGTCTATGTATGCTATAAATACTATACTCACACTGTAGTTTTAACAAGTGTTTTTTTAGCAGGCATCTAACGAAGCCAGCAGAAAGTAGCTGTTAAATGCAGTAACAAGCTGAGGAATGCAAGTGGAGCTTAATTTGGCCGGCATAATATTGAAATATGTATTTATGATCCCATGTTATAGTATCCAATACAGTTTTGGCCAAATTAAAAGAAGATGGTCCCATTTTGCGTAGATTTACTGCTGCGTGACACTATGACGTTTCCTTATCAAAGAATGGTTCATTGAGTGGTTTACGTTCTGCCTCTGGATCGGTTTTCACAACAAAAACATGCCCAATTTCCCACTGGCAGAGGTGGGAAAAAGGGCGAGTAGTTACGAAATGTTTTGTAACTACGATGGCAGAGTGACATTCACGACAGTTAAGCAAACAGACCAACTAAGAAACCAACATAGAAGTCAATTTGCCCATGACATTTACCAGTCCTTACTTCACATGACCTGGGAGCTTTGCTTCTCCCCAGAGTATTGTTTTTTTTTTTCCCAGCAGGAAAGACCTGGATAGTGTTTCTACCTCAAAAGCAGCCCTCCTTCTATTCTCACAGAGCGAAGGGTCACATTGTCAGCTTGTGTATTATCAGTTTCACTACACTTTTCTCAGGCTTAAGTTTTCTGGTCATTGGGGCAGAACATTTTGAGGGAGATGAGAAAACAAAGTGTTTGAGTTGTGAACTTAAGTCATAGCTGGAACAGTGATCTAGAAATAATTGTCATGTGTTTTTTTGTCATGTAATATTAAAACACATATAACCAATGACTTAATGGATAAGGTTATTCTACAAAGCCAGACAAGGGGTAAGGGGTAGAAATGGGATTGGGCCTCAGTGACAAAGCCAAATAAACTGTACCTCTGCCTGACTCATCCACACCTAAGGACAAGGATCTGACTAGAGCTAGCAACAAATACGTATGTATTCATGTAACATTGGACTAATTCACATGCTCTAAACAAAGAGTTCACTGTTTTGTATTCATATAGCACTAGACTCATTGCAAAGAAAATGGGAATTCAACTTTCAAGAATTAGTATTTGTGTTTGTGTGGTGAAATGCTTTAAAAATCTTAAAATGTGCCAGTGTAGTTGAGTGACATTGAACAAATATTGAGCAAAACAAAAATACTAATTAAAATGGATAATACCACCAACACCTCAAAGTAACATTAGCTGTATTTTCATTTAACCATTTATTTATACTTGAAAAATCAATTGAGGGGTGACCCTCATTCGCAATGATGTCTAGTCAACAAATGCAAAGCAAAACAATATCTACAATATACATTGCAAATACACCAAATATACAACAACTGATAAAGAGAAAAACAAAAAAACAATTTGAACATTTACAGAGAGAGAGATGTAGAATGGCTTTAATTACAATGAAATAAGTGATATAGCTTAATTAAAACAGTTAAAGGTAGAGTTTGGCAGATTTAAGATAATATTTCTAAATTGGTTGGAGGATATGAAGGTATTGATTTTAATTTGTTGCAGTAAGTTGTTCGAGGAGTCAGGGGCACTGAAACTAAAAGCTGTCCTTCCAAGCTCAGGCATGACTTGAGGAACATGAAGCATGAGCATGTCAGTGGCACGTTTCTGAAGAAGCCCATCTGAAATTTTTAGCGTGACAATCAAATAATGAGGAAGCTTCCCAGACAAGGCTTTATAAAAAATATGTGCCAACTTGCGTCTTCCTTGAAGAGAGGACTACCCAGCCTTTCCAAATATGAGACACACTGGTGTGTGTCATTGGCATCTCCTGTGATTAAACTTAAAGCAGAGTGAAGAACCAAGCCCAGGAGTTCAAGACATGAATAATAATCATTTTCCTACTGAGTGTATGAGTAGAATGAGTACTAGTATTATTAGTCGTATTATTCCACTAAAACAATAACAGGATGATTTTTCCATGATGCCGGCCGTTTGCAGGCATGGCTGCCCTGGACAGCCGTGCATCGGGGAAGATGGGCCTCCGGGCGGTGGTGTACTACACCACGACCACCGTCATCGCCGTGATCATTGGCATCATCATGGTGCTCGTCGTGCACCCGGGGAAGGGATCCAAGGATGAGTTCGGCAGCGCCCCCAAGATGGAACGGATCAGCACCGCCGACGCATTCCTCGACCTTATCAGGTATAGGCATGGTTAGACACACACACACACACACACACACACACACACACACACACACACACACACAACACACACCACACACGCACACACAACACACACACACCCACGCACCACACACACACACACACCACACACACACACACGCACACACACACACACGCACACGCAAACACTGATACACATAGACACTGATCCACACAAACATATACAGGTACAAAAACGTATGCTATACACAACCACATATACACTCTATACACACACACGCACACACACAAACACTGATACACATAAACATATACTTACACACAATAACGTATACACAGATATACAAACACACACACACACACACAAATACACACAAACATAAACACAAATACACACAAACATATACAGGTTCACAAACACATATACACATATGCATTATCACACACACAGATATACATATATATATACACACACACACAAACACACACACACAAACACACAAACACACACACGCACACACACACACACACACACACACACACACACACACACACACACACACACACACACACACACAAACACACAAACATGTGCACACATGCAAAAACATCCAAGTAACCCCCAACATCTCCGCACCCTCACATAAATGCTCGCATTTACTCACCCATACTCCCCCGACACACTCAGCCCACTGCCCTCACGCAATCCAGAGACACACCCAAGCACTGACACAACAAAGAAACGTGCACTTACTGGAAAGCGATTACACATGGATTCATAAATTCATCTGCAAAATAATTCTGATGACTTTGGGTGAGATTGGGTGTGCATCGTTTTTCTGATTATAAGAAAACCTAACTTTCTGTTCCAGAAACATGTTTCCTCCTAATCTTATTGAGGCGTGCACCAAACAGGTAACTCCTCCAAGGTTTTAAAGTCTCTGACCTTATCAAGGCATCTCACCCTGCTCTTATCCTCCCTCTCCTTCTACATTACGATGACTACATTGAATAGTGTTATCATTAGGACTGGGATGGTTTTTGTGTTATGATTTGATTTTCATTGTGACTGAGATTTTTCATATATTATAAGAATAAGGAGTTGCATAGAAAACCATATCAGAATTATGTGACTCCAAATATTCTTGCACTAATTATGGCTCATGAGAACAACCACAAATTACATAATTAATGGATTCTGATTGAAATTCGTACAATAACGACTGCTCCTTCAGATTAACTAAACCCCCCTGGCCACTATGTACAAATATCTAACTGGTCTACATCTGTTATGTGTGAGTCACATGGTTTAGAGGAACTTTGTGCTATTTATAAGTACTCCCGTTAATGTTAAGGATACCGCCGAAACTAAAACTATTTTATTTACCATTGAGAAATTATTGTAAATCATAGAGTCATAGATTAAATCTCACAATAAAACCACCACATATTAATTATAGTTTACATAATTCAGTTTGAAACATGCGTCATTGATACTTATTTGATACCAAATGAAATGCAGTTAAAAAGTAGTCTCAGACCAGCTGACATACACTCATATAGATAAGGTACTGAGTATGACGATAAAAAAGTGCAATAAAAGCAAAATCACAACAACAACAAAAATGAATATCTATACATTAATCTATTAAAAAATAATCGATGATCAAATATTTCAAGTGAGTAATCCCCCGTGACCCAAAGTACATAGCTGGGATCCAGACCCCTTGGTTGGGAAACCCTGTCCTTATATGTCTTTGTTTTTGTATGTTGTCCACCTGATTCCAGTTCAAGACGCAGTACGCTAACAAAGTGGTCGTGGTGAGGATGACGGTGAACGAAACCATCTTCGGCCTCAACGGGAGCCAGGAGCTGACTCACGAGGAGATGGTTCCGGTATCGGGTTCGGTGAACGGGGTAAACGCCCTGGGCATGGTGGTCTTCTCCATCTGCTTCGGTCTGATCATCGGGAGCATGGGGGAACAAGGGCGGCCTCTAAGAGACTTCTTTGACTGCCTGAATGAAGCCATCATGAGGCTGGTGGCCATTATTATGTGGTGAGTAGACCCTGGAGGCAGTAGGACGAGAAGCAGGAAGTGGGGAAGGGTATGCAATGTTTGGATTGCCCAAGGAAGTAGAAATAGCCAGATGATATGTGCGATCCCTGAGAAGCATCCCATCAATGTTTGAGTGATAATATTTCCACTTGTGGATGGATGGATGGATGTGTGAATCGATAGATGGACAGAAGGATAGATGGATGAATGTGTTAATGGTTGGTTGGGTGGATGGATTGACGTGTCTTTGGATGAATGGTACATTCACATGTGGAAGAATGGAAGAATGAATGTATGGATGGATGTGTTTGGCTATTAGATGGATGTGTGGATTGATGGATCTATGAATGAATGTATGGATGGAAGTAAGGGATGCATTGACAAGCGTAGAAAAGGACGGAAAGATGCATGGACGAATGGTTAAATGGATGGATAACTGATTGATTGAATGATTGATTGACTGCTTGAAGTCACCAACATGTCCCTTGCTCCCCTCCTCAACCAGGTATGCTCCCATAGGTATCCTCTTCCTGATCGCTGGTAAGATCGTGGAGATGGACGACATCTTATCGATGGGCGGTCAGCTAGGCATGTACGTGGTCACAGTGACTGTTGGCCTGCTTGTGCACGCCTTGGTCGTCCTGCCGTTGCTGTACTTTGCCGTCACCAGGAAGAACCCGTTCGTCTTCATCGGAGGCCTGCTGCAAGCGCTGATCACTGCCATCGGGACATCTTCCAGGTGTGTTCCATGTTTGGAGTTTAAGGTGCATTGAAATGTCTCACTCAGTTTCTAGTTTCTACTTAAGTTTCACTCATAAGAAACACAATAAGATTAAAGTTAGAGATGGAAACTTTGGATAAACTAGCTAGATTCAGGCCTCCCTCCAAAGCGTCTCCCCTGGAACACAGGACTAGTTTGCTAGCTTCAGCCTAATCTGCCTAATCTTGTGGGAGAATCTGGTCATGTGCAATGAGTGCCTTGGCATAAAGCGGTAGCCGGGTAGGTAAATGGACAGACAGATAGCCATTCAATCATTTAGATTCATAAATGATTGGACAGGCTGATTACAGGCCTGCGATTGCCACATGTTGTTTTCCTTTTCCGAGCGTTTGATTTATTGATTGCTGTTAGGAAGAAGAGAATTTCAACAAATATGACAAGAAATGATTCTCAAATAAATGCCTACCCCAATAAATGACTGCCTCCCATTATTTTCATGATGATAGGTAGTCATAGTCATGAAATTATTATGCAAATGATAATGTTATGAATGTCCTAACTTTGTTCTGTCTTTTGTCCATTCCCCTTGTATTATGTTCTCTCCTACAACCCTCTTAGCTCTGCCACGCTGCCCGTCACCTTTAAGTGCCTGGAGGAGAACAACAAAGTGGATAAGCGCGTGACACGCTTTGTGTTGCCGGTTGGGGCGACCATCAACATGGATGGAACCGCCCTCTACGAAGCCATTGCCGCCATCTTCATTGCCCAGGTCAACAACTATGACCTGAGCTTAGGACAGATCCTCACCATCAGGTATTACACACGATATTAGACATAGAAGCAGTCTGTACTGATTGAATACTGCCTTCTCTGATGCTGGTTACAAGTAGTTCTCTCCCCTCCTCTCCTGTTTCAGATTCTAAGACCATAATTTTTTTAATACTAAACAAATAATTGAGATAAAACATATATAGTTATTCATAATATAATAATTTTGTTTTTCTTGGTTTAATACTTAGTTCATAATAGTTAATATTACCTAACCAAAACAACAAAATATTGGCAACATCTAAACAATCAAAGCAAAACGTAAGTAATGTATTATACACTAAGGGAGAAAAGTATCTGAGATTTATGAATTCATTAATACAGATTATGGAGTGCATTTATAAATTAATAAACTGTAGTTATGCATATAGACAAATGTGCAATAATGTAGAATGCTAATATTAGGTCTTTAACCTGCCCAGTATCACAGCCACAGCAGCCAGCATTGGAGCAGCAGGAATCCCACAGGCTGGACTGGTCACGATGGTGATAGTGCTGACCTCAGTAGGCCTTCCAACTGACGATATTTCACTCATCATTGCTGCTGACTGGTTCCTGTAAGTATTGGTTGGTTCATCACATCACTATTGCTTAAAAACATAATAAATCGTAAATGTTGCGAAATGGTTGTTTTTCTCAAGAAAGAGAATAAAATCATTGTCCCGCCAAGCTACAACGGGATGAGGTTGATTCAAAATGAGGGGCCAAGTTCCCTTAGAGGGATTTTCATTGGACTCAATAAAGAGACACTCCCCCCACATTCCATGTCCCACTATCCATCTGGTTCTGATTGTGTCTGCATGCAATTCTTCTAAGAGGTCTACAGCCTGCCATGTGTTGAACTGGCTGCGGGAACTTTTCACCCTGATTGTCTGAATCAGAACTATCAAATATAACCTTTTTTTTCACCATAATGCTGGAACTACTCAAATATTACTATTTATCCTCTGCTCTCCTCCTGCTCTTCCTTTATCTTCTCTATTATCCCTCCTCATCGCTCCCTAAATCTTCTCATATCCTCTCTTCTTATTCTCTCAACTTTTCTCTGCCTCCCTCTCCATCCATTTCTTCCATCACCTCTCTTCTCACCTCTTCACTCTGTCCATCTCCCCTCCTCTCCTCTTTACTGTCTTCTCTCCTCTCTTCTCACTCGTCTCTACTCCTCCCTGACCATCCCCACATATCTCTCTTCTCATCTTTCGTTTTCTCTCCTCCTCACCCTGCCCATTCCTACTCCCCTCTCTTCCCATCACCCCTCCTCTCCTCTCCTCTCCCCCCTGCACATCTCTGCCCATCCCTCCTCTTCTCCAACAGTGATCGGCTGCGCACCACCACCAACGTCCTGGGAGACTCCATCGGCGCAGGTATCGTTGAGCACCTGTCTCGCCACGAGCTCCAGAGAAAGGATCCCGAGAGGGGCAACGTCTCGGCAGAGGAGGCAGCCAAGAAACCGTACCAGCTCATCTGCCAGGAGAACGAGTATGACACCGCCAGGCCAGCGGACAGCGAGACCAAGATGTAGACAAAGACCATCACTTTTCTCGCCCATTTGACACATTTTATACATGAGAACCATTATGCTGCCGTGAACCACTGCTTTTCTTATTTTGGAGACAAAAACACCTGAACAGAATCAAATATGTTAATGTAGATATATATGTTTTTTTTCATGCATGCAGCTCTGCCAGTTGAACATTTCAAAACTATAACTGAATAAGATTTGGTTCATTGCATTACTGTTACTTCTAATGTAGGCAATAACTCGGTTTTGGTCTGCTGAAGAGTGGTGATGGTTGACTTGCGGAGGAACCTTGTATTTTGTGGATAAATACAACCTCTGATCATATAGTTCAGAAGCTAGCATTGCTGGCTAGATTTAAAGAGAACAGCGCACAAAATACACTGCCACTTTGTCTTGCTATACTTTTTTTTTTTTGCCTTCAGAGAATACAGTTTGTTATACATGGCAACCAAAGGAAAGTTTCATGAGACCAACTTCCAACCAAATGTTTAATAGCTTTCCATTGGAATAAAATAGTTTTTATCCAAAGTTTTCCATAGACATTTGAGTTGTTGTTTTTTTTATATGGAGAAGGCTACATGGATTGCTGTCCCGAAAATGTTTTATGGAAATTAGAATTAGGATCTGTCTATTTTCCACATTGGGTCCAAATATGTTTAGACAATATATGTTTGCATCAAATATTTGCCTAAAAACGGAATAATCAAAAGTGAGAATAAGTATTGTTAGTATTCTTAAACCAAATAATTCAAAAACCCCAAGGAGGAGAAAGTAACTTTTTTTTTTATAATTAGATAACTTTCTTTCCCTTCATTCCACACATTTGATGTATTTCAGTTCTGTGTATATTTTGTATGCTTATTATTCTTGCGCGATTTTAAATTAATGGTAAACAATAGTACATTTTAGAGTTAATATTTTCAATTGTAGTTGCTTGTTCTATATACATTACGTTTTTTTTTGCTCTATAATAACATACTTTTATATGATCTTATTCCATTTATTGAGCTTTTTTTTCTATTTCAAAATGATGAGTACAGAGGACTTAATAGAAGTTGTATAGAGAAATGTAGATATGGATGTAGAGTAAATTAACTTTAGAAGTGAAATGTACAGGGTACTTGAAGAGGATCCTCCTGCTTTAGAACTTGAAAACCAAAATGAGATTGCCTTGCATTACTGGATTGAAATGGACTATTTTGTCTAAACACCCTGAAATTCTAATGTTTACAATGGCTGTCATCATTTTTTATCAAACTTTATCTTTGTAAAACCTCCCCCCCCCTCCCCGCAGAGATTTTATTTTAAATAAAAATTGAATGATTAATAATTGTAGTGTTGATTGATTGTCTACATTCAAAACCCAATGACATTTGGTAATAACTGCATCCTCTAAGTACCAATTTGTTTACATATTTGAGGCCCCATATACTATTTTAAATTATGTTTCATGTAGCTTGAAACAAATTGTGTGAGTAGTATATTTAAAAGGAGAAAATAAATAATCATATCAAACAAAACCGTGTATGTGTAACATGTATGTACTTCCTTGCACCTTCCACCCTTGTTTAAAGATAAATATAGAACTGTGAAAATATAGAAAATGAATAATGAACTGGCAGAAACAGATACAATACATCTTTAGGGGCATTGACTCCTTAACAAACCCAAATGTTTTGACAATTTTGAAAACCACTAACGGTGAATGAAATCAGTGGCAGCAGGCCTAGTTTCTCAGTAAATAAAAGTAGTTTATCTTAAAATAAAAGAACATGCAAATCAAAGATCTCCACTTAATAACACATAAAATGCTATTCCAACGTAAATGCTGTTTGTTCATGGGTTCCAACTACTTGGTTTGTTGTCTTTGAATTTATTGACCAAAAGCACCACACGCCATGATTATCATCAAGTCCGTCAAAAGCATCCTCTTATGGGGAAATATTTGCAGAAACTTGTTCAACGCTACCCTCTAGCGGTTGTTACGCGACACATCACATGGCATTTCGTTTGGCGCCGATGGAGGGAGTCACTCCTGAGATCTTTGGTCAGTCCGACGACAGAACTTCCGGTCGGCATTTTGTTCTACGAGAGGAGAGACTCTCGATCATCGCAACAATCGTCAAATTTCTCATTTATTGTCGAAATTAGCTCCATTCTGTATTGATGTCGGCACAGACCGACTTAAAGACCGAAGAACGAATGTTTTCCCATACATTAAAGTTTAAACATTCCCCGCTGGTTGACGAATGAAGAACGAATCGGTCCGACCCGGATTATTGTTGATAGCTAGCGGGCTAGCTGAGCAGCTAGCTGGCGAGCCAGTCGAGAGGAGCTGCGAGAGAGAAGAAAGGGGGAGCTAGAGACACGGACACGGACACAAACCAAGCTAAAACATTATTCCCCTCCCTTTCAACGCAACATCCGAAGGTAAACATATACGGCTACCCACTTTGATGGAGTAAACTTCCAAATTTCGTTTTTTTTTTAATCAATCCTAAACAAATGTTTCGATGCATACTTGCTTTGGCGTCGTATTCGTTTCCTGAGATGTAACAGAGCAAAAACACACCTAGCTAGCTGCTCGGCTACTTCGTTAGCTTCCGTTGGCTACTTCGTTAGCTTCCACGGCACGGCCTCAACTGGATGTCATCTGTCGAGCCCGGGGATTGGGCCGTTGCCACTGGATGTCATGTGTCGAGCCCGGGGATTGGGCCGTTGCCACTGGATGTCATGTGTCGAGCCCGGCGATTGGGCCGTTGCTACTGAATTACAATCTATGGTCGTTACCCCCATCTCATCGGCAGACACCGTAGCTGTTAGCCTTTTTTTTATCGATTTCACGTACGCTGAGCTAGTGTAAATCACCCTGGTTTATTGTGCAAATTCTCCATTTTACTTGCAGGTAGTCTGCATTGGTGGAATATTGTTATTAACTAAGATCAATTGCAGTCTAGTTAGCGTGTCTAGTTAGCAATTAAACCTCGACTATTGTTGTTGGAAAAACGTTAGTCTGTTAGCTTCGTTAGTGAGTTTAGCTGAAAACATTAGCTCCCGTATTAGCTGGGGAGCTAGTCAGGCAGTTTGCTCCGTAGTAGTTGATGGGTTAAGTTGAAAAATAAGGATTCGAATTTTCGATTGCTGTGTTGCTGTTTGTGAATGGTCCATCTAACAGCAGATATGTTCGCTATCGCTATTTGGAATTGACTCTCGGATGGTAGGGGGTGCCATTCTGGAATGCTGTTAACTTGCGTTAGTTGTGAATGGTGTTGGGGTGTTTTGACCTGCTGCTGGCTGAACACGGCCAGGTTTTGATATGCAATGCTACTGCAATCAGTGTAACGCCTTACCGGTAGCAATACAACTCGTCAACGGTATTGCATCTTACAGCAACAACAACACGTCCCGTTTGGTTTCTTCCTGCGGGGACGTTGGCCCCAATGCTAACTGAATACGGTAACTGTTAGCCACTGGAGGATGCAGCCCCCCCATTACGGCCGCCACCATCACGGTGCATCTGTTCTTTTGTGCTGCCTCCTGCCTGTCAGTCTCACAGCTGTCAGCCAAGTCCCTGCATAGAAGAGAGGGAACGGAGACAGAGTACGACTGGTGTTTATATTATTGTTTACATTACTCATCCATGGACTTCCTTTGCATACATGTAGTAAACGGTTACTGAATTGGTGTCGGCTATTGGCCGCAACTGTTTGATGCATTTGCAATACTTATGGACCAATCTATTAAATAGATGGGATACATCTATACAATTGTGTTTCTATACATCTATATATATGTGCATGTGTGACAGTGTCCATTATACAATGTTGTTTTGGAATGAGGAGTTCAGAGATGGTGCTTCAGAAAGAGTTTCACCGTGTTGTAAGGGGATATACAAATGTCCTTATTTTTTTTCCAACAGAAATAAGGAAAGGACTTTTCTCTGAAATGTCAGTGGGTCCAAAGGAGACTGAACACAGTTCTTCAAAAAGGTATACATTTTTGGTTCAGAAGCTAATGTTCAGTTAGCCATTTACATTTGGTACAGGTTCACTGGAGCGCATAATACGTAAACAATTGTTTGTTTTCTTATAGGATCTCTCAAATGTCATCCTTTTGTGCAAAATGAAGTCACTACTGCTCCTATTATATTGGTAGAAATTGAGATCCCTCTCATGAGATAAGACCGATACAGAATCTCACTTTTGTGCAAGCTTTCTGTAACCTCTTCCTAATAATTTCTGACGAGGGGTCATGGGCTTGTAAGAAGAAGTGGCAATAATATAAATGACATTGCGAATGCAATAGGATATTAGCTCATTTCAATGCTAATTTGACAGCAGTAGCCTATTTAGGGAGACATTTATTAAATGTAAAGATGATTTGCCACCACTTGATATAGGCGGTAAAGTAGGGGGCCACTACCTACTAGGCCAACTAATTGCAGACATGAAGAACACATGTTCTGTATAAAAATGAAAAGGTACTAACCGTTTTCCGTTAGAAGAATCTGTAGTTATGACTATTCTGGTCCTCCATGTTAAAGGAGCACTGTTTATAAATCTCCAGGGCTGTGCCCTTTTCCCACGAGCGGTGTCTGTTTTTAAACGGAGATGGTCTGGGATACTCAGTGGAGAGGGAGAGATGAAGGGGCTGGTGCTCTTCATTATTTTTCCTTTAGTTTACATATCATTTTACCTCATCCAGTAGCCCAGATCTCTTTCGAGATCAGCTTAGGACAAGGCAAAAGTCAAACATTTCTATTATACCAACCTACATAGTGGGCATTTAACGGGGGACAGAAAAACTGTCTACGTCTTGAAATAGAGATTAAATGAATATGGAATATTTGCATTGTTAAGTTTATTGCCATAACTTGTTCATGTCAACTTGGCAGTAGTTTATCAATCAAATTGGATTTTCATATTCTAGAAAATAGAAGTTTAGCTAATATTCATTCAGGCTAATAACAATGTATTGTCTGTTTATCAATACTAGTGCAAAACAATGGCAATGATGGCTGCCAAGGAAGAAGAAAAAACGTAAAAATGGACACAAATCAAATAACTTGTATGTATCAGAATGTGGATTGATGTCTGATTTTACAACCATATACATAAACAACAGGATAGTGTTTGTATATTGGTTCCATCTGTTCCCGTGTCTCCACACTGTCACCTTCACGGGGATTCCTTCCCCCCTGGTGCTTCGGTCGCCTGCCGTACTCTGCTCAGCCTCATGCTGACCCATGCTTTCCTCTTTTGCCAGGTGTTAGGAGATGTGAGGACGGGTGTGTCGCCCATTGACCCCCCTGAACTACCTGTGTATCGGCACACTCCCCACCCCCACCTTCAGCATGAATGGGGATATGCCTCATGTTCCCATCACCACTCTCGCTGGGATCGCTAGCCTCACAGACTGTAAGTTCAGTCCCCCCCCCCTCCCAAGTATCATCTTTTCACTTTGTATACAGAGTTGTACATGTCAAACTTTGCCGACGTCCACCTGAATCCCCTTTGATCATCCGCCCCCTTTCTCTTCATGTCCAGTGTTGAACCAGCTGCCCCTGCCCTCGCCACTCCCAGCTACCACCACTAAGAGCCTGCTCTACAATGGGAGGATTGCAGAGGACGTCACCTGTCTGCTAGCATGTCGCGATGAGAACCTAGTGTCCCAGCTAGCCCATGGCCTTAACCAGGTTTCCACAGAACACATGTGAGTTCAATCATGATGCATTATCAGGTTTAGCGCTTAATCCACCTCAATGTCAGTGTTACCTTTGTCCCATCGGTATTACCGGATCTATCACTTTAAACGGCATGCTAGTTAAGAAAAGAAAGGGGATGTATGAAAGCAGGAATTGTCGATTTTGTTTTTGAAAAACTAAATCGTAGGATTATGGTGCACACAAAAGTTTATCCCAGCCCAAGTCAAAATCCTGTTTTATGGCGTGAGTGTTTCTTTGTAGTTGTTTTTGTTTGTGTTGTATTTGGTTGCGTAGAGCTATAAAACATGGGTTGTAGGCGGCTCACTTTCTGGGAACCTCTCCAAGCCCATCCGGTTTGTTGTGGGTCCAGGGCGGCCTACTCGTGGCTGATTCACTAGTGAAGTACATTAAGCTGCAGGCGATGCTGCTAAAGGATGTTGTAATGTTATTTTATGTTACTGATGCACATTTTATTATTTTTATTTTCTAAATATTTTTAATACAAATGTAAAACTAAACTTAGCATTTTTCATAAAGGCTTTTGATATTTTAAAGCTAGGGTAGGCAATTTATTTGTAAATAACATTGGTCATATTGTCAAAATTCTCACTATATCCTGACAGTATCCTTACATCAAGTACACTGAATAAAAATATATGGTAAATGTGGCTGTCGCCGACCTGTAATACACCCATTCAATAGTGAAATAGTACCCAAATGAAATGATTGCATGGGCTACCCGTCTGCCACCTTCCTGCCAAACTGCCTGCATGTCCTCTGGTCATGCTCATTGTGCATCACCAGTCTTCCACCAGGCCCTAATAGGCTGCTGTTCTAAAATTGCCTTTTTCTTATTCTCAGAGAGCTAAAGGACAACCTGGGCAGCGATGAGCCGGAAGGAGATGCCCCGCTGCTGCTGCAGACCATGCTGGCCAGGAACCCCGGCATCTTCAGGGAGAAAAGTATGGAGGGATACACACACTCACGCATGCTCTCCCCCCCCCCCCCCCCCTTTCTCTTAATGCAACAGGTTGAAAATTTGCGTTGTTTTTCTTTCCCCAAGCAGACGTCATGCAGCAGCAGCAAATGGTACCGCAGTACAAACTCCCCCAGAATTCCATGCATAGTCCAGCACAGTCGGGAAACTTTCAGCAGGCTGCCATTTCTCCCAACCCATCAAGGTGAGTCAAGATTAAATAACATGGTTTTGAATCACATATTTAATTACTTCTTCTGCATAATCCAATTATTTTTTCATGTTAACTCACCAAAAACTGTTCAATTAACTTATTTCTTCCCTTGGTTTGCAGCCGCTTCGTGTCGCCCCAGACTGGTTCCAGTAGCAGGTACATGGGTCAGAACAGCCCCGTGCCCAGCCCCTACACTCCTCAGAGCCCTGCACCTGGCTACATGCAGCAGTACCCTCACCCTCAACAGCCCCCAAGCTACAGCCAGCACCAACAGATACAGCAAGGTGAGGCCAATATACACTGTTATGCCATATCAGGATGGTCTAAATATAGGATTTCTGATTTAAATGTCATGCATATATTACATCAAAAAGAAAATGTACAATATACGTTTTTCAATATATATTTGGTTAAGGGCTTGAAGGCTTTAATCTCAGTCTTTAAGCTCATTAACTCCTGACAGAGAGAACAACTCTGTGCTGTCTGGCACCGGCATTCTTTTTTAACCAACGTTTAATTATTTTCTGTGACAGTATCTGTGGCTAGCCCCATGGTTTCTGGGGGCATAAGGAACCTGCATGAGGGAAAAGTATCTGGTCAGATGGCAAACGCTACCAACCACCACCCCGACCGGCATGGCACTGACGACTACCTGAACATTGTGCACCGACTCGGGAATGAGGTAAATAAATGCTTAATTAAATCATTAAATATCAAGTGCCAAATTTGTAAATGGAAAAATTGCAATGTGTTTTAATTCAAAATTTGTTTATCGTAAAGAACGTACTAAAATCAGCGGTGCTTGGCGAAGGAACTATGCAATCCATTTGCTTACCTCTTGTGTGATCTTGTTGGTTTGTGTCCAGGAGGGGGACGCATCCATGAGAAACGCCTTCCCGCTGAGGTCTCCCCAATCTGGCTGCTCTCCAGCGGGAAGTGAAGGGACACCGAAACGTAAGAAAACTTAAGCTAGGGCGCACACACACAACTCCTCAATTTTTGTTTTTTATGTGGGTTCTCAAGGTTATCGCTACTTTTTGCATGCTGATTTCTGTCATCTGATTTCACTGCATGTCATATCGCCATTCTAAATTTCCCTTTCACATTTGTGAAACAAATGGTCTGTCCTCTTCACTGCTTCTCAGCGGGTTCCCGGCCTCCCCTGATCTTGCAGTCACCCCCTCCTTACGCAGTTTCTCCGAGGGAGGGCGGGCCAGACCAGAAGCAACAGGCGCAACAGAGGAAAAAGGGCCCTGCTGTCAAAGAGGAGAAGGATATGTATGACATAGTCAGTTCTCCGAACAAGGACTCCACTAAGCTCACGCTCAAACTGTCCAGGGTCAAGTCCAACGAGTCGGACCCCCCAAGTAAGTGATCGCTATGATGTATATTTTCTGGCATCCGTTTAATGATTTGATTCCACCTGTGATTATTTCCGGCTTTTCCTGGGGTTCCACTATTATCAAAATTGTTCATAGTTTGTAGTATCCTTTCCTGACTAATTTCAGTCTTGTAGATTCACAAGTTCTAAAAGTGCTTTGTATGATGTGATGGAACTGGTCATTTTTGCACCAGTGTATAGGCAAAGTCAAAAGTTTAGCCAAAATCGAACTGCCAACCAGCTGTTGGAAAACTTTAGCTCACTCTTCCTGTAGAGAAACAAATCCAAGGAATCTTGCTCTTGCTTGCTTGACTTTTCTTTCATTAATTTATTTTCAGGTTGCTTGACTAATAAAAAAGTAACTTCCACAAATCCTCTTATGAAATCACTAGTGACCCAAAGATGTCAGTGTGCCACAATTTCCTGCTTGAAAAAATGTGTAGTTCTTCCTAGTTGTCCTTTGGCCCTCTAGTGGTCAGAACAGAATGAATACTGCTTTATGCCACAATAAACAAAATTGCATTTTTTTCATTAAGGTGACGCTATGCCAGGCATGGACCAGAATTCTGAAAACATGGATACTGAGCTGGGCTTCCAGCAGGTGCCTGTGCTTCAACAAAACCTAGGGGCACGCCAACAGCAGACGGGAGGCTCCAGCGGCCTTCAGCCGCCTTCTTCCCCTTATGACGAGGCAGAATTGGATGCTTTGGCTGAGATCGAGAGGATAGAGAGGGAGGCTGCCAGCGAGAAATGTTCAAAGGAGGTGCAAGACAAAGGTGAGTAATACATAACACTGATGTTTCCTGATCCAAATTCAATGCATCTCGGCGTCTCGTCGTTCATTCTGGAAATCACCCATTATTTTGTTAGTAATTTCTTCAGATGCCAGTGTCAAAATGTAGGGGCTTTCCTCAGCTTTGAATTCACTCTTTGTTCTCTCTCTCTCCAGACAAGCCGTTGAAGAAGAGAAAGCAGGACTCTTTCCCCCTGGTGCCTGGTGCAGGGGGGCCTGGGGGGCCCACAGGAGCCCCAGGCAGTGGCTCGGCAGGAGGCGGCAACGCTGGCAAACTGACCCCACAAGAAGCTACTGCTGCTGGGAACGGAGCAAGCCGCCCTCCCCTTATGGTGAGCATCGACCTCCAGCAGGCAGGCAGAGCAGACGGCCAACTAGACCCGTGTCTCGCTGCACCTATTCCGGCCCTCGAGGCCCAACGTTGGCCCGAGGAGCCAGCTAGCGGCCCGGCCGCGGCGGAAGGCTCCGACACGGTCTTGCGGTTGAAGCCGGACGGGAGACCCGAGGTGATCAAGAACCGGGTGGACAAGCACGAAGGCAGGAGAGAGGGCAGGGAGTCGTCGAAGCACCGCCACGACGGAAAGCCCAACTCGGAGCGACGCAGCGAGTCGACAAAGTCATCGAACCGCGGGGAACATGGCCGGGACAGAGAGCGCGACAGGGACCGAGAGTCGGAGCGGGACAGAAGGCATCGACCCGAGGCCGGTGGAGAGGCCCGCGACAGGCGGTCACCTGAGGCACGCCACCGTGCTGACCGTGCGGATCGCGGTGACCGCGGTGAACGCCCCGACCGTAGCGATCGCCCCGAACGAAGCGACCGCGGAGATAGATCCGGGTTCAGGTCCAGTTCCGCCGGAGAGCCTGGTCGGAGCAGCGGCCGTCAAGAAGGGTCCAAATCTTCTTCCTCTAGTTCCAAGATTCCAGACTCCTTCCCTGTTCACCTGCTGGGAGGGCAGAGTGGCTCGCTGAAGAACTTCCAGATCCCTAAGGTGATCTGAGCCAAATCCAAAACCGAATATCGACCATTAAACTGCCTGCAATTTTACAAACACGATCACACCACTGTTCGCTCTCTTCCGTTTTCATTTTTATGTCATCATCATCTCTAAGCCTTTTGGTTATCCCTGGGATATTATTTAAGAAACGGTTTACTTTCTTCATTTGGTAAATGTATTTTGGCCGACTCATGATGAGCATCATCTTTAAATTATAATTATTGTTCATTGTTTTGCTTTTTTGGTACTGGGTTTCATGGTATTTGGGTTGAATATTTTTAGATAATTAGTCCTCACTATAACCACAATTCGTTGGACACTAACCCCATTATTTTGGTTGGATTTGAGACAGTTAATCGCATACTGCTTTAGAATTTATTTGCTCATCGGTTCAGTTTTTTGGAAATTTGCCTTTTAATTTGCCCTGCCTGAATAATACTAAGAACCTTACGAGCCATACGAGCCCCTAAGTTATATCTCCAACCGTGTTTTTTGATCTTACACCACCCCCTTTCAGGTGAAACGCGACAAAGACGGCAACGTGTCGACGCCTGCGGTAGAACCGCACGGCTGGACGCAGCCCAAGGTGAAGCTCGAGAGACTGGGCCTGGTGGAGGACTTTGCAAAGAGGCCAAAGCCTGTAGTGGTGCTGAAGAAGCTCTCCATCGACCAGGTCCAGAGGATCATCCGACACAGCAAGTCTGGAAAGAACAGGCACTCTTCAAGCAAGTCTGGGAAAAGTGAGTGTGACGCCGTTTATTTCTTTACTTGCCGTCTCAACCTTCCATTTAGTCTTTTACTTTTATTTAATTTGCTTTATTTTACAGATTACTTTTAATACTTTTTTATTTTTACCAATAATATGTAAAAAGATATATATCTTATCTTTTCTTTCCTTCTCTTATTGGCCTGTACTTTCGGCTGTGACTCTCAAATCCTTAAGCGGAGTTGATAAAGTACCAATTGCTTCTGAATGGCTTGACCGTGAGCATGGAGACTCATGAAGTCCTGTTGCTCCGCTGTGTCAGGTGGCAGCATGGACCCCACGGTGCTGAAGGAGCTGCCTCCAGAGCTGCTGGCCGAGATCGAGTCCACCATGCCACTGTGCGAGCGCGTGAAGGTGAACAAGAGGAAGCGAAGCACCGTCAACGAGCGGCCAAAGTACGCCGAGGTGGACTCGGACGACGACAACGCCGACGCCAACGGAGAATGTAAGCACCCGGGGCTCCGTGGACGACCGGCACGCCCGCGCACCAGTTAAACAAACCGTCGATCACACAGTGGGTTTTAACAATGCACTCCGTGGTCCCCCACAGCCGCGAGGAAGCGCCAGAAACGGGACAAAGTGGAACGCGTGGACAAGCCGTGTGAGCAGGAAGAGCGGGAGCGGCGGGGGTCAGGGGAGCACCGGCGGAGCAGCGGGGGCCACCGCGAGGGCAGTGGCCGGCGGGGCTCGGGCAGCCGGTACCGGGACTCTGAGGAGGACGAGTCCCCACCGCCCAGCATCAGTGAAGGTGGGGTCTGCGTCCTGTCCTGCGTCCAGCGCCGGTTTAGTCTCTACCGTTTGGTCGTTAACGGACGCAATTTTACGAGGACCAATCTGGACCTTGAAAGTTAATGATTAGATGAAGGTCGCATTGGAGATAGGTACACTGGATGTGCAGTTAACATGGAGAATATTTAAACCCGCTTCTTTTTTAACTTGACCACTTCTTTGTTGAGCTTTGCATCTTATGCTCTGGCTTATAACAAACAGTTGACGTGACTTGAATTGGATGAAAATGATTCACTGTGTTAATCTGTGATCTTCAGTTGCGCGAAAGATGAAGATGAAGGAGAAACAGAAGAAGAGGAAAGCATACGAGCCTAAGCTGACCCACGAGGAGCTGATGGACTCGTCGACGTTCAAGAGATTCCTGAACAGCATCGACAACATCATGGAGAACTTGGAGGACGCAGACTTCACGAATATAGGTAAAGATGGCTACGTGCTTTGGGTCTTTTTGATCCGTAGTCTCTTCTCTCAAGATTTTCTTTTATTTACTGTAATTAAAGGATCTACATCCTGTGGGATAAATCTAAAAAGCTGTGCTTTTTTCTATGTCATTTGGGCAGATGATGATGAGATTCCGCAGGAGATGTTGCTGGGTAAACACCAGCTGAACGAGTTGGGCAGTGAGTCAGCAAAGATCAAGGCTATGGGCATCTCCAGCAGGGTACTCCTCCACTCAATATCCACAAAATCAATACTCATAAACCAGTTAATTTTTTTCCTTCATTTTGGGCGAAGCAAGCCAGAGCTTTGTTCTAATGGCCGGTAAATATACACCATAACTGCCAACCGTGAGACTAAATGCGTTGTCTGTCTTTTGTTTATCCAGATCCCTTCTGATAAACTGGTGAAGCTGCTTAACATCCTAGAGAAAAACATTCAGGATGGCTCCAGGCTCACCACACTGATGAACCATGTAAGCTTCATCTCCTGTTCCAAATTTTGAAAACTATTTTATTAGATGTTAATTTAAAAAAAATAATTAAACATATATGTATACATTTTTTTATAAAGGCAAAATCTATGTGAATGTTTTTACAAGGAATCAATACAAATGCGTTTTGAATTGCTAGAATGTTATAGGGTAATAGATTATGTAAACTAACGGTTTAACCATTCCTCACGGTAGGCGGTCGAAATGAACCATGTTCTCATAGTAAACTGAAAACAAACCGTGTGTGACCAGAGGGGGCGCTGTCCCCCGTGTATTTGACTCGAAAAATGGTTACCGTTGCTCTCTGGGACAGACCTCTGCCAAAGGCTGTGAGACGGTAATTATGCGAGGGGTGCATTGCAGGACCACGACGGCGAGGACGAGGAGAGGCTGTGGCGAGACCTCATCATGGAGAGAGTCACCAAGTCGGCAGACGCCTGCCTCACCGCCCTGCACATCATGACCTCCGTGCACATGCCCAAGGCGGTATACATCGAGGACGTCATCGAGCGCGTGCTCCAGTACACCAAGTTCCACCTGCAGAACACTCTCTATCCTCAGTACGACCCCGTCTATAGGGTTGACCCCCATGGAGGTAAGACGCACCTCCTCTCTGTCCTTTTAAGAGTACTGGATTGGATGCATACAAAACTGGTTTGAATGTTTCGGAGGAACATGTGTTAAATTAAGATTGACTCATACGACTTGGCAACCAGAACTATAAAGCCATTTCTTTCCATTTTGAGATTAATTCGGGGGACAAACTAAAGTAATCATTGAATGTCATCAAATTGTTGTCCTATTACAGGAGGGTTGTTGAGCTCGAGGGCCAAACGGGCTAAATGCTCCACACACAAGCAGCGAGTGATCATCATGCTGTACAACAAGGTCTGTGACATTGTGACAAACCTATCGGAGCTGCTGGAGATCCAGCTCCTTACAGACACCACTATCCTCCAGGTGAGAATCCGACCACTCACCCGCCTCATTACATAGGTCTAATGCGTAATTAATAATGTTCACGTGCCATATGCACTCACTTTTTCAGGTTTCTTCCATGGGGATCACTCCATTCTTTGTGGAGAACGTGAGCGAGCTGCAACTGTGCGCCATCAAGCTAGTCACGGCGGTAAGTAGCGGTCTCCTCATTGACTCTTGTGAATCTTAAAGGCCGGCCCCCCTCCCAAGGGGACGTTCATCTCCCTTCGCCTGGATCTGGTATTCATCCCCTGCTCGTTGTCTGCAGGTGTTCTCGCGCTACGAGAAGCATCGGCAGCTGATCCTGGAAGAAATCTTCACCTCTTTGGCCCGGCTGCCTACAAGCAAACGATCCCTGAGGAATTTCCGGTAGGGAGTTTGGAGTTAAAATAACCAGTTTTCTTAGAAGAAAAGTATGTAACCTTTAAAAAGTATGCCACCTTTAAGACAAATCTCTCTCTTTCTCTCCCTTGCTCTTTTTCTCCACAGTACATTCCTGCATACTTTTAAACCATCGTGTGTGTGTGTGTGCTTCTCTCTCCAGACTGAACAGCTCGGACAAGGACGGAGAGCCTCTCTTCATCCAGATGGTGACCGCCTTGGTGCTGCAGCTGATCCAGTGTGTCGTCCACCTGCCCAACGATAAGGACGCCCTGGACGAGTACGACAGCAAGGTAGGAACTCAGGCCGTCTGCCGACTCACTGAATAGAAGCTATTGACGCAAGCGGCCCGTTTTGAAGGGGGTTCATAACATGGCTGTTTTTGGTGTGCAGATGGACCAGGATCTGCTGATTACCAACTCCTATGAGTGCGCCATGAGGACAGCACAGAACTTCCTGTCGGTCTTCCTTAAAAAGTAAGACGCACACAAGCCCAAGGCGAGAACTCCAGACAATGTTATTTGTATAGCCTAGTCACAGTTACAGTCTGAAAGGGTGTCACGCCCTCTAGGTATATAAACCCTCTAAGGGAAGACAAGGATCTACTCCCTTGCCAAAGGCTATAACATTGGTTATTTTGAACCGTTTGTTTTTTAAGTGACGGACAGAAATATCTCTGTTCAAGACAGTTATTCTAATTACTCAATGTCACTTCAAAAGGTGCACAAAGGGGTTGTTGCGCTACTGCTTTTGACGTGCAACCGCCGGTGCCTTAACATTTTTGCTCGGTCATTGCTTTTATTGACGATTAACGAGGTCCACTTAATATTTGCTAATGCATGTCTTCTTCAAACTCTTGATGTGTAGTGCCTACCTCTTTGACATTTGCCCACTCCGTCACTGATCTCAAACCGTGTTGCGTCCCCACTCTCCCCAGGTGTGGCAGTAAGCAGGGTGAAGAGGACTACCGGCCCTTGTTTGAGAACTTTGTCCAGGACCTGCTGTCTACGGTCAACAAGCCGGAGTGGCCCGCTGCGGAGCTGCTGCTCAGCCTGCTTGGCAGGCTCCTGGTGCGTCTGGCAGCCCCAGAGCTTCCACTTTATTACTGGACATGGAGCCCTGATGGGCTGTTCCAACTTAGCACTCTGTCCAACTGTGGATGTCCAATTGGTCTTGATGGAGTCCCGAATTTTTTTTCTTTGCTGTGATTCATTGAAGGCACACACAGTTGTATTTTGTAAAAGGTTAATTCAAAGTAAGAAGAAAACAATAAATCCAACCTCCCTGGGAGTCTTTGCCAACGTGCTTAATTAGAAGCTGGGGCACATTCCGTGAGGTACGCAGCCTTTGGGTGCAGTAATGGAGTGACTCCAGGTGTTGATGTGTGACTCTGCTCTCTCTGGTTTCAGGTGCACCAGTTCAGTAACAAGCAGACTGAGATGGCTCTGAGGGTGGCCTCTCTGGACTACCTGGGGACCGTGGCTGCTCGCCTCAGGAAGGATGCCGTCACCAGCAAAATGGACCAGAAGTCAATCAACCGCATCTTGCAAGAGGTAGAGATAGGGCTTTCCTAAATGAGATGGAGTAAGGGGTTGGAAACATTTAGTACCCCTGTGAAATATGTTTTTGGATTTTAATCAGTTGGCTTCAAAGCGAATCTGGTCAAGAATGGATTAATGCAGACATATCTTTTGTGTGTGTGTGTGTGTGTGTGTGTCTAGATAAAATAAATAAATATATTCAGAATTACTTTTATTACATTCTTATTATACAAGTACACAAGTAAAATAATTATGCTTGGTACCTCAACAGACACATAGCATCAACAAAATAATATAAAGTTAATTGATGTTTAAAAAAAGTGGGGGAAAAAAAGTAACGGAAATGTAAAGTGGTAGTGGTACCACCCATGGTTGATTTGTAATGTAAAAAAAGTTGTGCAATTGCAGTAAATATGTATTTAAATAGTCTCTTGTATCGTACATGGGGTTGGTTTGTGGGTAGTAGATTCCTCCAGGAGCCTGACTGCTTGGGGTGGGGGGGGGGGGGGGAGATGGATATCAAGATGTAGACATCCATATATATATATATATAGATAGATATATATAGATATATATTATTTGAACTGCTTGTTTATCATTCTTTTCAACAGAACTTTTAGTTTTAATAAAGTTTCTCTATTTCTCTGTTGCAGTTTAACTCCATTTCGTATCCTTTTTCATATCTTACCGAGTGCTTGAGCTGAAGCTGCCAATCTGCTGCTCCTCTCCAACAGCTAATGGAATCTCTCTCTCTCCTTCCCTCTGTGTCTCCAGGCGCCAGGTAATGATGAGACCCAGCAGCTGCAGAAGGCATTACTGGACTACTTGGAGGAAAATGCAGAAACCGACGCGTCCTTGGTTGTAAGTGTGGTACCTTACAATACTATGGCAGTGCTTAATGACGTGTAACATTGCCTTAAAAATTCAGTTTCACAATATCTCTGGCCCCCAGAGGCACCTTGCATGTTTTGAATGCAGAGGTGCTTGAAGTAGCCAATATTATTTGAAGTGAACATCTTACAAATCCACTACAAGCTCCTCAAAACCGCCCCCTTTTTTCCTTCACTACCCAGTTTGCCCGAAAGTTCTACATCGCGCAGTGGTTCCGGGACACCACCACGGAGGCGGAGAAGTCCATGCGGAACCAGAACCCCAAGGACGAGGACTCGTCCGACGACAAGCACCACGCCAAGGAGGTCGAGACCACCGGCGAGATCATGCAGCGCGCCGAAAAGCGCAAGAAGTTCCTCCGCAACATCATCAAGACTTCGCCGGCGCAGTTCGCCACACTCAAGTACGGACCAAAGGGCAATCGTTGTAACGTGACCACATGCTGTATCGTTCATCTGTCTCAACACATTAGCGTCTGGTGGGGTAATAGGGGTCTCCCCATATGTGATGTGGTTTCATCTTCTTCCCTGTGCCGTTCGTAACTTGTTTCCCCCCCTGTTGATGCCACCTTGTTTTCCACAGAATGAACTCTGACACTGTGGACTATGAGGACTCCTGTCTGATTGTGCGTTATTTGGCCTCTATGAGGCCGTTTTCCCAGAGCTTTGATATTTATTTAACACAGGTAAGGACCCACACTTAACGCCCCAAGACCTTCAACACCGTCACATTGTCATAAATCCTTTGAGTGACTTCGCCCTGTTGACACGGGTGCCTGTTGTTCCTGTGCTTTAGATCTTGCGAGTCCTCGGGGAGAGTGCCATCGCTGTAAGGACTAAAGCCATGAAGTGTCTCTCTGAGGTGGTGGCCGTGGATCCCAGTATACTGGCCCGGGTACGTGCCAGACGATCATCTGGTCTCCTCTGTCACTCACACTAGGCTTCTGTGCTGTACAATGTGCTGTGTTATTCCTAGAATGATCCTTTCTTATCTTATTCTTGCCTTGTCGGCAGTGGCTCTGGCGGCAAAGGATTTTGTTCGGGTCGCCAGTCTGCTTCTCGGTTAAATTGTATTGAAGTAAACGTGACGATAATTCCCCGAGCCACTCGAGGTACTTGAACACGGGATCCTTGTGTGGCGCAGCCTTGACGGGGTCCCTCTCTCCTCCCCCCCCTCTGCAGTCGGACATGCAGAGAGGCGTCCATGGCCGGCTGATGGACAACTCCACCAGCGTGAGGGAGGCCGCCGTGGAGCTGCTGGGTCGCTTCGTGCTCAGCAGGCCCCAGCTCACTGAGCAGTACTACGACATGCTCATAGAGAGGATACTGGTAATTGGCTCGTGTGCACTCACCGAAACGCAATCCGATGCGCACACACACACAGTGCAAGGAGTAAACATGTCCTCTGAACGACCTTGCAGCGAGGAATTCGGTTAGGGCTAACAAACTGCTATTTTTTTTGCTTTTCGAAATTGTATTGTGAGGGGTAGATTTGTTTTTTTGTGGAACACTTTTTGGAGTGGGGGTTGGAGGGGACAGGTTGGTGTTTTTTAATCTATTTGCTGTGGAATACCTTCACAAGCTGGGAGTCTTCCATTTCTATAGCGCTGGCTATGGAGTGTATACGTTTTAATCTGAAGGGCCACCCGATGCACAGCGCCTCTCCTCTTTGTGCTCGGCAGCCTCCCGAGTGTGAATAGAAATTGTTGTGGCTGTTGTCATGGAAACAGGAGTTCATAAGTTCACTCCCTGCTTGGTAAACTTGCCTTCTACTGCCATCTATTGGTAGACCACAGGCACTGCACTTTGTGCTGCCGCTATGTAAACAAAGAGAGGGTTGTAGTTATAAGACTGGGTTTATTTTTCAGATTTGGTTTTTGAAACGTTGCCAGGTCAAAAATGTTATTTCTTTCATTTTAACTGCCAGTGGAAAAATATATCAGCCTTACAAATATTTCAATTTCAACAGTATTCCTGCATTTCTTTTTTCCAGGACACTGGTATCAGTGTCAGGAAGCGGGTGATCAAGATTCTGAGGGACATTTGTCTGGAGCAGCCCACCTTCAACAAGGTCACTGAGATGTGTGTAAGGATGATCCGCAGGGTGAACGACGAGGAGGGTATCAAGGTAGGAGGCCTCTCTGAACACTTTGGTTTTCACCTGCTGTGAACATGCTGCGCCATGTTTCTTTTAACATCGATAAAGAACACGCCATTTTTTTTCTTCGCAATGTGTGCTCTCTCAACATGCTAATGTAGAAAAAGGCTGTGTTCACAGAGAGCGAATTTCGCTAATGTTATTGCTAACATTGTGGTTATGCAAATGTTTTACAGAAACTGGTAAACGAGACATTCCAGAAGCTGTGGTTTACGCCCACCCCAGCCCACGATAAGGAAGCCATGACCAGGAAAATCCTCAACATTACCGATGTGGTGGGTCCTACCTTCATCTTTCATTCATTTCATTTTATTATATTAACTCAGTCCAGGGTTTCCGATACATAGACCATTGTGTGGCACAGCCACACATTGGTCTATTAACAGCGAGCGGCAACAGCGAGCGCCACAAATTCAATTTTTTTTTATTTTTGGCGATTTTGAAATATAAATATTGTTCCGTTCATTTATCTCCGCATGGCACTTTCTCCCCGTCATTCTCGTTCACACACGCACATAAAGACAAGCACGCATACATGACATCGGTGCACGGGTGCACTACCACTTATCGGATAAACCCGCGGATCATACATGCACACGCACTGACAGCGGATTCGCCCACTCCTCCTCTCAACGCGCCTACAGAGGCAAACCCGAAGCAGCGGGTTAGTAAGGGATAATGTATAAAACGCTAGTCGAAATAAGCCCCGACAGGGGCCTATTACATATCTATTGGCCAAAATGAAAAAATAAAACTCCACATGGTGTGTCTTTTTACAATTTATTTGTTACCAGCGTTCGTAGTGTTGATCAGCAGAGAAATAGTCTTCCAAAGATGTTGACGTCGCTTAGCAACCGAAGCCCTGGGGTTGAAAAGTTACCGGTACTTACGGAGTGATACCGAAGACGTAATTTGAGGCAAAAAATCCATTGTTTTCCTTGACAGCGGTCAATTATACTCATGATTATACTTAGCAACGGTGAATTATCAAATATAATTCACCGCCGGAAGTTGTGAAGGGCCCATGCAAGTGAACAGGAGCGTTCCCTGGCATTGAGAAGACCCGTGTAGTAATTCTGATTAATGTGAAATGCGGTTATAGTTTATATATATATGACTGGGTGTTAGACCCCCAGGCCGTTCTGCCGGCGGTTTTAATTCGTCTGCAGCAGAGGCTGGAGATCTGGAGGTCTCCTGGTGGGCCGGTCCACTTTGAAATGTATTTTGTGTGCGATTGCTCGATTACGCGAATGATCCCGCCCCCACACCCCCACCACCACCACACATTGCTACCTGGTCTGCGGGAAACACTGCAGTCGTATCGTCCGTATTGGTAGTCTGAAGCCTTAATGTGATGTATGTACAGTTTTTCTTACTGTTGTGTGTGTGTGATGTGTTTTATCAGGTGGACGCATGCAAAGACACTGGCTACGACTGGTTTGAGCAACTGCTTCAAAACGTAAGCTTTGACTGTTTTGTTCCACAATCACATGTGGAAAGCACGTGTTGAATTCATCAGGGGCAGAATGCAGAATTATGTAATTTAAACTCAATTTCTGCCCTCGCTTCAGTTGTTCAAAACTGAAGAAGACGCCACTTACAAACCTGCCAAAAAGGCTTGCATTCAGCTCGTGGACAATCTGGTGGAGCACATCCTCAAATACGAGGAGTCCCTTGCAGGTGTGTTCCTTTGTCTGCCAAGAAAGAAGGGAGTGTTGTATTATTATAACATGTCAATGTGTTGTCTAGCATCGTACCAACGCTACGGTGGTTTGCTCTCTGATTCAGGTGCTGTGCATGCCCCTGTTGAGAGCAAGGGGGTGAACTCGACACGGCAGGTGGCTTGCATCACCACCCTCTACCTGTTCAGCAAGATCAGGGCCCAGCTCATGGTCAAGCACGCCATGACCATGCAACCCTACCTGACAACCAAGTGCAACGTAAGCTCCCGCACTCATGAATGTGTCAAGCCCACGGTTGTGGATGTCACCCCCCCGGAGATGTTTCGCTACATGACATGGAGTGACTGCTTGAAACTGCTTCAAGTTTCAAGCCAGAGCTCAGTGGTCTGTATATAATGTAATGCTGACACTTCCCCCTCAACAGACTGCCAATGACTTTATGGTCATTTGTAACGTGGCGAAGATTCTGGAGCTGGTGGTGCCTCTGATGGAGCACCCCAGTGAGACCTTCTTGGTCACCATAGAAGAAGACCTCATGAAGCTCATCATCAAGTATGGCATGACGGTAGGTGGCTCACACTGGCTCACACTGTCGTTTGCTACTCCAGCTGGCATGTGACAATATCCCTTTGTCTGTTTAGGAATATATCTGTGTAATGATCGGCTTATCTCCCCCGTCAGGTGGTGCAACACTGTGTGAGCTGCCTCGGAGCGGTGGTGAACAGAGTCACACACAACTACAAGTATGTCTGGGCTTGCTTCAACAGGTTTTATGGTGAGTTGGCCCCCCTCCCCCAACAGACTAACATTGGACGTAAACCCCGAGGAACGAAAGCGGTATTGAAAGTGCTCGTGTTTCCTCCGCAGGTGCGCTGAACAAGTTGAAGGTCCAGCACCTTGAGGACCCGAACACCACCACGCTGGCCGCCAACAAGCCCTTCCTCCTGCGCTCGCTCTTCACCGTGGGCGCCCTCGGGCGACACTTTGACTTTGACCTGGAGGAGTTCAAGGGCCCCAACAAGGTGAGCACACCTCCATGTCTGCTACGCCTTTCATTCACGTACCCAACACTCCCCGCCTCATCTGGTTTGCTTATCTATCAGCGATGTAGTATTTTAAGGGACCGTAGCGTGACTGTGTTTCCTAATAGCCTGTGGGTTTCGTTTTCAGATTGTGATCAAGGAGAAGGTGCTTGAGCTTCTGCTGTACTTCACCAAGCATGAGGATGAGGAGGTCAAGACCAAAGCCATCATTGGTTTAGGTAGGTCCACTATGATATCTGGACTGTGGATGTTTTTTTTTGTTTTGTTTTGTCTTGTTTTTGTTTTATTTATTTCTTATTGCTTATGTTTATTTATTTATTTATTTATTTTTTCCACAATGTCTTGTTTTTTAAAAAATGTATGATGACTATATGCTCTGTAAGGTGACCTTGGGTGTTTTGAAAGGCGCCTCTAAATTAAATGTATTATTATTATTATTATTATTATCATGTATAAAGGATTTGGACATCTGTGCCCACTATTAATCAAAACAATGTAAACTATTTTACAGAGCACTAGACAGCTTATGTTCTGTATATTTTTCCTTAAATCTGATGCATTATGGTTCCAACCCTCCACAGGGTGTTGTCATATTGTTGGGGCTAGCTCATTTTAATATACAGATGATTTTTATGCTTGCCTACCAATGCTTACGATGCTAAGTTGCTATGCCCTCTATTCCTAGGCTTCCTTGTGATCATGCACCCCAGCCAGATGTTTGTGCCCGACGTGAAGAACCTGTACAATGGCATTTTGGCCGACAGCGCCTCCTCCATCAACCTCAAGATCCAGATCCTGAAGAACTTGCAGACCTACCTTCAGGAAGAGGACTCACGGATGCAGGAGGCTGACCGGGAATGTAAGTAAAGCACCCTCTGGCCGACCCCTACCAGAAGAGCTCTTGCTCACTAGAATCCCATGCCTGGGTTTTATATGGGATGTAAAAATGGTGTCATCTATGAAAGGAACAAGATGAGCCATGGATAGATCCTGTTCAGGTTTCACTCTTGCCAGCCTTGAGCTTCTCTCTGTAGGCCGTGTGACAGGATAGTCAAGCAGTTCGGATGTTTGTCTCCCACGAGAATGGTTCTGTCCACCCCACTGTCCAGTCGGCTTTTAGACATCCATGAGCAATTCTTCTCCTGTTCCTAAATGACAATCTTAAAAAATGCATTGTACGTCACTTTGCTAACAGCATCCATTTAAAAAATCTGGTCTGTTCGTGTTTGTGCAGGGAAGAAGCTGTCGAAGCAGGAGGACCTGAAGGAGATGGGGGACATCTCCTCGGGTATGAGCAGCTCCATCATGCAGCTCTACTTGAAGCAGGTGCTAGAGGCCTTCTTCCACACCCAGTCCAGTGTACGGCACTTCGCACTCAACGTCATCGCTCTTACCCTCAACCAGGGCCTCATTCACCCAGTGCAGGTGAGCAAGTTTGCAGCGTCTCAAAGCCTGACATACAATATGCAACCCGCAGTAGAATAATTGCTTGTGTCAGTATTAAATGTTAGTGAGGTATATCATAATGAGATGCATTTAGAAATGTAAACAAGATACTAAGAAATTTGTTATGGTTTGGAACTTCACACTGAGGACAGCTTGCTTTGTATTTAAACCATAATCCATCATTTAATGCATTGCACAATATTTCCTTTGAGATGTATGATTTTGTTGTTGTTTGCAGTGCGTTCCATACCTCATTGCCATGGGAACAGACCCAGAGCCCAGTATGAGGAACAAAGCAGACCAGCAGCTGGTGGAGATCGATAAAAAGTACACCGGGTTCATCCATGTAAGTCGGGCCTCCCATTGAGTTTTATGCCTCAATCAAACGTGACAAAAAAAACTCAGAAATGTGCTTCTTTTCTGAATGCTCCTGTGAACAAGTGTCATGTGTTGTGGTGCTCAGATGAAGGCGGTGGCGGGGATGAAGATGTCGTACCAGGTGCAGCAGGCCATCGTCTCGTCGCGCCGTGCCCTGATCAGGGGCTGGCGGCAGGACGAGACCAACTCTGCGCTCTGCGCCCATCTCTTCAGCATGGTGCGGAGCAACCGGCAGCACCGCCGCGCCTTCCTCATCTCCCTCCTCAACCTCTTCGACGACAGTGCCGTGAGTCCCCCCCCCCGCGCTCTCGTCTCTAAACACTGGCGTTGCGGATGCCCCGTTTACGTCAAACGCGCCCTACCTTGCTCATCGCTCTCTATTTTTAGTCCAGCATCGCTTTACCTTAACCCTGCAACAACAGCTCGGAAGGAAAGCGTAGTATGTGTAAACTTCTGAGTCTGAACCCGTCACTCTTCCCTTTGCCCCACCTGCAGAAGATGGACGTCAACATGCTTCTCTTCATCGCCGACAACCTGGCCTGTTTCCCCTACCAGAGCCAGGAGGAGCCCCTCTTCATCATGCACCACATAGACATCACTCTGTCCGTGTCCGGAAGCAACCTTCTGCAGACCTTCAAAGAGGTAAGACTCGAGGGCTCTGGAGACCGATGTTCATGCAGCCTGCCTGCAAGTGACCCTGTAAGGAAGAGGGGGAAAAGGGAAGTATTCAGATTGTTTGTATTCCGTGGCCACAGTTTTTGCTGAAGGAGCCTGGGCGGAAGGAGAAGAAGGAGAAGAAGGAGAAGAAGGTGAAGAAGGAGCATAAGGCCGTGTCGGACAGCGAGGAGGAAGAGAAGATGAACTGCGACTCTCCCGGGAGTGACGAGGCCCGGAGCGGCCACAGCGAGGACGACGAGGAGGAGGTGGTACGGCGGCCCAAGAAGTCCAGAAAACCTGTCGCGGAATCCGAGAGCTCGGAGTCGGACCTGGAGGATCTGGACATCGAGGACGCGGAGAAGGTGTTGAGGCGGCTGCCGGAGAATCCCACTGCGCTGATGGACTTTGCCAACGCCGTGCAGGGGATCCTGCTATTGCTGGTGCTCAAACAGCACCTCAAGAACCAATACGGATTTTCTGATAGGTAAGGTTCTTCATGGTTGCCACAGGTTAAATTATTCTGTGAAAAAGGGTATAAATAACCATGCATTACATTTTTTTTATCCAACAGTAAAATTCAGAAGTACTCGCCAACGGAGTCCGCCAAGATTTACGACAAGGCGGTGAACAGAAAAAGTACGGTTCACTTTAACCCGCGACAGACACTCGACTTCATCTCAAACAACATCGCCCACGCCACGCTCACCAATGACATCAAGAAACGGATAGTCAAGCAGTACCTAGACGTAAGTAGAAGGGATTCACCAATGCGTCCGTCCATACGCTGTTTTCTGTAAGGAATAAATCGACTTAAAGGATGACTTTCTTAAACACGTTTGCTGTTTTGAACCCCAAAAACACCACTATGTTTACCGATATAAGATACTGCTAGTCATCATCAAAAGACCCGATATGGTATTTGCTTGGGTACGTTATACGTGTGTGTGTGTGACACCCTTCCTCCTCAGTTCAAGGTACTGATGGAACATCTCGACCCCGACGAGGAGGACGAGGAGGGCGAAGCCTCGGCCAGCGCTAACATCCGAAACAAAGCCATAAACGCCCTTCTGGGAGGCTCCGGCCCCGCAACGGGCGCCAACACACGGAACCAGCCGGGCCCCGAGACCGACGACGACGACAGCGAGGGAGATGAGAGAACCCCTGGGGTACGACGGGAAGACACGCACGCACGCACGCACGCACACATGCACACTTTAGCAAGATGCGTCACCACTGCTTGCTCTCTAATGTATGTCAAATAAACACTGAATGTCGCTTTGGATGAAAGCGTCTGCTAAATGACTACCGTAATTTTCGGACTATAAGCCTAGCTGTTTATATAACAGTGCGGCTAATCTATGGATTTTTACAGCTAACGGCAACTCTGAAAATTAGTATTCAAAGCTTAAATCAGTATTCGGAGCTTCGATGTTTTTTTTCACGTACATGACGTTACCAGAGCGAGGGAGGCAAACTATAAGCGTCAGCGACTCCAAGCTGAGAAGCGAGAGAGGTGGAGTAAGAATAGATATCTTGTTTCCCTTTACTTTATAACACAACATTAGCGGGATCTCGGGAGGAAAAGTAATACTTAAAACCTTAGCTTAGTTGTTTGTTTACGTTCGGTGTACAGCGCCGCGCCAATCAACTGTGACTGGCTTGCTGCAGAGCCTGAGCGTCTTGGGAATACCCAGACAATATAATGGATATAATATGGACACATAAGACAATCAATATTCTGCATTTGTTATGGATTTATTGTACAAATTCCCTGAAAAGATGCACGTTCCAGGATGAATTGTAAAGCTCCCGTAAGGGCTGAGATGGCAGAGGACAGCTGATTTAGAAAGGAACAACAGCTGTTCGCTTTCACAGGGAAAAGCTAAGGAACTTCAACCTGCTTAGGCCTACTAATTAACGTTCAAAAGCTATTAAATCTTCAACAAAATATGCAGATACTGTCAAAATCGGTTCCATGGAGTATATAGGGATTATTAATGTTGTTCTTGATGGTGTTTTTTTCTGGAACGAGTATTCGAAGCCTGAAAAATGGCATTCGGGCCAGCCCTAATGGTAATTAAACATTAAAACACCTGCGGCTTATAGTCCAGTGTGGCTTATACTGTATATGTACACATCATTCAATTTAGCTGCTGCGGCTTATACTCCGGTGCGCCTTATAGTGCGGAAAATACGGTAAATAATGCTAAAGATTCAAGCATACTCATCACAACGATACTACTTGTTTACACTGAAACTGAAAAAAGATTGCCAACAATGCTTATTTTTTTTCTGTTGAAAGTATCCTCTTGGGATCTAAACACTAATGCCGTCGTTTGTCCCTCAGTCTTCTCGAAGGTCCAAGCGGTCAGGTGACTCCTCCGACCCGGGCCGCATGAACGAGCACGTGGACTCCATGGACGTCATCGCCCTGTGCTGCCCCAAATACAAGGACCGGCCGCAGATAGCCAGAGTCATCCAGAAGACCTCCAACGGATACAGTATCCACTGGATGGCCGGCTCCTACTCGGGTCCCTGGGCAGAGGCCAAGAAACGGGACGGTCGCAAACTGGTGCCTTGGGTGGACACTATTAAGGAGTCTGATATCATCTACAAGAAGATTGCCATGACCAGCAACCACAAACTGAGCAACAAGGTAGTGCAGACTTTACGCTCGCTGTACGCTGCGCGAGAGGGAGGCGCAAGCTAATGGCTCCAGTTTTCCTTTTTTTTTGTTTTGTTTTCTTGCCCCCATTTCTACTTTATCTACCGAGACGCCACCACCACCTCCTCCTCCTCCTCCTCCTCTCACCTCGTCCTGCTCCACCTCCACGCTCCTCGCCTCCCGACAACACAGCCAAACTTCACTGGATTCCTCCCCATCCTTCCTTCCTCATTTTTTTTGTAAAAAAAACACAGGAGTGCAAGAATATTTGACACTACATACTTTTACATGCATTATTCTTGCAAAAAACGAAACAAAAAAAACAAAGACTTATAATAGAGAGACTGCTCATGTTCTGTTTTGTGTTCGAGCGCCGAGGATAGGATCCAGGAGGCATTAAATGGAATAATTTGCCCACGTTATCCCTTGAAATGTCTTGCCGAAGAAGAGACCCGAGGGGAGGGAAATGTTTCGTCAACATTGTTGTGGGAGCTCCTTCGCTGTTGTGCAGCAGAATCTAGTCGCTCATTTCTACTCCCACTGTATCATAGTTTAACACGACAAAAAAGTAAAATGTTTATATCTCTGAAGACAAAAAAGCTGTAAAAAAAGAATAAAACCTAAGTGAATGTTGGAAATTAGTCTTTTTGATGTTCTTATTAAAGTGTTTTTGGAGTTTATTATAATACTAGCACCCTGATGTTTTTTTTCCTTTTAGCTTTTAGATCTTTGAAAAAGAAAACAAATACGGATTTTATTTTTGTTCATTTTTATTTGTCCATGCTGTATAATGGCAGATTCCTCTGGATATAATTTATTCTATTTCGAACTACGCATGCAGTATATGTGGCCTATTGCAGGAGGATATTTTGTAAATGTAGATTTTGTTGTTTTAGGTCACTCTAGTAATAAGAGGAAGGGGATCCTTACCCCCTTTTGGTGGAACAAATACTGCAATAAATTTTCTACTTCTCTTTGTCACTTGTCTGCTGAAAGTGTTACATGTGATGTTCTCTGTTTTTAAAAACAAGAAACAACGTACATCTTATGTTACCGACAATGACTGGAGTGACGGGGGGGTTAAGGGACGTCCTTACTAAGTTGTTTTGCGCCTATTTCAATTTTTTCCATGAAACTGTCATTCAGCTAAATGTGTTATAATTGTGGATTTTACACGGACCAGATGACCACAACACCTGATAATGGCACGACTTTCCGCCTCTACTGCCGTGCAGAATGATGACCAGAACAAGTTCCAATTGGAAGTATGAAAGTGAACATGCTATGGAATGGACAAAATAAGGGATATTTATCTTCGTTTTAATTACGTTGAATTGATATTTATATCAACATCAACATGTTGCAATAGATAATGGAAAGTCGTCGAATGAAATATATTTTCTATTATAAATCGATATTTTAGTAAAGGCTGCCACTTGGCGGAATAATTTCTTACTGCATATATTAAAATAATAAGCACACGTGTTTCGACCTATTTTACAGGTGGCAAATGGGTCCAGTATTCACAGCCGTATAATAATTTATATAGTCTATAAATCTTGTATTTAATTATAGTAACATCGCTCTTTATTTTTATTTCGCTTTGTCACCAGTGCTGCTTTGTCCAAGCCGCTTTCCGTTGGGGCGGAAGTGCTTTGAATACGGCGGTTTGGGCGGTTAATTTGAGTTTCAAAGTCCCGTCAGAAAAGGACCGTACAAACACAATGGAACGGTATGTTTTTAACAGTTTTATACCTAACTAACTAGTGTCTATTGTGTTTGAAAACAATAAGTTAAAGTTAAAAACCTGGCTTATCCTTATTCTACCACGAAACGCTGATGTCTGCCTTTTAACGTCATCTTCGCCAGCCCGTGTATCTAACGTTATCTTGGTTCGCTGATTTTAAGTACAGCATATGCCTTGGTCGTATTAAATACAGCTTATATAAAGATTCGATGTTTTTACAATATCTTTAATCCGTAACGAATAGTCATTTTGGTTTACGATTGACCTTTATCAAGAGACGCCCTGACATTAAGCGTAACTTAACGTTGCGCCGTAGCAGGAAGCCGGGCTGCAGAAACTACCAACGTTACTACAACTACATTCACTGAATATATCATCTGGCATTAGTGTTTACCTTTTTTAACTTGTTAATGTTGCGCACTCGCCCTCTTTTGTTGCTAAAAAACGTAAACATGGTGGTCTTTAGCTTTATGCGGGTCAGTACCACCACCTAGTGGAAGGTGTGTAGTGGTAATGGTACAGTGGTAGGTGGATGAGAGGACATCCTCGCTTTTCACAATTGTTTCCAAACTAAAGCTGGAACCACCATGCACACAATTGTTAAAACTTGAAGCTCCCTTGGCAACAACAAATACTAAAAGTCCATGCACAATTCCTTTGAAAACGTTTTTTTTTTTAATCAAACGTTTTCACAATTCCTACACAAGCATTGTTTGTTCATGGTAAACCCTGGCCCTGAAATCCTAAACTCTTGTTGGTCTTGCTCACGAGTCCCGACACTCCCCCGGGTCCCCCCCCCCTGCTCGAACTCAATTGGCCTAACTTTCAATTATGCCAGGGTATCAGAGACCTCATGTGATTTCTACCTAACATTGGATCCATTGTCCAGACTGACAGTCTACAGTCAGCATTCTCTTACAGCAAGATATTTTAGAAACTCCTTGTTTTTAATCTATTTTGGAAAGAATACAAATTGCACTGATAAGGAAAATTTAAAACACTTCTAAAAATGATCAGTATGACTCATGATGGAACAGGAGGAGTGCGTGCAGCTCGTGTGAGGTCCAACTGAAACTTTTTATTCTGCCCATTTTATTCCATATTATCAAACCATTTTTTTTACCTGACACATTTCAGTTTTTTTATATTTATTATTTGGTCATTTTGAGAAAATCCTTAAACAAGTATATCAGAGAGTTAATTTGCCTGGAGAAGGGGGACTTGGATCTGTGTAGAGCACCTACAAAACTGCAGTGTTTCACCGCCGCTGCTGAATTTCTTTTTTTGAAGGAGAGGAGAGCTTATCTCTTTAAAATACGAATGTTATATTATTTTGCACGACGCAAAATAATATAACATTCCGTGCGCTACGGACGCTGGATATGCGCTTCATATCCAATTCAATTCACACACTTGTGGGTAAAGCATATAAAAGGAGAGGAGAGCTCCGTCTTATTTCTTTAAAAAACGAATGTTACATTATTTTGCGCTACCGACGCTTCATATCCAGGTCAATTCACACACCTGTGAGTAAAGCATGTCTATAAACGGAGAGGAACTTCCGTAAACTTGGAAATAAATTGGCAGATTCTGAGTTTGCGGTTCAATAGATACTCAGCAGTGTTGGGAACGTTAATTAAAAAAATGAATTAGTTATAGTCAATCACTGCTTGTTCCAAAAAGTAACTGAGTTAGTTACTGAATCACTCTATAATAAAAGTAACTAGTTACCAGGGAAAGTAACTATTTGCGTTACTGCAAAAAAAACAAGTTGCTATCAAAGAATTTGGATTTGGATTTTTTAAACTGCCCATTCAAGGCCCTGATATAATTCCAACTGAATTTTAATTTGCTTGGTTGCAAAGGCTGTGGAACATCTGCAGAATACCACCGATTTTTTTCCCGTACTCGCCATTTCTGCTGCTTAATCGAATCACTTTGGTGTGTGCGTGGGGCGCGTGTCCTGGCTTGTGTGTAAAACACTGAATCCGATTGGCTACCATGAAAACTGACTGCCTTAGCCAATCATAATCGCTTTTCTCGTTGTTAACCCACCCGGTCTCCTCCCGAGCAGTTTGTGTGTGGAGCAAGGGGTGCGTTCGGATTACCCAGTTCAATCAATTCATAGTAACATACAGTAACGGTAACAGCGTTACCTAACTCCGTTCTTTTAAACGGAGTTATTACAAACACTGATCATCAGTGTAACATCGTTTCGACACAATTGACACCTCTAGCTAAATTTTAGTAACCTAGAGACCCAGCTACAACATTGTTTTCATCCTAACGAGCCGTCTTTAGGAAACGGTGAAATGCATTGCCTTATATGAGCTGTTGGCTTTCAGCCGCGAGTTCAGGAACCGTCTGCGAAGTGCAAAACTGAACATTCAATAGCGTCGCCATTATAGACTCTAGAGCCCCAAAACGTTTTCCATATAGCCATGGGCTCTTTATGGTCTTACTGCAAGCGTGAGTTTTGAAAAATATATCTACTAATTTGAATGTCAATCTAATTTTTTTTACGCAACAATTTCAGTAGTGTCGCCATTATTGACTCTAGAGCCCCAACACTTGTTCAATAGAGGCATGGCCTCTTTATGGACCTCCTACTACAACCTTTGTGATGGGGAGAGGGGAGGCAGTGGAAGGATGCATTGGTTGGAGGCACAGACCTTTTTGATTGTTGTAGTATTTGTGTTATGTGATGTTTGTTAAATAAATGTAAATAATTGTTTTAAAGATTATACTTGTATTATTTTCAATCTCTCCATATTTCCCCTGCTCATTACTGTGCGCTTTAGCACAAAAAAAAAAATGCGAGTGGAAAAATAAACATTTCACCTCCGCTACTGCAACTCCATCCTAGGGGAAACTCCTGTCTCCAAGTAGCTTAAGCATTTGCCCCTTCCGTATCTCCTGTTAAACAGAGTGAGGAAGAGCAGGGCTAAGGACAGCCGGCTGTCGGAGATGCCCATGCGAGTCGTCGATAACAACAGGACGAGCATGGCTTATACTACGCCCAACAGGTCTGTTCACAATGTCAACATAGGGGTCTTTAGCTTTATGCGGGTCAGTACCGCCACCTAGTGGAAGGAGTGTACTGGTACAGTAGTAGGTGGATGAGAGGACGTCCACGTTTTCACAATTACTACATAAGCATAGTTTGTTCATGGTAAACCCTGGCCCTGAAATCCTAAACTCTTGTTGGTCTTGCTCACGAGTCCCGACCCCCCCCCCCTCCCCCCTGCTCAAACTCAATTGGCTTAACTTTCAATTATGCCAGCGTATCAAAGAGACCTCATGTGATTTCTACCTAACATTGGATCCATTGTCCAGACTGACGGCCTAAAGTCAGCATTCTCTTACAGCAAGATATTTTAGAAACTCCTTGTTTTTAATCTATTTTGGAAAGAATACAAATATTGCACTGATAAGGAAAATTTAAAACGCTTCTAAAAATGATCAGTATGACTCATGATGGAACAGGAGGAGTGCGTGCAGCTCGTGTGAGGTCCAACTCACACTTAAACAAGGATATCAGGGGGTTAATTTGCCTGGAGAGGGGAGACCTGGATCTGTGTGGAGTACCTCCAAAACTCTGTCTCCACGTAGCTTAAGCATTTGCCCCTTCCTTATCTCCTGTTTCACAGAGGGAGGATGAACAGGGCTCAGAGCAGCCGGCTGTCGGAGATGCCCATGCGAGTCGTCGATAGCAACAGGACGAGCATGGTGTATACTACGCCCAAGAGGTCTGTTCACAATGTAACATTTCACACTGTGTGCACTCTACTATATTGTGCAGTATTGACTCTAGCAATGTCTTAACATGAGGTGGGAAGAGCCATAAGTACATTCGCAACAAATGACTAGCATGTCATGTCACGGTCTAACTACGATGCAAGGGATATTTGTACCTTTTAGAATACTATTCTGTTTTTGTAGTTGTAGTAGATAAAATACATGGTTGACCCTGCTGTCGGTGTGTCAATGTGTATTAACCAATGTAAGTCACTTCGGATATAATTGTAATTGTAATTGTGAATGATCAAATTACATGCAATTCTTCCACACCCTGGATACCTGTTATGTTGCACAGTGCACTCCCTTTTTACGGACCGTGAAACGTTATGAACGGATATTTTCATCCGCAGTTGCATGCCTTCGTTTGGAAAGCTGAACATCCCCAAGCCTCAGTCTCACACCTCTGAGAGAAGGACCTCCTTTTTTGGGGCCAGGTAAGTTAATGTTTAGTGATGTACACATCCATTAATTAGCCTCGGGGTTGCCTGTTATCTATATTGATTTAGGGACATAACTTTAGATATTTTATACATTTTCAGTGATGATGCATAATGTAGATCTCCATTTAGGTCTCAAGCCCTCCATACACGAACAGAATGCAGAATGAATTGATCTCTAGTTGTGATGCAAAGCGTATACGTTTACTGGCACATTAACAAGCAGATTTTGGGTGGAAAAATATGTGGCTGCAAGCAGTTGCACAAAAATGTAAGAAATTGGTCACAAAATAGACGAATAAGGAGGGGAACCACTGAATCGACGTGACCCAATGGGGACAGTGTTATGCATGAGTCGATGCACACTTCATGCAAAGTAAGACTGTACTGTGGACACAGGGCCAGTGGCGCCGGCATGCCTCGCAACAGCTCCATTGGAGGCTTCGGAGGATCAGAGAAGTTAAAAGATGTCCGTCCTCTACATGACAAGGCCTTCGTGCAGCAGTGTGTCAGACAGCTCTCTGAGGTAGGAGCTCCAACCATTTCATCATAGTAACGTTCCCTTTTAGACTCTTAAAACCTTGCATAGTTCAAGGTTATTGTGCCTCCTTTTTTCACTTGGAACACCTTCAAACCAGAACATTTTCTTGGGTGATTTGACTTGTAACTATGACCTAAATGTGAGCCATAAAGTAGGGCTGATCGATTAATCAAATTTTGATCGTGATTTCGATTTTGGCGTCAAACGATCACAAAGTTAACAAAATCAAGTTTTTTCGATTTTATTATTTTTTTAATGTTTTAAAGAAAAAGCAGAACAGGTGGATACATATCTGTATATCATTTTTGATTGGAACATTTTCTTTGGACATTTCTAACCAGTCCTCAGTTACAAAAAGAAAATCTGAATAAATACATGTTTTCAAACTAAAAAATAATCGTTTAATAATCTTGATTTCAATATTGACCAAAATAATCATGATTATGATGTTTCCCATAATCAAGCAGCCCTACCATAAAGTTATGTTGCTGGTTGAAATGTACAACCGTGCCAAGGATATGTAGCCTTCCCTGCAATGAATGTCATTGACTTGAGGAAGGCCCTTTGCCTTTCCTTGTCCAGCTCCTGGTTGCATTATCGAGCCCTTTTCTCTGTTCTAGTTCCTGTCAGAAAATGGGTTCCTGGGCTCTGTGTCCACCAAAATGCTCCAGTCTCCTTCCACCAAAGAGTTTCTCAAGATGTTTGAGTTCATCTACAGCCAGCTTGACAACACCTTCCAATTGCCCACTTCCAAAGTAGAGGAGGAGGTTCCGCGCCTCCTGAAAGACATGGGGTAACGTCTTACTAATTTTGTATTGCAAGTATATTTTATGTGTTGTAACAGGTCGGGGTGTGGTGGCATAACAATCCTACGCAAATTCTGTAGGCAAAGTGTCCCCTCGGGACAAAGGCATTTATTTGAAAATGTAACAAAATATATAATTTTTTAAACAAACTTAAAACCTTAGTACTCTCTCTCTTGCCGGGCTGTTTACTGGTCACTGAATGGGTCAGGTGTCCCTTCTCCTCCGTGTTCTAAATACATGCGTGTTCCGTCAGGCCCTTTTCTCTGCTCCTGCTTGGGCTCATTAAGTTAAAACGTTGCCGGTGTGGAGGATAGGGAATTAGGCTGCATTCCTCTCGGTGTCCACTGGGTGCAGCCCAAAGGAATCAATCTCGCAAACACGCAGCATTCTAATTCCATGTATCTCCATGTAATTCGAGATGCTATAAAGTTTGTATCGCCCTAGTCTTTGGCAATTTTTTTATTTTTTATTAACAACATATCAACAACGTTCTTCCCATCAATATACGATTCTAACCTGACCATCTGGTCTCTCCTGCTTTTTTTTCTATGTGGGGTTAAAGGTATCCGTTTGCCATTTCGAAGAGCTCCATGTATTCGGTGGGGGCCCCACACACCTGGCCCCTGGTCCTGGGGGCCCTCATTTGGCTCATTGACACTGTCAAGGTACCGATGGTCATTTGTTAAACTATGTGTAACACGGCTGTAGTAGTATAGTATACAGTGGGAAATGTTGTTCATGGTAAGGCAGAAGTGTGTGTGTGTGTGTGTGTGTGTGTGTGTGTGTGTGTGTGTGTGTGTGTGTGTGTGTGTGTGTGTGTGTGTGTGTGTGTGTGTGTGTGTGTGTGTGTGTGTGTGTGTGTGTGTGTGTGGGGGGGGGGAGTTCTGGGTTCAACCCCCAGTGTGTACAGTTATCCACAGTAGGCATATTTACGCTTTCTATCCACCCTACTAGTGAAGGGTCTCTAAAAGTGTGTGTGTGTCAGATCTACTGGTGTATGAGCAGGGAAGAGCTTCTGTTCAGTGATTTCTCAGACGACATGAACATCGACGACGGCCAAATGAATATTGAGGACGGGCCAGAGTACAACAAGGTACCCTTCTTCCATCTTGATCTTTAACCTAGTAGTACGAGTAGCAGTTGTAGTTTACCACAACTGTTTTTTATAAAAGTTAACAATGGACAGAGATTAACAATCCAAACCTATAATTATTTGCGCAGCATTAGAGGGCAGACATTTCTTGTTTTTTCATAACTATAACTACACCATTAAAGTAGTAGTTAGTCCACCCTCACTGTTTCCTCCGTTTGTCCTGTGTTTAACAGCTTCATACACTTTTATATAAACACATCACAGAAGTGTTCACCCACACGTCTTGAGAACCAAACGGAACAGTGTTCAAATGTGTGGCGTCTCCTGCCTTACAGTCTCTCATACTCTCGGTTTGTGTGCAAAGATGTTCCTAGACTACACAGTTGAGACGTATGGAAAGTACCTGCAGGGCGCGGACACTTTCGAGGACGAGGACGAGGTCCACTTCCACAAACTGAGTAAGAACTCACTGTAGCACACTGGAAAAACTGTTTTAACATAACTTTGACCTTTCAAGGAATTGGTAGAATTCTTCTTCATCCTTCATCTGTATTTCTGTATTTAGTGATGAGTGTGAGTGGTATGTCATATTTGTGCGTGTGTTCCACAGAGGCCCTTTACAACGTGGATGAGGTGCAGTTGGCCTCCCTGGACGACATATTCAGGAAGCTTAGCGACAAGGTGGCGCAGCTGGAGAGTGAGAGACAAGCGGTGAGCCGAACCTCCACATTCAGTCCACATGATGTCGTTTATTCACTCTAGTGACCCCCTCTGGTCGAAATGGAAGATCTGCTAGTGGTTGCGTACACTGGCACATTTTCCCAGGTGTTCAACCACACTCAGTTTATTAATTTTTTAAGTTGTTTTAGTCACTTTTTCTTTAATTCTCACTGTTCGAGCGATTAATGCTAACCCTAACTACAAATTGCAGTGCAAATCAAACCTGTTGCACCAAGATGCATACTATTATAATAATATTAAAGTCATATGATATAATATAGTGTAATCATCTAATATCATAAATACCGGTAAGCAAACTTTAATGGTTTCTCCTTCTCCCCACATGTGTAATTAGTTCCTGCAGCTGATCAACAACATTGTTGTAGCCTACTTTTAGTTTGCTCACAGGAAAAAAATTCTAAAAAGAAACAATCTCCAAAAAATAGATGAATTAAATAATGCTCCAAATGCATACCGAGACACACAAACTTATCATAATTGCCCTCATCCACACACTGCCATCGCTACACTTTTAAACACTTGGATAACGTACGAGGTCATTATAAATTAATCATCTAAACACATAGGATTTTTAGGTGAAGGGATGGAGCCTTAGCACGTCGTGTGTGTGTGTGTGTGTGTGTGTGTGTGTGTGTGTGTGTGTGTGTGTGTGTGTGTGTGTGTGTGTGTGTGTGTGTGTGTGTGTGTGTGTGTGTGTGTGTGTGTGCGCGCAGTGTTGACCAGCCCCCTCTCCTCCGTCTCTCTCACTGGTCTAGGACCCCCTGATGAGCAAGAGGATACAGAAGATGGAGTTGCAGGCGGACCTCAAGAAGCTCCAGAGCTTCCGGAGCAGCATGGAGGCCCTAAAGTCCTCGATGGAGGCCAAGGCTTTAGAGGTCACAGATGAGCAGGAGGCCGCAGGTTAAAGACACTCTATGCAGGATTTTATGCCAAATCATTGTTATTGGCTAAAACTATTTCTTTCATGATGAGTCATAACATGACGCGTGGCTTAAGTGGTTTCTCGCGCTATTTTTATTTATTTTCGCCAGGCCACCAACTGGAGTCCCTGAAGCAGGAGCAGGAACGCCTGCAGGTCGTGCTGAAGAACCAGAAGTTCACCCCGGCGGACGTGGAGCGCATCAACCGGGAGAAGAACGAGCTGCAGCAGACCATCTCCAGCCTCAGCAAGAGCCTGGAGGAGGCCGAGCAGCACATGTGGAACGAGGAGATCGCCGTGATCAAGGCCAAGGAGAAGGTGTGCCCACATTACCGCAGAAAGCTCACCGGAACCACTAGCCCCACCGCAAGGCCTTTCACCCACAAACTCCACATCATCTCTGGAAACGCCAAGCACTACAACTTAGTTGGAATGCTTCCTGTGTTTCTGTGTCTTCCAGGCAGAGCTGAAGCTCACAGAGTACCATAAACTTGCTCGTAAGCTGAAGCTCATTCCAGCATCGGCTGAGAACGCCTGCGGCCACGACTATGAGATCAGGGCCAACTTGGAGATCGGGCCCTCAACCATGGTCCAGTACAAAACGCAGGTCATGGTAAGGAAAATCTATTGTGACTATTTAGGGTATGCTATAAATCATTCTTCATGCTATATTCCTATTATGTGTCAATGAATTGACAAGGAGTGAACTCGAAAGTTTTATAGGGTATTCTTTTACTTACAAACTGTACTTGGGGGCGGCGGGGTTTGTCCAGGTACGTCTGCGGGACCTGATTGGTAACGTGGAGGAGGAGGCCAGCCAACTGACCAATCAAAAGCTCAGTGTGGAGGAATCGATCGAGCAGGTAACAAACCAAGAAGCTTCCATCTAGGACTGGAACACTAACCACTTCACTTAAATTATACATTTTGATTTCTGTCTAGCCCTCCCAGAACATTTCAAATGATTGTATGTTTGATAGAATGTTGTTCTGTATTATAGATGGTGAGTTATAATATCTGTGTTTTTAGGTGAACTGCAACCTCTTGGACAAGTCAAATGACCTTAAACAGCTCAGGGAGAACATCCGCAAGCTGGACCAGCAGGTGGAGCAGGACATGGAGGTACGTGGAGCACTCACTGGAGTCAGTGACAGACTTTTAGCCTCTGACTCATCAAAGAATCAGAAATGCAAGTACCGGTGTAGACACCCACAGTATAGGTAGGAGAAGAATTTGGCCTTTACTTTGTACAGATAATATATTCAATGTAATGGGAAAATAAACAAAAAAGTACCTAGTTGTGCAAACGTGTGCTAGAGTAAAAGATAAGAAAATAGTTTAGTCCAAAAATCAGTTTGTAGTCATTTCTTTTAACATCTTGACTGGTTAGGTTAGGTGAAGATACCCTGCGTTCGACAAGTTAAGTGAGGAAGTAAGATAGTGTATTGAAATAATCAAAATCTTTATAGCAGTAAATGTAGTTTGAAAGTTGCTTTTTGAATGTTGGAAATATATCAGCTATTCACGCTCCAACTTACAGCCATCTGCAGCACTCGATAGGTCCATATTTATACACAATGGGCGAATTACAAATGACCCGTACCTAAGCAATAGCCTAGCTAAAATCAAATCATACCGGAGACTTTTCACATTAAAAATCTCCTTTATGGATATAACATTGGGTCAAACACATGGCCTGAGGAGCTTGTATACCATATCCAGTTAAACAGACTTTCTATGTGTATATACAGAGGGGCATAGAACTTTTTTAGTGAGTTACTCAGGTTCATACCAGGAGATGGTGTTTGGTACGCATCCCCAAACATAGCCCCACATGTAACATCTGATCTTATGAAGCTTACCCAGTTTCACAAAGGAGATTCCATTTTCAATAGACAACTTCTTGAGCACAGCAGTGTTTTTTGCTCCACCTATTTTTATCAAACTTCACAGCTTGACCACGGAGCGTTTCAATATCTCCCAGTAAGGAACGTTGCAATCAGCTGATTTTGCACAGTTCTCCAGTGTGTCCGCGGTGCACAGCGCACATGAGCACACACTTCACTGCGCTTATCATTCGTTTCGAGCTACGGCACATCTTGCCTTGGGGCCACTTTTCGAGAAAAAACATTTTTCTTCTGCTCCGGCTCCGTTTGCCTTTTCTTTGCAGGTGGCGAACACCAAAGTATCTGATATCAAAGTATCAAAGTATAGATGTCACTCAATGTATTTTGTTTTTTAATTTCTTTCGATCTCCCGTTAGTCACGCAAAAGCGTTATAGTGACACAAGTGACGTTGCGTATCCCTGATTATGGGCGTGCATGCGTACTTGCGTATCAGTTATGTGCACCCTTGTGTATATATACATACATACATGCATACGACTGACGGACTAAAGTAAAACAATGGGGTAGAATGACCTCTGACCCTGGGCGACCTCTTGTAGGAGGTGGCGCGAGACGAGCAGAAGTGGGCCGAGGAGCTGGAGTCAGTGGAGAACCACCGGAAACTTCTGGAGAAGAACGTCAACATCGGCCACGACGAGGCCGTGCGAGAGCTCAAGGCCGCGCAACAACAGTACGTCTGTCTGTCTGTCTGTCTGTCTGTCTGTCTGTCTGTCTGTCTGTCTGTGTCTTTCTGTCTGTGTGTACATCGTCCCCCCCCTCTCACTCACTCCCTGGGTGCTAATACTGACTGGTGGCGGTCTGGTCCCCCAGGTACCACCTGGTGCTCCAGGAGACCAATGAGGAGAGGAGGTCGGTGGCCAACCACCTGACCTCAGCCATCTCCATCGCTGCAGAACACCTGGACATGGTAGAGGTAAGAGCGCCGCTACAACGGAGCGTTTCCTCTCCTCAGTCGGAGAGGAACCCTTTATCTATGCACTCGCTTTGAAAGAATAATGGCTGAATGCCGACACCAGAACCATTGCTTTAATACTTGCGTTCTATGTTTTGATATCGAGTTCTGGCGTTTAACCCGGCTGTTGTTTTTGAATGCACAGAGGTGTCTGGAGGAGCTGAACGACAAAGTGAAGCGTGCGCTCAGCAAGGCCACGGAGGAGGACAGGGCTGAGCTGAGGAGACTGCAGGACATGAGCAAGGCCTTCATAGCCAAGGCTCAAAGCTTGTAGACGGAGGGAGGGGGCTCGCCCACGGCCGTTTACCACTTGTATCATATTTCCTTCTTTGCCTTTATATTTTTTGGGGTTCTTTCTATTGTCAGCTCCATGTAATTACTGTTTTATCTAATTTGGTATGTTGCATACCGTTAACATTAAAACTCTTTAAAAAATACAATCCACACTTTCAGTTTATTTATTATTATATGAAATATAATAATTATTATATTTACTTGCTAACAACTTGCTTACATGTTGTGAAGGGGAAGTGCCTTCTTTATCGTTTATAATCTAAAGACATTTGTAAAAAGAAAGATTGAACCCAATTGTGGTTTGGATATTCACCACTAGATGGCATCGTCCTCGACGGACTGGGTCAGATGGAGCGCCTGAGACACGTCCATGATTGAGACTCGTCTTGTCGGGTGAAGTCAGGACTCAAATCGTCTTCACCCACATTCCAATGGTTTGAGGCAAACTAGCCAAGGTACAACGCAATAGGCTACATGAAAAAACGACAATTCTGAAAGGCAAAGTGCAGTAACTACGTATTTTGTCAAAATTGAGTTCAGACTGAAAATGGGTTTTATAACACCTTCTTTGTCTTGAGACAAAAACTATTTTTCTTCCTATAAAGGTATTAATTGAGAGTATCACCACTATTGTACCTGCAACAGGTTTGGCCGGCCAGTATGAAAACTTTGAAGGCATTTTTCTCAGTTTCAATGTTGGCGTAGTTACTGCACTTTGCCTTTGTAGGGCAGATAGTCAACGTGTTGGGAAATGTAGCACCATCTATAAAAAAAATCTATGAAGTCATTGCTTCGGGTCATCTGGATTCTCCGTAGTAAACAATGCATTGTTATAATCTACACTGGACCGAGAGCAATGCAGACCTTTCTGGAAAAAAGACCCCCCCCCCTTTTTTTTTGGAACTAAGAACTCAAATAGTGTAGGCCTACTTGTCCTGTTTTATAATCCTACAACGTCTTGTCAGGCGTTGCAAAACTTCTCTGGGAACGATCGTTTTGAAAAATTGCCAGCTACGATATTATTTAAAGGTTGGGTATGGAATTCGCTTTCTTGGCCATTTTTGCAAAATTACTTAATCCTTATCATAACCCACTTACAGCCACTGAGTTAGAAGTATTGACATGAAAATTAAACAAGTCAATCATCTGTGGAACGGGCAGGGCTCGAAAAACTCCAGCCAATGATTTCCAGAGCCACCGAGTTGCATTGGACAGTAAGTACGTCAATCAAACGGTCGTACTGCATTGCGCGACCCCTTCGTGCAGTACTCGTGACCCAGAGCTCGTGACCCAGAGCAAGCTCCTGTTTGTTGTTATCCTGCGGTAGCTACTGGAACTAGTTAATCCACATTTGGACCTAGCAGTAGAAGACGATTTTCATGGCAGACAAGACGCCACCATCCCCACCACCACCACCACCACCAGCAAAGAGAAGGAAAACCCTATGCGCTCGTGCATGATTGCGCGTCCAGGTACTTGGAATGGATGGAGTCAGAGTCAGCGTTGAAGGAGAGGGGGTAGGACCATTTGAGTTGTGTATTTTCAAAATCTGCTGGCGTTTCGCAAATCCCATACCCAACCTTTAAAGTAGCTAGTGAACTAATGCGTTGCCAGAGAAGTGTCCTAGAAACCCAATGCACCGGGGAAGGAGCTTTATGAGGGAGATTGGCTCCGTAGCGAGAGTTTGACACCTTTGGAACCACTGGGAAATGTCATATTAAAATACCTTATTGTAGGTCTACTTATCGTAGTGCCAAAGTGGTTCTGTTTTATTTTTTTTGTCGAGTTTCAATGGCTATGAGAGAGAGAGAGAGAGAGAGAGAGAGAGAGAGAGAGAGAGAGAGAGAGAGAGAGAGAGAGAGAGAGAGAGAGAGAGAGAGAGAGAGAGAGAGAGAGAGAGAGAGTAAATGTGTGTAAAAAAGGAACGAGAAGAAACTTAACGTGTTCTGTAAAATTGAGTAATTGTTTTTGAGTTAATTTGCAAGCATAGTTTGTGATGATGGTCCTGTTGGTTGTTTATTTCCATGAATCTGTGAGTGTGCGTGTGCGTGTGCCGTCCATGCGTCGGTCCCTGCTGACTCCCGTCTGGTTGACGGCTTCTCTCCTCCCTCTCTTTCATGGATCATTGACGTTAAGGACACATGGACCATGAATTGTTAATACACTGGATTTTCCTGCTCTTCAAGTCTCCACACAGACTGCTGAATGACCCAGCACAGTGCCAGAGCTCACCTCTGAGGCGTGCGTACTGTGTGTGTGTGTGTGTGTGTGTGTGTGTGTAACATCGAAAAGAGAGACCGACAAACAGCCTCTCCTCTCATTGGCTATCCCTATCCCTGCTTCAGGGATCCTGTGTGTCATCGATTTGTGGCTATCATATGGCTATCCTCAGATGTGTGTGGCTGCTGACAAACCATCAGGCAGGGAATGCAGAGCAGAGGGGTGTAAACGTGTGGAGCCTTATCAGAGTTCATGTCATCGCTTCCAAGCCACTCTAATAATATGTTTTGCAGATGTGCGAGAATGAGTACAAACACACACACGCACGCACACGCACACACAAACATGCACACACATACGTATAGGTCCACCTCCAAGCCCACTGACAATTGAGAAACCGGTGTGTTTTTTTGCGTGCATGTCGTACACTGGTTGTGACTGGTACCGGAACAAAAGTAGAAAATAAGTAAGCAATAAAATAAGCAAGGAGAAGAGGCAAAGCAAAGACTCATGGGAAAAACCACAACAATTGATCTAGTTGCACCCAAGGGAACACTGGCATGAGTACTTCCTCTATTGCTGTGTTGACATCAGCACAACGTGTTAGAGCATTGATTACTAATTTACTGGAATTGGCCAAACTTTGTGGCCAAAGGCCACAAAGAGTGTTTTTGTCTTAACTACGATACACTTCTCTTTATTCACATCTTCCTAACACCAAATTTGAATGTTTAAACATCCATAAACAAAGTCACATAACTGTTGAATGTTCTAATGATCTTTTCTTTTATGATTGATGATTTACTTTTTGCCACATAATTATCCATAACACAATATATTGCAAAATTGGAAACATAGAAAAATGCCAGGAAGGTGTGTCAAGTAACTGAATAATCTGGTGCGTTCCTGCTGCCCTCTCATTAAAGTAAGCTTGAATAACACAAATTAATTAAAATGCACATTATTAGTATAGTTATTTGACGAATGGGAATGTGACAAAGTTAACATGCTATTTCTGTGTTCACCAGAGCTGTTGAAGGTTACTCATCTGTTACATGAAGCCTGCAAAACGCACGAATGACTCTAAAGCCAAATCAAATACAGTAGCAGGTGCCGCAAAATATCCTGTTTTAAACACTCTAAAATCTCTACTCTGTTTCTACCATGGCGATACAGCTTGTTTGTCATTGCTAATGCTGTTTTGGATTTTTATTACAACAAAGCCTTCGAGTATTTGTTGAAACAAACACACATTTCTCCCAGACTTGCTTATTTCCTATCGTCTCTCGTGTTTAAACAATGAGTAAACCACTCAGCATGTGTCACAACATCTTTGTTTACTTTATCCCTAGCTTGTTTGTTTTTATTTATATTGTGTACAGCTTTCTGAAAAG